>NC_092873.1:530527540-530840665 GCF_028372415.1 Notamacropus eugenii
AAGAAAGAAGGAAGGAAAGAAAGAAAGAAAGAAAGAAGGAAAGAAAGAAAGAAAGAAGGAAAGAAAGAAAGAAAGAAAGAAAGAAGGAAGGAAGGAAAGAAAGAAAGAAGGAAGGAAAGAAAGAAAGAAGGAAAGAAAGAAAGAAAGAAGGAAAGAAAGAAAGAAGGAAAGAAAGAAGGAAGGAAGGAAAGAAAGAAAGAAGGAAGGAAAGAAAGAAAGAAAGAAAGAAAGAAAGAAAGAAAGAAAGAAAGAAAGAAAGAAAGAAAGAAAGAAAGAAAGAAAGGAAGGAAGGAAGGAAGGAAGGAAGGAAGGAAGGAAGACAGAAAGACAGAAAGGAAGGAAGGAAGGAAGGAAGGAAGGAAGGAAGGAAGGAAGGAAGAAAGAAAGAAAGAAAGAAAGAAAGAAAGAAAGAAAGAAAGAAAGAAAGAAAGAAAGAAAAGGAAAGAAAGAAAGAAAGAAAGAAAGAAAGAAAGAAAGAAAGAAAGAAAGAAAGAAAGAAAGAAAGAAAGAAAGAAAGAAAGAAAGAAAGAAAGAAAGAAAGAAAGGAAGAAAGAAAGAAAGGAAGAAAGAAAGAAAGGAAGAAAAGCAAATAAAGTTCAAAAAAATTTCTTAACATTAGAACTATCCCAAAGCAACATAGGCTGCTTTAGAGGGGAGTGAGCTCTCCCTCACTGCAGATTTTCAAGGAAAACCTAGGAGCCCTGTACCCTATATATTGAAGAGGTTGCATTGTACAGTGAAGAAAGTTCTAGATTTGGACTCAGGAAGATTCCAAGCTGGACAACTATTTGCTACTTGTATGATCTTAAGTCAATTAACCTCTCCACCTTCAATGAACTCTTCCATAAATTGGGGAATAGTAGTACCTATTCCACCCATCAAGTTGTGGTATGGATCAAGTGCAGTGTAAATCTTATACATGTTTGGTATAATTACTTTTTTTATATCTTGCTAACATTTTATTTTTACCAATTACATATAAAGACAATTTAAGTCACTTTTTTAAATTTTGAGTTCTAAATTTTCTCCCTCCCACCCACCTCTCCCGAAGACCATAAGCAACTTGATATAGGTTTTATATAAAGAGTCCGGCTCAATCTTTATTCACACTCCATTAATTCTTTCTCTGGATGTGGATCATTTCCTATAATTATTAGAGGAGTTTGCTTTAGGGAAATGGGTATATGAATGACCCTTTTAACACTCAGATTCTTGAAGTCTGTGTCAAAACCTCTTGAGAGCTCTTGATCTCTGGCCATGTAGTAGGAATGCCCAGCTCCTTAGTATGATGCATTGTAGAAGTGCACACAGGACTTGTAGTGTGCCAGGCTGGGTGCCCTGGCTATGCCCACCTCCTTGTACTTCCACCCCCGCCCATCCCTTGAAGTCTTATCTTGGCATTGAGCCTTCTTTAGCTCTCTCAAAGAGAAATGATGACAACTCCCCACCAGTTTATTCTGGCGTTCTACCCACACCCTGTGCTATACATAAATCCTCTTGCTTGAAGACTAGAATGTAAACGAAATGTTAACATCACATCTTTTCTTTCAAGCCTTTGTATGTTCATAAGGCAATGCATCACCATCTACTGAAAAATTCAGACATTGAGTGAGAGTAGACCCAGAACACCTAGAACCCCAGTACTGCCCCTAAATAGTCGTGTAACCTTAAGCAGGTCAGATAAATTCACTGTATCTCAAGCTATTAATCTGTAAAATGGATGTAAGTAGCAGCTAACCAAAGTGGATATCGTAGACAGCTGTCCTTGGAGTCAAAAGGACCTAGGTTCAGACTCTGCCTCTAAAATGTAATGGCAAAGATTATATAGCAAGTCTCTTAACCTCTCAGAGGCCCAGCAGCTCTCTAAGATTTTATGTAAAAGATTAATTAGCATCTACCTTGGTGGAGAGTTTCCCACATGAAAGAAATTACATAGGTCAGGAGAATGAGCACTTGGTCTGGAGTCAGAGAACCTGGGTCCAAAATCCTGCTTCTGGGGCTTATTCCCTGTGAGACCTATGGCAAGTCTCTGGTCACATCACTGGACCTCACCTTTTTCTGTAAAGTGAGAAGGTTGAACTATGTGGGCTCTGAGGTCCCTTCTGTATCTATGATCCAATGATAGGACACAGACAGGAAAGAACAAGCACAAGGCCCTCTATTAATTTGTCAGCACCAGGTTTGAAACCCACCAGCACAGACAATTGTCTAGATACCGAAAAGTTAAGTGACTTACCCAGAGGCAAAAAGTCAAGTGCGAAGTGGGACTTGAACCTGAGACTTCCTAATTTCAAGGCCAACTCTCTATTGCCTACGAAGCTATGGGAAAACAAATAAGCACACACGCACGCACACACACACACACACACACACACACAAACACAACCACAACCACATGAACTACTAAAATCTGTCCCTTTGCTTTACAGGGTTACTGTGCAGACTTGCTATGGGCTTTTCTTTGTTTCATTTGGACCTGTGACTACATTGGAATATTCAATCCCAAGAAACCCCTTTTCCCAATGCAGATTAAAACCTACTTGGAATTTGTCCTCTTAGAGAGGTATCTGGGGTTAGGAAATTGGGATGTTAGGGAAGTGATTTATTCAAGGTCATATAGTCATATGAGTAAGAGGCTGGCTTTGATCCTGGTACTTATGACTTCATGATCAACACTCTAACCAGACACCTCCTAGCACTGCTTGTTGGCTGCTTGTTGACTGACTGAAGATGTCTGGAGTATCACAAGTTGTCTTGAGGTGGGAGGAACTGAACTTTATTTTTACTAACATCTAGATGAAATATACCATTTCCTTCCATTACAAATGTAGAAAACCAACCTTTATTCTGAGAAGAGATCCATGGTCTTCACCAGACTGCCAAAGCGGTTCACAAATAAAACAAGGTTAAAAACCCCTCATAGGTACCATATCTTTGTTGAAATCATAGATTTAACACTAGAAGATTCTGTAAAGCTCATTTTTAATACAGCCTCTCTTGGTTTTACAGAAAAGGGAACTGAGATAAGGAGACTTCCTCAAGGTCATAGCTAGTACAGAGCCATGACTAAAACCCAAGATGTCTAGTCTTGTTCTCTTTTTTTAATATTTACCTAGTTACCTTCAACCTTAAGCCCAGGATCATGTGTCTATATCAAGTTAAGGAGGATAGTTTGATAATGAGGTTTCCCCAAATCCTTTCGTCAACTGGTAAAGTTGGAAATGTTATTAAGCATGACATTAAGCTCTACATAAAATAGATTTTAGACATGTTGGAGTCAATTACCCCTGAGTGTGATATTATTTCTGCAATTTCAAATACAGATAGGTGATGGATAGACAATAAAAACTGTTGTAATCAAATGCATATTGTTAGCAAAGAAAAATGACCCATCAAAGATAATTCATGATACTGATTATGATGCTAGAGATAAAATATTGTTGAAAACAAATCACTACCCCATATCAGTAGAGCATGACCTTCTACCAAGATCAACGACATGTGTTTCCATCAAAATGTGTAGAATTCATGAGGATAAGTCCTGATATAAAAAGGACTATCCCAATTTTCTGCTCTATGGGATCAGAATTCAGGATGGCATAAATCAAATAAGGAGTGAAGCCTTTTGCCCAAATAGAAGAATTTCTCTATTCCCTCAACTAGAGAGGCAACAGAGTTAGAGGGACTTTGATTTGTTTTTTTTGCTTTGGGGGATTCTCCTCCATGGCACTGTGGGCGGGGGTCGGGGGGGGCAACTGTTGTGCCTTGAAGAACTGGAGATAGAAGTGAGAATCAGTCTGACTTTGTACAAATGTCCTTTGTACCAAGCAAAGAATATGTTCAGTTTCTGTTCTGAGATGAAAGTTATTATTCCCTGTTTTACCTAGCAGAATTGGGTCTTTTTTTCCAAGAGCAGAGAATGAAGCAACTCTTTTTTTCTATTTCTTTAGTGCAGTGCCTGGAGATGACAACCAAAAGGAAGATCATCGGCCGTCTGGTGCCATGCCGATGTTTCCGAGGTGAAGAAGAAATCGTCGCAGTGTTGGATTACTCCCACTGCGGCCTTCAGCAGGTGCCAAAGGAGGTTTTTAACTTTGAACGGACCCTAGAGGAACTTTACCTAGATGCCAATCAAATTGAAGAGCTGCCTAAGGTAAATATTTTAGGATCTAAAATATAAACTCTAAGTAAGCACTTGAGAGTTTCAAAGAGTTAGCCATGAATTTTAAATATTATCTATTCTCTGGAAGATCCAGAGACGACATCAACAAATATAGTAGGTGGGGCTCCAATAATCTCTTTGCTAAATGTTATTGCTTGATGTTTCATTACGTAGAAAATAAGATTCTGCATGCGGATGTCGCATTGTTGTAGTCAATGCCTATTTGTTTTCTTTCAAAACAAGCAAGGATGTGGTCTCCAAGCAAACTCAGGTTGATTAGACTCAATAGTAATCAAATAAGCATTTATTCATGTCACAACCTACTACGTGCTGGGCACTACATCAAGCCCTGGGAGTCTGAAAATAGAAGGAAAGCAGTCCCTGACCTCAAGAAACTTACATTATAATAGAGGAAATAACATGTACAAAGAGAGATACATATAAGGCATAATCAAATCCAATGTAATCTTGGAGGTAGAAGTACTAGCAGTTGGAGGATGAGTAGGTGACAGTTGAGCTGTCAAGAAGATTTAAGTGAGGAGAGAAAGAATTCCACTCATGAGCCAGTGATGAGATGAGAGGACAGATGGAACTTTATGTGTGAGGAATACCAAGGAGGCTCAAAGGAATAAGTCAAAAATAGTATGGACAGGAGTTGTGTATAAGAAGCCAAGAGAAGTAGGAAGGGGCTATTGCGAAAAATCTGAAATGCCAAAGGAAGAATTTTTCCTATTTGATCATAGAGGTAATAGGGAGCCTCTGAAGTTTATTGAATTGGGGAGGGGAGAGAAAGCAAAGGTGACATGATCAGACATGTGCTTGGACAAAATAATTTCAGTAGCTGTGTGAAGGGTGTTAGAAGTGAGGAGAGACTTGTGTCAGGTGGCTTGTGACCACCCCTATTAACCATCCTGTATCTCTTCACTTTTTCATGGCCAAAATCTTTGCAAAGGATGACTGTAATCCAAGTCTCCACTTCTTTCCCTCTTCTTTCCTTCTTAAATCTCTAAAGTCTGGTTTATGATGTCATCAACCAACTAAAACTGTTCTCTCCAAAGTTTGTAATGAGTTCTCATTGCTGTTCCACTGAATTCTCATCCTTTCTTGATCTCTCTGCAACCCTTGACCCCAGTAATCACTTGCTTTTTCCCTGACACTCTCTTCTTTCTAGGTTTTGGTGATACCTCTCTCTCCTGGCTCTTCTCCTACCTCTGTGGTGGCTTCTTTTCAGTCCCCTTTGCTGGATCATCATCCAGGGCAAGCTTAGGATTCATTAGTGTCCCACTGGGCTCTTTCCTGGGCCCCCTTCTCTTCTATACTATTTCACTTGGTGATCTCATCAGCTCCTATCAATTCCATTTCCATCCTATGCTGATGATTTTCAGATCCATTTATTCAGCCCCAATATCTCTGCTAATCTCCAGTGTTTCATCTTCAACTACCTATTGAATATCTCAAACTGTATGTCCCAAAGCACCTTAAATTCAACATGTCCAAAACTGAACTCATTATTCCCCCCCCAATACCCTCCCCTCTTCCCACTTTTCTTATTACTGTAGAAGTTATCACCATCCTCCCAGTCACCTAGGTTCACAACTGAGATGTCATTAAGGGCTTCCCACTCTCTCAGCCCCCATATCCATTGTATAGTCAAATTCTGTCATTTCAACCTTTGCAACATCTCTCAAATACACCTTCTCTCCTTTGATACTGCCACCATGCAGGTGCAAGCCCTCAGTCACCTTACCCTGGACCACTTTAATAGTCTTCTGGCTAGACTCTCACTCTCTTATCTTCCCATTCTTGTCCATCTTCCAATCAGCTATCCAAGTAAAATACCAAAAATGTAGTCAGATTTGATGGTGTCATATTCCAGCCCCCATTCAATAAACTCCAGTAGCTGCCTATGACCTCTAGGTTCAAATATAAACTGTTCCAACTTTTAAAGCCCTTCATAACCTGCCACACACACACACACACACACACACACACACACACACATCTACTCTTCCCATGAGCCTTCATGTAAGCTGTAATCCAGTAACTGTAATCTTTGCTATTCTTCACACAAACTCCTATGGGCATTTTTGCTGACTGTCCCCCGTTCCTAGAATGCCTTGCCCTCTTCATCTTTACCTCCTGACTTCTTTCAAATCTTAGCTAAAATCTGTTTTCTACAAGAGGGCCCTTCCTGGTCTCCCTTAATTCTTTTCCTCTGCGATCATCTCCAATTTAGTCTGTGCTTATCTCATTTGTATGTAGCTGTTCACACATTTTCCCCTCCATCAGATTGTGAGCTTCTTGAGAGCAGGGACCATGTTTTTGCTTTTCTTTGTCACTTCAGCACTTACTTAGCACAATGGCTGACGCATAGTAGGTGCTCAATAATTTGTTTGTGACCTTGACTTGACTTGTCCTCAAAGAGCTTACATTCTATCATAAGAACCATGTGCAGAGATAAGTAATACAACATGTTTGGTCTCATTCCTTTTCCAACTGATGACACCCTACGTTTGAGGTCAACGACCACAGCACTTTGCCATTTCCCTGAAGCCGCTGATCTTTTCAAACCTCCTAATATGGTCAAACCCAGTCCATCAAGATTAGAGCTTGTTTGTGAAAGATCTTAGGCTCATAGAAATGTAGAACTGGAAGGAACACAAAAGAAACATGCCTGAGTCCCTCATTTTGGAGGTGAGGAGATGGAGGGCCAGAGATTTTCTATCACTTATCTAAGATCACAAACACCTTCAGTAATAGACCTCCTGACTGCAAACCCAATGCTCTTTCATGCCAGTCCATAGTCCATTGTCTATGCATTTGAATGTGTTTTTTTCTTGCTGAAAGAAGGTAACATGCAAAGTCAGGTACCAGAAGCAAAGCCATAAAAATCAATTACTCTTGGTAGCTTCAGTAGTTTCTGATCACAACTGTCTTTGAATAATGCCTTTCAGATAGGACTGTACTTTTTTTATTAGATTGCAAACTCTTTCATGAAAGGAATCTATTTGATGGATATCTCAGACACTTTATCCTGTACTTTCATGATGCTCATAAAGTAATATTTTATTATTTGGTTGGGTTAAAGATCATTTTAAGAATTTAAAGATAATTAGAATACAAATGGAGAGCATTTTTAACAAACCAAATAGAATATTAAAAAGCTATACACTAAAATGATTTAATTAAAGGTATTCAAATAATGAAATCACTTAATAGGGATTTTTAAGTAACTATTAGATTCCAGCATTATGCTTGGACCTGGGGATGTAAAGACGAAAATGAAATCATCTGTCCCCTCAAGGTATTCTCATTCTGTCAAGAGAGCAAAACCATGTGTGTACATATGTTTCCATAAAATATATGCATGCCAAGCAAGTCTCTGGATCCATCCAGGTTTATGGAGTCACATAAACTATTGTTAATCTTGGAAGGGGGAAGGAAGTTATATCATGAGGTCAGGTTCTCTCTTGGCTCATGCCCCACCTGGAAATTTCCCAGGAAATCTCTAAGCAAAGCTTCAGAATGACTCATGTCTACGATTTCACTCAAACTCCCACACAGATAGTGTACGACATGGGTATAAAGTAGAGATGGTCTTTGTTTTCTTTACTATCAAAAATGCAAATGATGAGATGATCAAAAGAACTTTCAGATGCTCATGAACAAATATAGAAAATTTTTTTAAAGATATTCAAGTGGCCCATTAGACTCACTGGCCCTTTCCTAGAAGATCAAGACCTCTGTCCCACTGCTGAACAGCCAGTACTTGCTCCCCATGTGAACCCCACTTCCACCAAGGCAGACAGGCACCTCTTCTACAACTTTGATTTAGGGAACTGTGACTGTGGCTCTGGGATAAGCCTGCAGTCACCAGGTCTTATGTGTCAGAAAAGAGACTGAAATCTGGATCTTCTTAACTCTGAGACCAGTTCTGGATCGAATAGGTCTCATTGCTTCTTGAGGTGAAGTTTAATTGAAGTGAATTTATTGTCCTACACCTAAATTCAAAACTTCAATCCCAGAATGAAGGGCAAGATGCAGAGTCATGTGGACAGATAACCACTTATGGAAAAAAGACCCAGGAGTTGTGGAGGAATGAAAATTCAATATAAATCCTATATCTGTTACTACCCATAAAGCCACAAACATTTAAGTGTTTGCTATGGTCTAGGTACTGTAAAATATGACTGAGTAGGCAGACAGTTGATCTTGGAGTTAAGAAGACCTGCTTCAAATTCCTTTTCTGAAATATACCAAATGTGTGACTTTGGGCCAGTCTCTTACCTCCCAGTGTTGTAGGCATCTCTCAAAGACTGTAAGTAGCAGAACTATTAACCTACACTGAAGAAAGGAGCTTCCTCACCCTGGAGTTCCCCATGACTTATATATCCCTGAACTTCTACCCATGTGCCAGGAATTGTGCTAAATGTTTATTATACATTAATAATAATAATAATAACCACAGAGAGAATTTATATAATGCTGAAGGCGGGCAGAAAATTTCACATTATCTCATCTCACGCTCATGAATACTCTTCCATGCAGACGGTATTATTGTCTGTCTTTCACAGACAATAACATTGAGTCTGGGAAACGTTAAATTGCCCAGATAGCAATTGTTGAGTGTAAGTTTTGAACCCCAGGCTTCTCAACTTTAGGCCAAAATAGTCCCTACCCTCAAGAATTCACTTTCTAAGAAGTGAGATAACATGTAAATATCTAGGGCCGTGCAAGATATACTCAGAGTCTACAGAAAATAAACTCGAAAGAGGAGGCTCCTGTAATCTGGGGAAAACACCTAACCTACCATCTGTGAAGTGGGGGAGGGGTGAACAAGATAATGTCTAAGGTCCAGCTTTATGATACACTGGGTGACATTCCAATCCAAAAACTTCATCATCTTTGTCTACACAAAAAAAAAGTTACCATCTAGAATGAGATGTTATTGCTCCACTCACCTCAGCCCTACTCAGATCACCTCTGGAGTATTGTGTTCAGATCTGGAATGGAGCTTTAGAAAGGACATTGATGAGCTAGAGTGTGTCCACAGAAAAATAAAAATGATAAGAAGGGGGTCAAAGCTAAGCCATGTAAGGATGGGTCAAGAAACTTGGAGCCGGTGAAGAAGATGTAGAAAATTTTGAAGGATCTGAAGGGCTGTCTCAGAGATTAGCTTTGTTCTGCTTAGACCAAGGGACCAGAACTAGGAACCCTGCATGGATTGCCAAGAAGTGGATTTAGGTTTGATCCAAAGAATAGACTTCCTAAGAATTTGAGCTAGCCTGAAGTAAAATGGACTGCCTAGGTAGGAAGTGATTTCTCTATCACTCGAGATCATTGAGCAGAGACTTACTGATCAGTGGTCAGGAGATTTTTCTCAGGCAGGTAAAGTCTGAGGAGCTGTCCAGCTCTCAGGTGAGTTGGTTCTAAGAGACAAAAATGAAAACCATCAAAAACCCATGGCATAAAAGAGGAATATTGTTCTTTACCATAATAGAAGATAGATAGATAGATAGATAGATAGATAGATAGATAGATAGATAGATAGATAGATAGATAGATAGATAGATAGATAAATAGATAGATAGATAGATAGATAGATGGATGGATAGATGGATAGATGGATAAATGGATGGATGGATGGATGGATGGATGGATGGATGGATGGATGGATGGATGGATGGATGGATGAATGGATAGTCTTCTCTTATGTTCCAGTGAAGAGATAACAGGGAAAAGTGGAGCCCATCACAATCCCACCCCTGACATATATGGGCTTTGTGAGTCTGGGTAAGCTATTTAAGGGCATAGTGCACTATGCACTTTTCTGAAATCATAAAGAATCAGAGAAGGTGCTGACTTGTAACAGGATTTTTCTCATCAGAGTTCCCTGGATCAAGGAAAACAGTTCTAATCTGTAGCTCAGTCTTTCAAGATTCCAATAAAACAATGCAAGTTGATTACTTCTGTAGTAATTCTGTAGGGTGAATCCTTTGGGGAATGAACATAGAATCAGAGATGCAGAGCTGGAAGGAACCTCAGGGGTAATTCAGTTCAACCCTATCATTTTACAGATAAAGAAACTGAGGCCCAAATAAGTAGAGTGATTTGTGCAAGTACAAATGCCTAATGTGTCAGTAATAGGATTATAGATTTAGAGCTGAGGGGATTCCATCTAGTTAAAAACTCTCATTTGGGGAAATTGATAGGTAAAGTGATTTGTCTGAAGTCACAGAGGAAGTACAAATCAGAAGTATGTTTTGAACACAGGTACTTTGCCTTTAAATCCATTGCTCTTTAATGGAGAGTCTTGGAAGTTGTGCTAGGAAAACATCCATACATTTTTGGTCAACCACTGTGGTTATTGTTGGATTATTCTTTGTGTCATTCCCACCATAATTTGAGATGGACTGAGCATTAGAAGTTTTCATAATGCCCACTGGAACTCATACTTATCAACACCATTTAAGAAAGAGTAGCTCTTTGTCCATCATACCTTTCACTCACTTCACATGGGTACTTCTCTCTCTAACCTTGTAATCACAGGTAGTTTTGAGCCATAGAATATGATACACTAAGTTGGAAAAGAAAAAAAATTAATGATGTTACAAAATGCATGACAAAGAATGTCAGAAAACATGTAAAAATAGACCTCAGAGGAGGAGAAGAACTTCGTTTAGAAAAAGTTCAGTTAGTGTTGCATAATTTTCTATATTCGAGAGTAAGTCCATGAAATGACATTCCTTTTGCTGAGAACACCCTCCATCCTCTCCCACCACTTCCCCACCCCACACACTCAACCCTAGCACATATCCCAATTCTGATTCCATTGTTTCTGAGTCAGAAGCTCAGGGTTATAGGCACAGTAATAGATCATAATGATTGGGAATCATATGTGAAATTCTGTGGGTAGCCAAATGTGAAGTAGCAATAAGAAGAAAAATTCAACAGGCAATTCTTAATACCACAGAGACAACTGAGAGATCTGCTGGGTTGTAGCAGAACCTGTTTGTGACTGAGGCTAGTAGGCTTCAGAGTGGGTGTGCAGTCTTTTGGAAGAGGATGCAATTTCAGCCCTGTGTAAAAAGGAAATACAAGGTAGTCAGAATTTCTAAGTTTCCAAGGTTAAAATTTTCCTTCTTGGAGAGTTCTGTATGCTAATGAAGTCACAGGTCCAGCCTCCATTTCTAATCTCTCTCTCGACCTTCCTCCACCTTATCCCCAGATTTCCAGTCTTACATTTGTAATTGGGTGGTTCATTGGATAGAGTGGTGGGCCTAGAGGTAGAAAGATCTGAGATCAAAGCTGACCTCAGACATGTATTAGCTGTGTGACCCTGGACAAGTCACGGCACCTCTGCCTCAGTTTCCTCAATTGTAAAATAAGGATCATAACATCACTTACCTCCCACAGTTGTCATGAGGATCAAATAAGATATTCATAAAGCACTTAGCCTAGTACCTGGCACATAGTAGGTGCCATATAAATGTTAGTTATCGTCAGCATCATCATCATTTTTCTGGATAGCTCTACCATGATGTCTATCTAACAGGTATCTCAGATTCAGTGGGGCAGCTAGGTGCAGTGGATAGAACACCAGTACAGGAGTCAGGAGGACTTGAGTTCAAATCTCACCTCAGATACGACACTCACTAACTGTGTGACCTTGGGCAAGTCACTTAACCCCAATTGCCTTATCCTGGGTCATCTCCAGTCATCCTGATAAATATCTGGTCACTGGATTCAGACGACTCTGGAGGAGAAGTGAGGCTGGTGACCTGCACAGCCCTCCCTCGCTCAAAAACAAAGTCAAGTGTAAGTCATGTCATTATTTCTCTGATGGCATGGTCTTCTTCAGCAATGAAGGATTAACACACTCACCTTCCTCTCAGATTCAGTAGTTATAAAACTGAACTCTTCATCTTCTCCTCAAAACCTGCCCCTTTCCCCTAACTTTCCAACCTTGGCATAACCAAGCCTGAAGCCCAGAGTTCTCTCCCACCTGCTCTAATATGATCAGGTGCCAAGTCTGGGTCATTTCACTTCCACCAAGACTCTTGTGTCTGTCCTCTCCTTTCCACTCATGTTGCAGCAAGTTAATTCAGACCCTCGTCACCTTTACCCTGCATTTTTGTAATGCCCTCCCAGCTGAGCTCTCTGCTTCCTTCCTTTTTCCTCTCCTGTCCACTATTCACAAGCTGCCAGATTGTGAATGTTTAACATTGATGATTAATAATTAATTTATCATAATTAACTTATAATTAATATAAATATAATATATTCATATAAATATAATAAATTAATATAATACAATATACATCATTATAATTAATAAACATCCTAACATACTTCTCTGATCATGTTTTTCCTTTAGTGAGTAAAGTTTAGCTAAATAACCCTGGCATTTAAGGCCTTCCACAGTCCGACCTACCACGTAAGGACAACAGTGCCTTTTATGTCTGTTATCACTTCTCATTCTCAGGCTGCCATCTTTGCTCCCTAGCCTTTGGCTCAGCGCTCCTCATGCCTGAAGTAGATTCCTTACTCATCTCATTGGGTTAAAATCCCTCCTCCTTTCTTTCTAGACCCAAGTGGGATGCACTTTCTTCCATGAAACCTTCTCTAATCTCCTTGACAAAAAGGGATCTTTCTATATCTTAACACTCTTTGGATCTTAGACACATCCCTTCATCAGCCTCATTTTCGCACCTACAAAATGAAATGGTCAGAACAAATCAGCTATATAAGATCCCTTCCCCCCTAAATCTATGACCTTATGATGCCACCCCTTCTTTGTGAATTTTCACATTCTACTTCTATTAGATATATTTATGGATGTGCTTTATTCCCCCATTAGACTGTAACGACAGAATCAGAAGATACAAAAAATAAAGAGAATAGCTAGTTTGTGTGTATGTGTGTGTGTATGCATACATATATTGCTTTAAAGTTTGCCTAGTGATATATATATATATATGTATACATTGCATATGTATATATATTTGACCCTCAACACTTCTGTAAAGTAGGCGCTATTATTAACCTCATTTTACAGAGAAGAAAAATGAGTGACTTGCCCAGGGTCCACACAGTAAGTAAATATCTGAGGTAGGGTTCCAACTCAACTCTTGCTGACTCTAGGTCCATCCCTCTATCCACTGCACTACCCAGCTACTGTGATTTAGAGCTAGAAGGGACCTGAAAAGACATCTAGTCCAGCCCCTGCATTTTACAGATAACGAAAATGAGGCCCAGAGGTTAAACAGTTGTTCAAGTTCAATGAGTCAGCAAGTGTTGAGCCAGCCAAGTTATTAAGTTGTGCCCTAAGGCTCCAAGTTCACCACTCCCAAGGAGAATTATTTCCACTGACTCATGTTCTCTCGTGGAAGGAACTATAAGTTTCATTTTGGTATCCCAATGCAGCAGCTCCCATGGAGAAGACAAATTTTAGAATCCACATAAATAATGGACAACAACCCCAGTGATGAATGAATAATAAAGTTCATTCACTTAATACTTCTACTGCCTTTTTTTCATTCATGATGCTCCATCTTCAGTCGCCATGTCTGAAGTAAACTCTCTCCTCTTAGAATCTCTAATCCCAGCTCCCTTCCAAGTTTAACTCAAGTCTTACCTTCTCCATGACACCTTTGGTGATCCCTGCAGCTGCTAGTGCCTCCTCCTACTCACACATGCACATGCACATGTGCACACACGCGTGCACATATGCACACAATCTTATTTTAAACATGCTTACATGTGTTCAAATAAACAACACAAATTCAGGCTCCTTCGAGGCAAGGACTACTTGTCTTTGTACTCCAAAACCTAGCACAGTACCTGGCTTACAGTAGGAGTTTAATAAATGGTGGTTGGTTAACCAATAAATGAAAACTGCACCAGTCAGTATAAAATATGGTCTGTCACTTTCATGAGATTTTTACAACTAAGGAAACTGAGGCATAGTCAATCCGCAGTCACCAAGCATTGATTAAGCATCTCCTATGTGCCAGGCTCTCAGCTGAGATGAGGTGACTTGATCAAGGTCACACAAAGAAGTGCTGCGCTTAGCATCCTGCTTTTTGAACACACATAAGGAAAAAGAGATTCACATCTTTCAGGTTTTCCATTTTTATCCAAAGATGTTCTGCTAGCAAGCAAGTAATATTTATTAAATGCCTACTGCGTGAAGGCGCATTTTTACTGTCTCTGTCCAGTGTGGACTCCAGTCTGGCTCACTGAACTCCATACACCTTAGATTCAAGTCTTTATTTTAAAACCCCACAATTTCAATAGCAATTTAAGTCACATCTAAACAAATTAGCCCTTTCACCCAAAGAAGAAAACATTTTTTCTATAAAAACCTTTTAGAACTCAAAACATTTTTTATTACTGCCCAGGTTTTGAAATGTGAAAAACTATTAACTGATGAAAGTCGCAATAACTATAACCGTTAATAGTCCTCCTCTAATTGACTATTAATTATATTTGCTTTTTCTCCCATCCTGGAAGAATTAAAGCCAGCTCCAAAATGCTTCACACTTTTTTATTCAAAGCATGAAGCTTGACAGACTCATTAAAAATAGACTTTCTAAATTGCTCCCCAGTCTGTGGACCTCCATGACTCAAACTCAGAAGTTTCCCATTTTATTTATGGAATTTCTATTCACCTGAATGGTTTGCTCATCTCAATTTTTTAATCCAGTGATAGAAGGCACATATGCCATTTTTATTTTAAGGTCTGGATCTGATTTCATTGGAATGGAGACCTCTCTGCACAATCCACTAATCAATCCTGTATAGTCTTAAAGAGTTACCTGGTGGCACTAAAAGACTGTGATTTGTCACACAGCCAATACGTGTCAGAGAGAGTACTAAACCGAAGTCTTTCCTGAGGCTGACTTTTTATCCATTGGGTAAATGCTTCCTCAATATGCAGGATGTTTTTTCATTTGTTTTTGAAATAAATTATAACTTTTTTAGGAGATTGAGGTATGTAGGATGGCTTGATTAGTCACTGGGAACAATCACTTGACAATAGCTGTTTGAGTTCCCTCTGTGTGTGGAATTTCTGTACATAATGGGTGCTTCATAGTTTAGGCTCCAATTGGGAAGATGAAAGAGACCAAAATGAAAATGCCTTAAGAATGGGCATATGAAAAAGTGGGATAGAATTTTGCTGTAGGTTCTCCTAGCTCAAGCTTGGGGTGAGGAGAGGGGGAAGGTCATGCCTGTGCTTCCTTGCCTGGGAGGTAGGGGATGGCAATATGGCTTCCAGCCCTGGTGTCTTCCATTGCTGCATTTTTCCTATAATCTCTCATGTGACTGTACCCCACAGAGCTACTCCCTCAAAAGCCACAGGGGCATCAGTAGAAAGAGAGTTAGCTTGAACTAGGATGAATGGAAGCAAGCCAGGAAAACCTGAGTGTGAATCCTGACTCTGATACATACTCTCATTACTACTGTCACCAGCCATTTAAGTGAGCCTTCTAAGATCTGCAAAATGCTCCATGTCGGCTACCTCATTGGACCCAATGTTGGCAAGAGTTGCTGTTCTCTCCAAATAGCCATTCATACAGTGCTTGAAGGGATGGCAAAGAGAATCCATCTGCTATATCTCATTTACATAGCACTCACCTCACTGGGACCACATGAGAGGGAAGAAGGGCTATCATTATTATCATTATCATTTTTATTATTACCATTTTATAAAGGAAGACACTGAGGATCTTTGAGGTTAAGTGACTCCAGCATGAGTCACGCCAAGCTAGTAACTGACAGAGGCAACGTTCAACCTCAGTCACTGACTCCAGGTCCACCATTCCATCTTCCATGTCCTGTTGCATTGTTCCTGTGTTTCACTCATTAAAAGGCTCCATTGAGATTATATCTGTTTTTTTGTTATTCCTTGGGTATATGTGTATGACCAACTGAGTGTGTCCTAGAGAACACTAACTTTGGAGTCAGGGGAACCAGACTCAAATCTCAGCTCTGCCTCATACAATATGAGTGACCTTGGGCAGATTACTTTCTCTTCCTTAGTCTGTCAAATAAAGAGGTTGGGCTAGATGATCTCTAATTTCCTTCCAGCTTCGTCTCTGTGATTGGTCCCATGAGGTATCTATGGACAGGTCAGACTTCCTATTTTATTTATAACCGTTGCTTCCTTCATATTCTTTTGGCTGACATCTCCCTTAAGACTGCTCACTCTCCAGCTTTCTCTGCTGACCTTTCCCTATGACCTTCCTAGTGAGAACATTTGTTTACAATTCTGACTGGCCAATGTCAACAGCTCTGACCATTAAGGAGACCATGAGGGGTCCATAATAGAAGCAAGACTCATGTGTAGCCTACTATTCTCTACTTAAAATGTAGGTAGGACATAGTAACCTAACTCATGATTTTACAGGACTTTATATCTATACAACTTGCATTTTGATGAAAATAAGTTAGATTAAATATTCTGTAACATTATGTATGAACCATGACTCTCCACCTCTGGGCTCTGGGCATTCTCTTTGACTGTCCCCAAGTCTGGTATACCTTCCCTCCATTGCACCAACTATTGACCTCGCAGGCTTCCTTTCAGTCCCAGTCAACATCTCACCTTCTACAGGAAACCTTGTCCAATCCTCTAATTCCAGGACCTTCCTTCCGTTGACCATTTATCCATTCATCCTGTGCATAGCTTGCTTTCTCTATATTTGTTTGCATGTCGTCTCCCCCATTAGGTTGTAAGCTCCTTGAGGGCAGGGACTGTCTTTTGTCTCTTTTTGTATCTCCAGGGCTTAGCATAGCGCCTGGCACATAGTAGGTGCTCAATAAAAATTTATCGATTGATTATACATGGTTATGGCCCAGGGAAACGATCACTTTAGACATTCTGCTTCTCTTTTCTATACTCTCATCTCTTCTTTCCTCCCCTTTACCCACATTTCATTATGTTCTTATGTCTGGTGAAGGGAAAACAGTGGGAAGTTAGAATTTGAGAATAAGCGTCCTTCGAATCCCACCTCTGATCATTCTTATTTAATCTCTAATTTAAAAAAAAATGATTTTTTCATCTATGAAATGAGGATGATAGTAATACATATGGAGATGGCATAATGCAGTAGGTAAAGAACTGATCTTGGAGTTAGAAAAAGTCTCCCCTCTAATTCACGTGGGTCACATGAAGTGGTGCAGTGGATAAAACACCAGTGCAGGAGTCAGGAGGATGTGAGTTCAAATCTCACCTCAGACACGACTCACTAGCTGTGTGATCTTGGGCAAGTCACTTAACCCCAGTTGCCTCATCCTGGGTCATCTCCAGTCATCCTGTTGAATATTTGGCTCTGGAGAAAAAGTGATGCTGGTGACCTGCACAGCATCCCCTCACTCAAAACAAAGTCAAGTGTAAGTCATGTCATTATTTGTCTGATGGCATGGTCTTCTTTGGTAAAGAAGGACAAACACACACACAAGGTGCATAAAGACCCCGAGTTCTAATCTTTCCTCACATACTGTCTATAGTTCTGGGTGAATCTGGACAAGTTAATGTCTCTAAGCCTCAGTTTCTTCATCTGTAAAATGGGAATAAGAGGACCTTCTTCCTCAGATTGTTGGAGGATAAAATGAAATCTGTGCCATGTTTCTTACATAAACATCATCTATCGTTGTTACTGTTCTTATTAAAAGGAGTTTCTTCCCCAGTTGTTCCTTCACAGATGAAATCATAACAGACACGCCTGTAGGCATTACCTCCTAAGGTTATTGCAAAGATCCAGTGAGATTGTGAGATTCCTGCCTACCTACATGGCAGCTTTGGGGAGAGGGGTGTTAAGGTGGGATGTTACTTTGTCCACATTTTTCCCTTCATGATAATTGGCTGGCATTACATAATGCAATAGGGAAGTCACCCAGGTGTCACTGTCTGAGGTGCCTATCTGAAGGCCCTGAGGTTCAGAGAGGTCCATTTGTCCACAGTCACACAGCTAGGAAGGCTCTGAGCTGGGATTGGAAGTGAGGGGCTCCTGAGCCCAAGTCTTTTGTCTTCCCACTGTGCTAGGCTCTTCTCCAGCTTCCATAACAACTGTCAATGAAATAAACATATCTTTTTTATTTTCTCTTTAATATGTATAGATGTATTATCTATATAATCTTTGCAATAGTTTGCAATTTATAAACCATATTAATTTTTCTTTTACTAACTCACTTTTTACTAAGCTCATAATCTATTTTAATAATAGGTAAAAGTCATAAAAATAAAACAACACTGATTACAATAGATATTTTAAAATAATACAATAGATTTTTAAACGTAAATTAAATATTGAAACTTTTAGATAAAGTGATAGAACAACAAAAATTGTTTCCCACTTGAAAAGTATTGCACTCTTTCATTTTTGCTAGTAGAATACCATAGCTTAAGAAAAACAAAGCATTACAAGCTTTAAGGAAACTTCCTTAAAGACCTGATACCTATGGGTCCTGCAGCTGAGCCTTTGGGTAATCACCCACCTAAGATATAATCTGAATCATTTTTGGAAGTGCTCAAACATTGAATGCCAGTTAAATTAATGGCACACTCAACAGTATCTAAGCCTTTGCAGTAGTTTTGCAGTGGTTCAAGCTCCATGTGAAACCTTTTGACAGACATTTTTAGATTTTGTCCTGAACATGCGATTCCATCCACGGGAATAGCTCCCTCCATTGAAGCAAATCAGAAATTTAGCTATGAAGTACAATCTTAGAGAGTTCCCTGGAGCATGGAGAGGTTAATGATTCACCCAGAGTCACACAGTCAGCATGGATCAGAGATGAGACTGGAATTGTCTTCCTGACTCCAAGTCAAGTTCTAATACATCTGCTATGCCAGTACTTCCAGAATCAGTCATTCCATTAGCATGGTTCTTCCCTCCACCAACATCGATCTCTACCACTTTATGAATTAGTAGATGGAGGCTTGATCTGGCATCAGGATGATGTGAGTATTGCCTCAGACATGCAATGGCTATGTCACCTTGGGCAAGTCACTTAACTTTTCTGGTCCTCAGTCCCTCATAGGTAAAAAGATGTATCTAAAAGTCCCTTCCAGTTCTGCATCTACTATCCTATGATTCCACATGGTCTTTATAAGTTTCAAAGACCAAAAAAAAATGTGTCACCACCTGACGAGATTGGAGATGAGTCTCTCGACTCTTATCCACGCTGGTTTGAGGCAATGGACAAACAAATCAACATGGAGACTATTTTTATATTTCTTTCTATTTTGAATTTTCCAACTATCAAGCATTTATTTTCTCTCCTTCCAATTTCTCCTCTCCCCTTCAAACAAATAAACTGACAGGAAAAAAGGAAAATTTCATAGCAAACATATACAATCAAATTAAATAAATTCCCATATAGTCCTCACCCCCAAATGTCCACCCCTTCTGCATTTTAAGTACATTCATTCCCTCCCTGTCAGGAGATGAGCAGCATGCTTCAGATTTGTCCACTTCAATCATGGTTTGTCCCACCTGGACAATCAGTTTGTATCTGAGGTGGCCTAGGAGCCTAGATCTTCCTCCCTCTTTTGCTGGTTCTATCTCCCATGCCATTTGGGCATCTTCTGATGGCAAAAAGCAGTCAAAACAGGAGTTACTTTCCTGTGGCATTGATGTCTTAATCCAACCAGCATCTATTAAGCACCAGTTAGGTACTGGTTCTCACTATACTGTCTTCTCTGAATTCTGCACTGCATCTCCCACTTGTCCTGAATGCAATCCCTCCTCATCTCTGCCTCTGGGAATTCCTAACTTGCTTTAAAGGTCAATTCTTGTGCCACCTCCAACAGGTAGCCTTCCCTGATCCTTCCTAGCTGGTTGTGCTCTCACACCCTCAAATTATCTTGTACTTACTTGTTTGAAAAAAAGTTGTATGTGTTCCCCTTCTCCCCCACCCTCCCAACCCAGGAGAATGTAAGGTCTTTGAGGACAGCATTTGTGTTTACACACTACCTATCCCTAGTACCTGGTATCCTGCCTTGCACAGAGTAGGTGCTTTATAATGCATATCAGACTGTGCAAAGATAAGGGAAGAACAAGGCCAAAAATGGTATGTAATAAAAGGAGGCTGGATGACAACATCTCAATTATCTTCTATAATTGAGATGAACCTATAATCCTACAAATAGAACCTTGCAGGTTTTGAACATGGGTGAGCATGTGAATGGAACTACTTTTGACAGAAATGGGAATTTTGAAAAATGGGAGTCGTTCGGAACAAGAATTGATTCATTTGGTTTGAAATATCCAATTGGAGACATGCTGAAAGAAACTTGTAATATGGAATTAGAGATCAGATGAGATTTATTTATTCCTTCATGCTAATATATACATAGATAATATATGGATATCATGAATGACTTTTTCGTATCATTGAATTTACTTGTAAACTAAATGTAATCCAACTGCAGTCTAATTTAAGGTTATTTTCCATTTCAGCAATTGTTCAACTGTCAAGCTCTCCGCAAACTGAGTATTCCAGATAATGACCTTTCGAATCTGCCAACAACTATTGCTAGTTTAGTTAATCTCAAAGAACTTGACATCAGTAAAAACGGTAAGGGTCTTGTTTCAATAGCTTAATGGGTTTTTGATTAAATGTTTTATTTTCTTTTTTCCTTAAGAACTGCCTTACAAGGATCCTCCCAAGCTGGTCGAGTGCTATTCTTTGTACTTGCATCCCAAGTGCCTGATGGCGCCCAGCACAAAGGAACTGCTCCATAACTTCTTGTTGATTGATTGACTGATTGATTAGCTGAAATGATTTCCATTTTTAGATCCAACATTTTCATGCATTACTTATAAAGTAAAATGATCATGACTAAACAAATACATGCAAAAGGTATCACTTGTCCTAGGGTTTTGAATGGGGCTACTAGGAGTAAGCCTCCCATCATTACCTTTTCCAGTAACTTTTCCCTCTACATGCAGGATCATAGATGTAGAGTTGCATGGTGCCTGAGAGCAAATCTAGACCAACCTTCTTATTTTATAAATGAGGAAACTCAGACTCAGAGGGTGGCATAATTTGCCCAAGGTCACAAAAGTAGCTAGGTGGTGTGGTGGATAGAATGCCAAACTTGGAGTCAGAAAGACTTGTGAGTTCATACCTCAAGAGAGTTAATACAAGTGTGACCCTGGGCAAGTCACTTAACCCTATTTACCTCAGTTTCCTTATCTATAAAATGAGCTGGTGAAGGAAACAACAAATCTATCCAATGTCTCTGCCAAGAAAACCTCAAATGGAGTCATGAAGAGTTGAACATGAGTAAAAAATAACCTGTCAAAAATCAAAGAGGAACCCCAAAGGTGGAATTTGAATTCCAGGTCCTGTGGCTCCAAAGCCAGGACTCTTTGAAGAAGTACTTGGTCTGTCTTTATATTTGGCTACATATAGTGCCAAGAGATTGGAGATTGTGTCTCTGTGGAACTTCCTTCCATTACTCTTGACTTTTCCCTTGGGGGACACACAGATCAACTCTAATTTCTCTTCCATGTCAGCCTCCTAACTGCTGGACAGCAGCTATCATGCCTTGTTGAGACTCAATATCCACAGTTCCTTCAACCACTAGAGTAGAAAGTGGAGCAGAGAGAGGACTAGGCTGGAGTCAGGAATATCTGGGTTTGAATCTCACTCAGGCAGTCATGTGACTTAGGCAAATCATTCCAAATCTCTGAGCCTGTTTCCTTATCTGTAAAATGAAGGGGGAGGGCTGGTCCCAATGACTTCCAAGATCCCTTCTAGTTCTGAACCTTTGATTTGATGACCTGGACTCTAAGCTCTTCCCCTTTCTCATTGCCCTGTTCCAAACACATATCAGGTTATATGAGTTTAGCATAAATATAGTACTCAGAACCGAAACACAGACCAGCTGTGGTCTGGCCAGGGGAGAGTCCAGAGAGACCTGCTTATCCCTCACACTTATACTTCTTTCAATTTAGTCCAGGCTCATACATAGCTAATAAATCTCAGAGCATCAGTTCAAATCCAAGTATTTCCTAACTCCAAGCCTAGTCTTCTTCCCACACTATGTCACATTCCCTTAAGTCATCAATAGCATTAGATCAATAATTATGGTGGAACAACCACGGTTTTTTCTGTGGACACCAAAATTTAGGAGAAGCTAACAATGCTCAAACTTTTTCTAGCTGTGTAGAAAGAACTGAATTTAGCATTCAGCTAGCAGAAATAGTCAGATAGAATAGGCATCCTCTCAATGGCATTGCCTCTCTACCTCTTACCAAAAAGAGTGTCATTATGACATCCTAAGTTTTCCTCTCTTTCAACTGAATTTTTCTTTAAAAGTTGGCCTGAGGATCCAATTGAGGAAACTTTCCCCAGGCATGAAAAATGCTACTCATGGCACTGGTGAGACTGGTAGCTAGGAGACCCCAAGGGAGAAGAATCATAAGAAATAACTGACAGTCCTACCTGTAAGACCTGTCACCCAAAAAGCATGTTCATCTGATAGTAGGGAATAAAGCCTTGAATAAAATGAGAGAAGAAATTGGAGAAAAGAAATGTCTTCCTCACCTGGTAAGACCAGGAAAGGGCTCTTGAAAGAGGTGGAAGCTGGATTGTGCCTTAAATAACAGATATTGATGATGATAAGCAATAACATTTATGTAGCACGTGGAGGTTTGTGGGACCTTTTCCCTTTACTATCCCATTGCGTCCTCAGTAGAGCCCTGGGAAACAGGGCTGTTAGTAACTCAGTTTTGCAGATAATTAAACTGACTTGATGAGATCATGGGACTTACCCAATTTCCCAGAGCATTAAGGCTCATTCTAGCCTCTGAGACAGGACTAGAACCTTGTTTTTCTTGAGTCCAGCCCCAATTCAATTGCTGTTTCTCCATATGAAGAGGAACCTCCATGAGTCTGGAAACAGGCTGAAGCCCAAATGGGTACTTTAAAAGTCAGCTTAGTGGTTAAGATTCTGGTATCTTATCCTGTAAGTCATAAGAAGCCCATGAAAGTTTCTGAGAAGGAGAGTGACATCATTGGACTTGTCCATTAGGGAGATGCCAATTACAATAGCTAGCATTTACATAACACTTTCAGGTTTGCAGAGCACATTACAAATCTTATCTCATTCAATCCTCACAATAATGCTGGGAAGTAGGTACAATTATTGTTCCCATTTTGTCGATGGGGAAACTGAAGCAGACCAAGGTTAAGTGACTTGCCCAAAGGAACTACTATTTAAGGAATTATTACAAAAGGTCTAGAGAAAAAGTGATAAGACTCTGCCCATGGGGCAGTGCCAATGAACCCAAAATAATTCATCACTTCTATTCCTGACAGTATTTTGGGGAGTGTGGGGGTGAGAGGATGGATAAACACAGTTCCTAGTCTCAAAACTAACATGTGTCTAGGTCCATCTCTATGATCCTCATAGCTGAGAAGCATGTTGCTACCAGGGTTGATGCAAAATGTGAGTGAATGGGTTTTCTAGCACTTGAAATCCTTTGGGCATCATGTGACATCCTTGTGCTTATTGACTAGAAATTCAGTTACATTTACAGTTGCATTCTTACAGCTGCATTCTTAAAAGTACATAAGGGAGAAGACATCTACCATAAAAAGATAAACTTTGAAACATTCCCTGCCCTCAAGGAGCTCACAGTCTGGTTGTTGTCATTCATACCCTCTTCAAGAATGGAGGACAACAAAATGTAGCCCAAGGTGGCAGAGTAAAAGTAGGGACTTGCTTGAGCTCTCCCCCAAAACCCCCAAATATCTGTAAAAATGACTCTAAACAAATCATCATCACAGAATGACGATTTGAAGCAAGACAGCCTGGAAGGTTGACTGGAAGCATCTATTGCCCTGGGCTGGGAGGGGAACCAAGTCCAACACAGCCTCACCAGGCCTGAGCAGAGAAGGGGAAGACTGAATCACTGGCAGCTGTGGCGGTTTCCAGACTTCTTGACCCCAAAACACCAAGGACAGATTAGAAGGTCAGTGGAAAAAGCCTGTTGGATTTGTGTGAGAGAGTAGCATGGTCCAGCCCCAGCTGCAGGGAAGTGGAAGAGGTGGAAGAGCCCTTGGCAGCTGCAGCAGCAGGGATAGCAACAGCTGCTGTTTCTGGAGCTCTAGGTCCACAGATTGTGGGAGGATTGAGCAGCTGATAGTACACCCCTCCCCAACCCCATTGTTAAGCAGAGAACTACCTTGACAAAAAGTTCAGAAGTCAAGTAATTGGCTGGGGAAATTAGCAAAAACCAGACAAAAAATCAGACTATAGAATCTTAGTTTGGTGACAAGGAAGATCAAAACATGCAAACAGAAGACAATAAAGTCAAAGCTCCTCCATCCAAAGGCTCCAAAAAAAAGAATTGATCTCAAGCTATGGAAGAGATCAAAAAGAATTTTTTGTTAGAGCAAAAAATGGAAAGAGAAATGAGAGTGATACAAGAAAATCATGAAAAACAAGTCAACTGCTTGTTAAAGGGGACCCAAAAAAGTTCTGAAGAAAATAGCACATTAAAAATTTGCTAACCCAAACGGTAAAAGAGATCCAAAAAAGCCAATGAAGAGAAGAATGCCTTAAAAAGAAAATTGGCCTGATGGAAAAGGAGGTCCAAAATCGCACTGAAGAAAATAATTCCTTAAAAATTAGAAAGGAGTAGATAGAAGCTAATGATGTTATAAAAAATCAAGAAATTATAAAACAAAATCAAAAGAATGAAAAAATAGAAGACATTGTGAAATATCTCATTGGGAAAAACAACTGACCTGAAAAATAAATCCAAGGAGAAATAATTTTTCTACTTAAAAGCTATGATCAAAAAAGAAAGAGTCTAGACATCATCTTCCAAGAAAATACCAAGGAAAACTGCAGTGATATGCTAGAACCAGAGGGTAAAATACAAATTAAAAGAATCCACCAGTCATCTCCTGAAAAAGATCCCAAAAAACTCCTAGGAATATTGCAGCCAAATTCCAGAGTTCCCAGGTCAAGAAGAAAATATTGCAAGCAGCCAGAAAGAAACACTTCGAGTATTGTGAAAACACAACCAGGATAACACAAGATTTAGCAGCTTCTGCATTAAGGGATTGGAAGGCTTAGAATATTGATATTCCAGAGGTCAAAGCATCTAGGATTAAAATCAAGAATCACATACCCAGCAAAACTGAACATAATACTTCAGGGGGAAAAAGTTGTCATTCAATAAAATAGAGAACTTTCAAGATTCTTCACGAAAAGACCAAAGCTGAATAGAAACTTTGATTTCCAAATACAAGAATCAAGAGAAGCATAAAATGATTAACAGGAAGAGAAGTCATAAGGGAGTTACTAAAGTTTAACTGTTTACATTCCTATATGGAAAGAAAATATTTGTAACCCTTAAGAGTTTTTTCAGTATTAAGAAAGTTGGAGAGATATAATCAGAGGGCACAGGGTGAGTTGAATATGAAGAGACAATGTCTAAAAAACAAAATAAAGAGTGAGAGAGGAACATATTGAGTGAAGGAACAAGGGAGAAATATAATGGAGTAAGTTAACTCTCACATAAAAGAAGCAAACAAAAGCTTTTACAATGGAGAGGAGGATGGAAGAGGTGACAGGGAAAGAGTGAACCTTACTCTCATCAGATTGGGCTTAAGGAGGGAATAACATGCACACTCAATTGTGCATGAAAATCTATCTTACCCTACAGGAAAATAGGAGGTGAGGTTATAAGAAGGCAGGGGTATGATAAAAGGGAGGGCAAATGAGAAGAAGGGATAATCAGAAGTGAACACTTTTGATGAAGGACAGAGTCAAAAGAAAGAATAAAATAAATGGTGAGCGGGATAGAATGAAGGGAAATATAGTTAGTCTTTCACATCATGACTATTATGGAAGTGTTTTGCATGACTGCACATGATCTATATCAAATTGCTTGCCTTCTCAATGGAGGTGTGTGAGGAGGGAGAAAAGGAGAGAAGTTGGAACTCAAAGTTTTAAAATTAAATGTTAACAATTGTTTTTACATGGAACTGGGAAATAAGATACACAGGCAATGGGGTAAAGAAATCTATCTTGCCCTACAAGAAAATAGAGGGTAAAGTTATAAGAGAAAAGGGGGATGTGATAGAAGGGAGGGCAGATTGGGAGAAGGGGTAAGCAGAATGTATGCTGTCTTGGGGTGAGAAAGGGGAGAGATGAGGAGAAAATTTGAAACTCAAAATCTTGTCAAGTGAATGTTGAAAACTAAAAATTAATTAATTAATTGATCGATTAGAAAAAGAATTACAAAATGTATAAAATATCTCAGAGTGAATCATAAAAAACATACATAATACCTATATTGATGCAATTACAAAATATCAACTAGAAAAATAAAGGAAAAATTGTAGTCAAAAAGAAAAGAAGAAGAAGAATGAAGGACAAACAACTTCATCAGGACCAAAATGACATCACCATGTCTGGGTCAATGTACAGTGTGTCCAATTGTGATTGATCAAACCCATTTAATTTTCTCATTATGTTGTCAAAGAAGGTCTTATATTTTATGAGTAAAGCAGAATTGTAGTAGGCCAATAGAAACCTGAAATGCACAAATGTAGAGACATCTCTATCCCAAATGTTCATATGGACTATTTGTGTCCAGTCTGTGGTAGAGCATTTTCACATCAGCTCAGGCCTATTGGTTCTGAAGTTTAGATATATGGTGGTAAATTTATCTCGGAATCTGGTGATTCTCTTCTAAATAATGTGAAATTCACTAACTCACATATGGCCTCTTGGAACATAGCTCCATTCATGAGATGAGAGGCAGCTTATATAGTGCCAACAATTTGGCCATTTTGTTCTTCCTTCTTTCATGTCAAGGCAATTTATGGATCAAGATCCATTATACTAGGGACCCTGAACATGGAAGTGCTAGCTGAGAGCTAGAGAAGACTATTGAAATTTTGTAAACAATATTGTACCTACTGAACCAAGTCTTACTCAGTAAATAGTTGCTCTTTTAGGAATTACCTGGAGTGGGGCCCAAAACCATCTTAAATAGTTAAGGCCATCCTTGATCTAGAGTCAGAAGGGACCTTGGTGATCACCTTGTCCAACACCTCCATTTCACAGAGGAGGAAATCGAAGACCAGAGAAACTGAGACTTGACCAGAGCCCCAGAAGTGAGAAAAGGCAGAGTGACAGAAAAGTTCTCTTTACTTCCTTACTCTGCTACTTGCTGCTCATTAAAAAAAATAGGATCTTAGTCATGATGCTCTAACAGATTTCAGTCTCATAGAAATTGTCTGTGTATCATTTAGATGTAGAAAAATAAATTACAGTGCCTCCTTCATGGTGAAAAAAAGACTTCCCTTCTGGGGCTTTTGGAAATAATGCAAAAAGAAAAAGGAGCATCAAGGAACAGATTCATATTGACTAAGACCGCACAATGGGGAAATTAAATGGAAACCAAGGGATTGGCAAATAAAGCTAATGAAGACAGAGAGGGCATAAAGAAAACATTATGGCATTTTATCCAGCAAAGGTCATTTGTATAAATGGAAATAACGGCTAAACAAATTTAACTGGTAATAGTAGCACCATCAGTTTAGAGTTGGAAGAGACTTGAGAGGTCATGTGGTCCAACTCCCTCATTTTACAGAAAAGAAAACTAAGACCCAGAAAAGTAAAAATGACCTGCCCAAAATCACACAAATAGTCACTGGAAGAGATGGGGGAGTGTAATCCTTGGACTATTAATTAAGTGTTTTTTTCACTTTGACATTTGCAAATAAGTTTATGATTATATTTAAATTAGACACAAAAATCTCTTCATTTTCCAGCCAGCATCTCGTGAAGTTTTCTCAATCTTTTTCCTATGAATCCATTTCCAAGAGCTGTAAAAGCAATGAATTTAGAGTCAAAGGACCTGAATGCAAATACCAGCTCTGCCACTGCTCACCTTGTAGGAAACCCTTCACCAGCTCTAGTCTTCCACTTTTTTTTAATCTCTCAACTGAGAAAGTTGGACCTCATGATCTCTAAGGCTGTTTCCATCTCTAGAGCTAGGACTCTGTGAAGCCTTGCAGGAAGACACATCTATGTCTCACAACTTGGTAGCCTCCAGATAAATATGATATGCCTATTTGTAAAGTTGATGGAAGGTTTCAATGAGGTGCATTGATTAAAATACAAGAAAGTAGAATAATGAATGGTGAAATTTAACTGAGCAATGACTCAGTTTCAAGTCTGGTTATGTATGTGTCATAGACAGCATGACATCATAGTCTACTGATATTAATGAAAATGAATTCATTTGAAAGCCCTTCATAATTCTGCCACAATTAAGTGATTTTTCTTTCTTCTTTCAAAACTTAGTTCTCTATGAGATGGGTTCTTATAATATTACAAGAGGTTAAATCATCATTTTGGCCTAATGAAAAGCAATCAGAACTGGGGCCATCATTAAATGTTTTACTAACTTATCACTTATCCCACTCTTTCCCAAAATGGGAGCTTGCTGACTGAAACAATAGATAATTTCCCCAACCTTGGGGTAGAGGGAGAAGAGTCCTTTACTCAGTCACATTAGATTAGAATGGGAGGAAATGAGTAGCCATTCAAAATCTAAAAGTAATATAAAATTGAGTATATTAAAAGGGAGGAAAGAAGAAAGATTCTAGATCAGTATATTCGTTATCATTTTTTTAAAGACAATCAGTCTAGGAAAGTCATTTGTAGGATCTGGGAGAAAAGACTGCAACTGAATTTCTTTCTATTATCAGCACAGTATAACAAAAAGAAGCCATTCCAAGGTTCTGTGTCCAAATCCTGACTCTGTCACTTACCAACTGACTATTTGACCTTAGCAAGTCACTTAACTTCTCTGTGTCTCATTTTCCTCATCTTTAAATTAAAGTTTGGGAGTAGGCTCTTTTAGATCTACAACTAGGATCCTGTGACACTGTGAACAAGAAATGCTGTGGCATGGTCCTAAGCCGATCACTGAATCTGCTTGTTAAAAGAAAAGTGTGTTATTGATTAAATGCCCAGTGAGGCAGGGATTTCAGGATCACATAATCTATTTTGTCACTTCATCGGTATGGGTGCTACCCCCACAACTATGAGCTCCTAAAGCCAGTGGAGCATTGGAGCGTTTGGTTCTACTTCTGTCTATGCAAATACCAAATCCTTCCATACCTGTTGTTATTGTCTGAGTCATTTCAGTTGTATCTGACTCTTAGTGACTCCATTTGTGGTTTTTGTGGTAAAGATACTGGAATGGTTTGCCATTTTCTTCTCCAGTTTAATTGACAGATAAGGAAACTGAGGCAAACAGGGTTACATAACTTTTCTACAGTCATACAAGTAGTAAGTGTCCATCACTGGATTTGAACTCAGGTCCTCCTTGAGTTTAGATCTTGTGCCCTATGCACTGAGCTGCCTAGCTGTCCATCCCTTAGTTGATGGTTTGTTTAATGAGCTAACATTTTATTTTTTGTCTAACCTTGTGACTGCATGGGTATAGGGAACTTCCAATAAGGAAACTCCCTCAACCAACAGAGATCAGCCTCTATCTTCATATGTTGGTCCCCCATCCTTTAAAAAACTCTCATTGGACCCCAAATAGTTAGAGTACTTTGAGTAAATAAAGTAGAAGGGAGATTGGCACCTACAATTAATTTGGAGGTATTCTTCATCTGGAAAATGAGAAAGTTGAATTATATGACCTGAGCCTAAATCTCTGCCAGCTTGAAATGATCTCAGTAAGAGACAGTATTGCCTACTGGGCAGAGAACCTCACTCTTCCTTCTGAGTGTGGTGCAGTGGGAAGGAGCCACAAATTTGAAGTCAAGAAACTAGAGTTGAAATCCCAGTTCTATTACCTGGTGCTTTACTCTTGGGTCTCCTGTTCCTCATTTGTAAACATCAGTGGATTTGAGCTAGATGGTTTCGAGGGTCTTTTCTAGCTGAAAATTTAAGATCCTACGAGCCTGTGACTCTATTTGGACATATGGGGTTTCCAGGCCTTTAAAACTGGGGAACAGTAGAATGACTTCTTCAGAACTAACCATCGAATCTTTGGCACACTACAACATTTATTAAGCAATGACTCTATTCCAAGCATTCTGATAGGTGCTGCAGCTACAAAGACAAAAAGGAAAGATGCCGTCCTTAAATTTGTGGTTTATTTGGGGGTTACAACAGACACACAAGAAAGAAAATGAAAAGTGGGAAGGATGCTGGTGCCTTCTAGTTCGGAAGAGGCAGGAGAGATTTGAGGGGAAATACAAGAAGCACAATTATAGGATAAGAGTTTCCCCATACTATATTCTGACTAGGAGACCTGAAATAATCAGAATATTTAAGTTCATGCTAGGGCAAGTGCATGTATGTATGTAGGTGTTCATCCTTCGTTGCTGAAGAAGACCATGCCATCAGAGAAATGATGACATGACTTGCACTTGACTTTGTTTTGAGTGAGGGAGGGCTGTGCAGGTCACCAGCCTCAATTCTCCTCCAGAGCCATCTGAATCCAGTGATCAAATATCCATGAGGATGACTGGAGATGACCCAAGATGAGGCAATTGGAGTTAAGTGACTTACCCAAGGTCACACAGCTAGTGAGTGTCAAGTGTCTGAAGTGAGATTTGGACTCAGGTCTTCCGGACTCCTGCACTGGTGCTCTATCCACCGCACTACCTAGCTGCCCCAAGGAATGGTCACCCTACACCAGCTGTTTGATGGAAGCCTATTAGAGAAGAATAAAGGAAATTGTGTGTAGATTAGTCTGAGGGTTTACCTGGTCATAACCAAGTTAACAACCTAGCATTAAGGGGACTTCTGTTGCAAAACTCAGTCCCATCCATCTTAAATATCCTGGTTTTGTCAGAGATGAGGGGCAGAGTGACTGAAATACCAGCTTCAAATCCAATGGGTTCAGATTCTGCCCTTTCCCTATATCATCCTGGCAAGGCAACCTTGAGCAGATGGTCTGAACTCTCAGAGGTCTGGGTATATCTCTAAGGTTTCAGAGAAGTTTGTTGGTGGCCAGTAGTGGTAGAGAACCTTTCCTCCCTCAAGCATACCTCATGTTAAGGTCACCCCAAGCTCCCACCCTCTCCCTACCCTCATTTGGTTAAAAAGATGGCACTTGCTTCAGTTTCTAGATTTTCTGATTAGTGTATATGCGACAATGACAGAGGGCAAGGGATCCTTTATCTATTACTTAACAGTCATTTGCTAGCTATTCTTTTAAGTAACTGGACATAAGGAATCAGTTAATGGATAATCATTATTGGGAAAAGAATATGATAACAGCCGACATTTATGGAGTGATTCATGATTTATGACATGTTTTCCATGTACTTTTGCATTTGAACCCTGTAACAACCCTACAAAATGGCATTACTATCACCCCCATTTTAGAGATGAGGAAATTGAAGTTAGAAAAGTTAAATGACTTACACAGGGATATAATGTAAATCTGAGGTAGAATCTGAACCCACATCTCTCTTGACTCAAGGAACAATGTTTTTGGTTTTCGTTATTGTTTTTTTACACTGCCCTTTACCAACTCTCTTTAAATTCTGAGATTATATTTGAAAGGCTAATAAAGGATGAAGGGAAAAATAATTTGAGATTTTAAAATGCATAATTTATATCATATATTTCTGATTTTTCTTGCAAACTCCCCAATACCACCACCTCAACCCTAATAGCATGCACTTGTGGGGAGCAGATAGTGTTCTGGACTTGGGTACAAATCTTAACTCTGACACACACTGACTTCATGGGTAAATCACTTAAACTCTGCAAGCCCAGGCACCTCTTTCAGATGACAAAATACAAAAGAGTGACTGGTCTGTGATTTCCTATTTAGAATGATGCAATCATCAGTTTGCATCATCTTTTATAGTATTTTTATATCACAATTAGTGTCTAATACTAGAACCACTTAACTGTTCTTATTTCTAGCATCTATCATTTATTCTATTTCTTTCTTTGTGCACTAGCTTGCTGCTGCCTTGTGATGGTGGGGAAGAAAGGAAGGAAGGAAGGAAGGAAGGAAGGAAGGAAGGAAGGAAGGAAGGAAGGAAGGAAGGAAGGAAGGAAGGAAGGAAGAGAGGGAGGGAGGGAGGAAAGAAAGAGAGAGAAATGGGGAGAATAAAGAAGGATAAATGGGTACATGGGTAGATGAATAGGCATTGACAGAGGGAGAAAGAGAACTATACATGCATGTATATTTACATATATACATACATACATATATTTATATATTTGGATATATATTATATATATATAATATATATATCCAAACACATACATGCATAGAATAAAGAGACTGTCCCAGATGATCTCCAAGGCTGCTTCCAGTTGTCATCCCATGATCCCATTAATTCAATTTTGATGTTGATTTAACACCTTATGGCGTGCCATTTCTAGTCAGACATCTATTCTATTTTTATCATTAACTAAGGTTGAAAACTGCAGTTATTAATAGGTTTGCCAGCCTCTAGTCCACTCTTGAAGGATTGTCTTAATGAGGGTCAGAGTAGTACAATTAAATATAGTTCACAGGGAGTAATAAGGTTTCACTTGCACTATTGGTTCCAATGCTCTGCCCACAAACAAGGACTGAGCCTGATGGATTGGAGTTTCCTCTCCTTTTCCTCACTTTTCACACCCTCTGGTGGAAGAGTTAATGAGGAGTGAGATGGTTACATGGAAGCCAAGCAAAGAAAGAACAAGGAAGAGAATGGATAGTCCATACACTGCCTAATTGGTCCCTGAATAATTGAGAGTTTACTGTCTTTTAAAATTTTCCCTCAGATTTGGAAGAGAAAAAAAATTCCTTTCCTAATTAGAATGAGCCTAAGTGGTCAATTTATCTTCTGCCTGTGAACACATGAATATATTCTTAATGGATTTTTTTTATCAATACCTTTCTATCTAAAACCTTCATTATTGGCTCCATTTAGTTCAGTAAACAAAACGATGGCATTTCTCATTTGAAGGTATGTACCGAGCAGAATTGCTGCAGGCAGTATTTCCAGGAGAATATTCTAATTACATTTAAAGGTGTGATTACCAAAGTCAGAGTCAGGGACATCTCTTGATTCTATTTTCATATTTTGTAGCATTGGTTATTTGTTCATACTTCAAACATCAAGATTTAAACCAAATAGAATGTTACTGCCTATAAAACCGGTGCCTCCAGAAGCACTTTTTTGTATTTGATGGGTCAACATATGTTGATCTGTCTCCTAGAGAAAATGACTCCAATTCATAGAAACAGAGAATCTTTCTTTTTCAGAGTTGGATGAGATCTCAGTGGCCAAGTACAGGGGTCAACAAAGTCTGGTAGATCACCAAATACTTGAAGACATCTAGCCTGCCTCCCCCGACCAAGTCTCATTTTCCTCAGTCTAAAGATGCCTATTTCCTGCTACCTCATGAACTCAAAGTCCTTCAACCATCCTGGTTGCCCTCTGCAGCTCTCCAGTGTACCGTTGTCCATATCAGTTCCTTTCCCTCTTAAGTTATCTCAGACCTGCTGGGGAAAAAATGTTATACTTGAGCTAGTGTTAAAAATACTATGTGAAATCTAGGCCTAACACCGAGGTTAAGGATAACTGCTTTGAAGCACTGGTTCCCATTCTTCCATTTTGGAGGTCATGGAATCTTGGGAGTTATAACAAGGGGTATATGAATCCACATACATGCTAAACAGTGCCCTTTCAGTCTGTTTCATACTAAGGACAATCATGTGGATGCCCACAAAATGGTTCATGTTAAAAAGGTTTCCTCATACTAAAAAATGCTAGGAACCACACAGGTCTAATTATTTCCAGGTTTCACAGTTCATGAAGGTCAAAATTGTTCAGCGCTTAGGTTGCTATTAAAGTGGAGGCTTCATAATTTCTGGATTAAATTGAGCCATTTATATTAGAAAATACAGAGTCCTGGAACATATCAAGCGCTTAATAAATGTTTGTTTGCTTGGCTCCAGAGTTTGCACTTTCTCTTGTACTCTTCATACTAGTTCCATTTTAAAATTTTTCTACCTGTACACAGTAAATTCTTCTAAATATTTGTTAATTTCCCCGGGTTGGCATCTCTAGTATGGAATATATTCTCACTACATCAATGCACACTTATTGTTAGCTACCTATTTCATGGGGTTTTATACTGAACAAACAAGTTTTGTGAAGTTATGTCATTCCTGATTGCTCAATCAACAAGCATTTATTAAGCTCCTACTATGTTCCATGAATTCTTCAAGGCTCCGGGAATTCAAAGACAAAGTGAAATAATTCCTACTGTTTGAGAGAGAGGAAAGGAGATGATGGAGAGCAGAGGAGGGATGGAGAGGAGAGGAGAGGAGAGGAGAGGGGAGGGGAGGGGAGGGGAGGGGAGGGGAGGAGAGGAGAGGAGAGGAGAGGAGAGGAGAGGAGAGGAGAGGAGAGGAGAGGAGAGGAGAGGAGAGGAGAGGAGAGGAGAGGAGAGGAGAGGAGAGGAGAGGGGAGGGGAGGGGAGGAGAGGAGAGGAGAGGGGAGGGGAGGGTAGGGGAGGGGAGGGGAGGGGAGGGGAAGGGAGGGGAAGGGAGGGGAAGGGAGGGGAAGGGAGGGGAGAAGAGGAGAGGAGAGGAGAGGAGGGGAGAGGGAGAAGATATATAGAATTGCTTAGATATTTTTTAGCTGAACTATGATTTTCATTCATGTGTATGTATAGATATATTCATGTCTATAAATATATATACATACACACATGCACATATATGTGTATTGCACAGTACCCAAAAGGTAATTTGTTTAAAATGTGCTGATAGCAATTAAATATCCTGTTAACCGAAAAATTATTTTAATTGAAAATAATTATGTATGCATATCTGAAATTGAGTTTAGAGATATATTTACAGGTAATGTTTATACATTATATATGTAACCATTACATGTAAGTATTTATATGTTATACATGTAGATAGAGTGCATGAATTTTACCACTATTGCTTTAAATTAAATAACATCTATGAAATAAGAGGACTTTTCTTTCTTGGGATATTCTCATGTCTGGTTTTCTGTTTTCCATCTTCAGGTGTACAAGAATTTCCAGAAAACATCAAGTGCTGTAAGTGTTTAACAATCGTTGAAGCCAGTGTCAATCCCATTTCTAAGTGAGTATCAATCTTCCTATTTCTCTATCTATTCCTATTTTCACTCTCGGGAAATATACACAGACAGAAAGGAAATTCCCATCTGGAGAGATTGGAATGTTTTTTTCCTCCGTGTCAGATCTTATCTGTGCATGGAAGGCAAGAATGGAGAAACCAAATGGGAGAGTGTGGATTGACCACCTTCCCAAGGTCAGAGCTGCAGAGAAAAGGCAATGTTATTACAGCAGCTTCTGATTCTCCTGCAGGATTTGGAGTCTGGCCAAGGGTTTTCTTCACAAGCCTATACAAGGATTGTCGTCTCCTTTTTGTAGATAAGGAAAATAAGGTCCATGGAAGTGATTTGCTCAGGGTCATCCTGCTGTATCAAGCTCTGGTCTTCTGACTCCAAATACAATGCTTCTCCCTCTGTCTCTGGGCTCCCAAAGTGCTCCGTAGGGCCTCTCTAGCTACTTTCCCTCCTCTTCTTAGGCACAGCCATTGGCTAAGAACCTGGCTGTCCAATTTTACAGATGAGAAACAATTACAGTCTTTAAAATAAAGGTGTTTGGATTTTTCTCTGAATTATAATTTCATCCATGTAGGACACTGTCATTGAGATTCTTACTCTACCTGTACAATCTACACCTGCTGTTACAATTTATAGTCCTACAGTTTTTATTTTTATTTTACTTAGCTAGCTTATTTTACTTAGCTTAGCTTATATATCTCTTCAAGGTTTGTAAAGTACTTCACAAATGTCTCATCACATCCACCCTTGCAATAATCCTGTGAGGTAGGTACTACTATTACCCCCATTTTACAAATGAGGACATTGAGGCAGGCAGCAGTTAAGGGACTTACCCAGGGTCACACAGCTAGTAAGTATCTGAAGCTAGATTTGAATTCAAGTTTTCCTGAGTTTAGTAATCCATCCACTGAGAGATTGAGTAAATTGTCCAGGTCCACAGAAGTAGGTTGCATGGCAGAAATGGGACTTAAAAGCTGGATTTTCTTCCCCTGCACCCATTTATTTCTCTCTCCACACTGTCAGGGGGTCAAACAGGACCTGTAGCACTCCTGAGGGCAGTGGGAACCAAATTAAAATGCAATCGGGAAATGTTTAGCAAAATAAATGAATATTCAATAGAACAATGTTCCTGGTAACATGGGGCTTTCTACAACACCACGAAACCCCCAGGGATCCTTGGTCAGTGTTCTCCATTTTTGTTTGAGCTTGATACCAGCTCACCATCTGACACTGACTATCAGAAATTAATAGTCAATTATTATTGTTCAAATTGTTCATTGGTTCTGTGATCTTATCTAAGTGAAGGTTCCTCCCAATTATTCAGATCCCACCTTAGCGCATCCTCATAACCTCTTACATGCCCTTCTTTCAATCAATCAAATGATCTATCAATCAATAAGCCTTTAAGTGCCCACTATGAGGAAAGAAAAACATATTTTTAAAAATCCTGTCAAAGTGTATTAGTCTGGTGGGATACAAACACCAAAAATAAAATGAAACCCTTCCTTCTCTTAAGGAACTTAAATTCCTTCAAGGAAACTGTCAGTGCCATTTAATAAGCACCTACTGTCTTTGGCTTTGTGCTAAGCACTTTACAAATATTATCTAATTTGATTCTCACAGCAACCTTGGGAGTAAGTGCTGTTCTTATCCTCATTTTAAGTTGAGGAAACTGAGGCACACAAAAGTAATAGGATAGTAAGTCTCAGACTGTATTTGAACAGGATTTCCATTTGATTTGACTACATATCCAAAGCTCTAGCCACCATGCCTCTTCACTGCCTGCACATGTGTAGTAAGATTCGAGAACTGACCATCATCCTTGGATTTGACCTTCAGAGGAACATCCAGCAGGGTGACCCCTCAGATCTTACCCATGTCTAAGCACATGCAGAATAAATAGGAAGTAGATGATGCCACATTTTTAGGGCAGAAAATATTTGGGGGTGAAGATGTCAAGAAAACCTTCATGTAGTAAGTGATGATCATAGATTTTATAGCTAAAGGAACTACAGGCATCAGAAGATTCAATCCCTTCATTTTACAGATGTAGAAACTGAGAGATGGAGTAGTAAAGTGACTTGTCCAGGGTCATACTGTGTCTGAGGTAGTCTTTGAACTCAGATCTCCCTGGCTCCCAGACTCCACTATTCCATTCTCCCTCTGGTGCTTAAGCTGAATTCATGCTAATAAATATACAATTTCAGTCACAGTTTAGGGCAACCATGGGAGAGAAGTCTGGACGGAGTAGATGATTAAATTCACAAATGTTTGGCGTCAACAAAACGGTTACGGGAGATTTGAGGAGTGAGGCAAGTTCAGATGAGGGTGCACCAAAGAAACCTTCATGGAAGGCCTCAAAAATGAAAAAAATAAATCTATGTGCATAGGAAATCTGGAGTTTAGAGATGTTATCCATGTAAATGTATTCCTGTGGTATAATGGGAGGTATCCTGGCCTTGGAATTTGCAGATTTCTCATCATAACTTGGCCATGACTTAGCTGAGTGATCTTGAGGAAGTGTCTCAGCCTCTCATTTCTACCTAGAGTGAGAATGACATAGCGGTCAGGGGAAAGGCACTTCCCATCCCAAGGGGAAGGTCTCTCCCCACTCCCCACATTACTAACCCCTTAATCACCTTCTGCAATGACCTTTCTTGACCATGCCTTTCTCTACTGTTTCTCTCTCCTTCATAATTATGCCCTATTGTCCCTTGTTGGCTCTATTTTCATTATTTCTTACCCTTTATGGTCCCCAAAATTTATGTCAACATATTTCAAGCTTAAAATTGTTCCATGGCCAACATAATGTGAGAAACATTGGATCAGATGAGCCTTCGGGCCACTTTCAGCATAAGCCAACACTATCATTATTAGACTGCTCCAGAATGCTTGTTAAGTGTGTGCAAAGACTTGTCCTGACTATTTTAGACTTCTTCCAGTGCCCATCAGAGAGGACATGGGCCTAGCTCATAGTGAAGTCTCAATAAGAATTTTATTGAATGAGTGAATGAATTGTCACTGAATATTAAGGGCCTTACAAGAATAAAGTTTTTAAAAAGTCACTGCCCTCAAGATGGTTACAGCATAGTTGGGGAAAATAAGACTTATATACAAATAACCATGATACCAAATAGAATACAGTAATTGCCTAATGATAGACATAAGGAAAGATGAGGCCTCCATGGGAGAGGTCCCTGGTAAAGTCAGTGTTTGTCCTGAGGAAAGACCTAATTTCTATGAGAGTGGGAAGAGAGAAGGTTAATGCTCATAAGAAAGCAAGGATTCCATGTACCCTAGGAGAATGAGGCAGTAAAGAGAGAGATGAGGGGGAGAACACAATATAATGGAATGGATAAGAGAGTCAAGTCCACAAGCATCAAATTGTGTTCCAGACACTGTGCTAAGCAGTGAGGATACAAGGAAACTCAAAAACCTAACCCAACCCAACCACATGACCAAATGCAAACAATTACGTATGGATAAGATATATTGAGGACACATCAGAGATCATTTCGGAGAGGCAGGGGTAGGAGGACTCCACAGGAGCCAGCAGAGGCATGCAAGGCCATGGACAGTTATATGTAAGGTAAAGCCATTTTTGAACCCAGTGCCATTTAAAGGACAGATAATAGCATTCCAATGAAAGGAAAAAGCTAAGTGGAAAAAAAAATCCTCAAGTAACTTTCCCAAGAATTCTTTGAACATGATGCCATTTCTTGAAGGAAGAATCATCAATTCAAGTCAATTCTTCAAATTCTCTTAGATGTATTATAAGATACAAGGTTGAGACCAGTAGATTTAGCTCCAGAAAAGACTATAGACATATTGCAGCCCAGACGCCTTCTGTTAGAAAGGAAGCCAAGACCTGGAGACATAGAAGGATTTGTCCATGGTCCCACAGCCCCAGAGCTCAGAGTGGAAGCACTTGGTGAGAGTGTTGAGATTGGCACTTGGGTCTCCTGACTCATAATCCAGTGTCCCTTCCCCTCTACTCCATTGTCACTGGTAGGACAGAGACCTGTCATAGTATACATGGGATTTATAGATTAGGGATATGTGGCCAAGCAGCCTTCTGAGCACAATACCGAAATAAGGATGATAATGTAATCACTAATAATAAGGACAAGTTCATGTGATGCTTATTTACAGATCATATTATGGCCCCAAGACTTGTCTTGAGCATATCCACAATTACAACTCATCAAGCATTAGTTAATTTTTAATTCTTTACTTCTAATCATTCCTCTTCTTCATCAGTAAGGAATATGCATTAATAAGCTCTTGTTGAACTAATTTGCCAGCACTGGACTGAGAGCCTAGAGTGTGTGTGTGTATGTGTGCGTGTGTGTGTGTGTGTGTGTGAGAGAGAGAAAGAGAGAGAGAGAGAGATACAGAGAGAGAGAGAGAGATACAGAGACAGACAGAGACAGAGAGACAAAGATACATGGAAAGAGACACAGAGATAGAAACACAGGGAGAGAAAAAGACAGACGGGGAAGGGGGAGGGTGGGAGAGTGACTTGACATCATAGAACTAGCCTGTATATTCAATAAACATTTATTAAGCTCACACTATGAACAAGGTACTGTAGTAGGCTCTGGGGACACAAAAGCCAAAGAAAGCAAATGAGTCCTGCCTTTGAAGACCTTGCATTCTACTAGGATGTTTAGTTGGAGGAATCTCATTGCAATCTAGTCCAAGCAATGCCTGAAAATGAATCCCCTTTACAACATCCAGCTTCTGACTAAAGAACTTCAGGGAGGGTGAAGCCACTACCTCTCAGAGAAGCCTGTTCCATGCTGGACAGATCTCATCATTAGGAATCCCCCACCTTCACCCAAGCCATCACCTAAATTAAATTGGGTTACGTGACTTTCATCCATTGCCTCTGGTTCTGTCCTCTGGGATGGCCCAACAAATCCACTCCCTCTCCCATATGACAATCATTCAGCTATCTCCCCCTAAGTGTATTTAGGATCAAATGAGATCTGACAGCCAGATCTTTCATCCTTAGCTTCAAAATATAGAAATGTGGATTCAAAAGGTAAAACTGTATAAGACCAATGAAAATGGTCAATCTTCCTTCATCTTCCCCAGATATCAGCACCAGTGGTTTCAGCCTGCCAGCTGGTATTAAGAGATAGCCTAGTATTATCATTATTAGCGATCTGGCTTTTTCTCAGCAAAACCACAGGAACCTCAGATTTTTATGCAGCCCTAACTATTTAGTGGGGTGATGCTGAACAAGCCACTTAACCGGTAGGAAGCCTCCCTTTTCCTCATTTGTAAAATGGGAATAGTGATAATTAGAACTTCATTCTTAGGTTTGTCATAAAGACCAAATGAAGTAATGTGCTTATGAACCTTTGTCAGCCTGAAATCACTGTATCAATGACAGTTACTGCTGGAGAAAAACGTCTGCACAGTGAAAACCAGCAACAGGATGACATTCTGCTTGGCTACTATTCTTTATCTGAACTATGTTGACAGTGTGATGAGATAGTACTTCCTTGGAGCCAAAAACCTGAGTTCAAATCCGGTCTCAGATATTTACCAGCTATGGGCCCTTGAGTAACTTAATTTCTCTGGGCCTCTTTTTTTCTCATCTAGAAAATGAGTAGACTGTACTAGATGGTCTCTGGGGTTCAGGTCAGGATCTAAGATCCTATTTTGAATTTTAAATGCATTGATTTAAAGATAGAATAACTCTACCTTTGGAAAGAAAATTTGACAGCTATATAAAACCTGTCAATTGGCATGCATAAAACCTTTTTTAAAGTCAATCAAATATAAAAAGCCACCTGGTATGTCTTTAGGTAACATAATTATTGGGTTATTTAAAGCTCACATGCCTAGTCAAGTTTGTTATGTAATGCCTGTTATATTATGTAAAAAAATTTTAACACTTTTTTTCCTTTTTTGTGAGCAATAATTCTTTTCTAAGTGTCAAATGTATTTCTTTTTAAAACATAAAGGTTGCACTTTCTTTTTTTAAAACTATGATGAATGAACATTAGTTAACTTGAATATCAGGAAGATAAACCATTACCAAGCATAAAGTCAGTGAGGTTTGTTTTTCTCCTGGAGTGGCTTAGGTTTCCTACCCTAAGGAGATTCTCTTTGAGTTGGGTCATAGAGGACAGAGGGCTAGCCTGGGAGGCATGATGAGCTGGGCTCAAGTGTCATCACTAACACATTGACTGTGTGACCTTGGGACACCTTCTTAACCTTGCTGTGATCAGACAAATGCCGAGAACCTCTCCTTCTACCAAGTCATGGACTACGAAGGAAGCTCCCTCTCTAAGAGTCCACTATGCTGGTGAAATAAATTGTCTATCCTGTATAGCAGGCAGGCCCTTCTCTACCAACAGGAGTTTGAAAATCTTGGCACAGGGTTCTAGAAACAATGAAATGAAAAACATTTATTAAGAATAAATATATTATTTACAATTACATACTAAAGCAAATTGAAAGTGTGGCTCTATAGGTAGACGCATATTTGTATATAGCTGTGTATTATGCATGTACAATAAGGTAAGTAAAAAGACAGGTAATACAATACACAGAATGCTGAGCATAGAGTCAGAAAGTCCTGAGTTCAAATCTGACCTCAAACACTAGCCATGGGACCCTGGACAAGTCACTTAACCTGTCTGCTTCAATTTCCTCAGCTGCAAATAGGGGATTACAACAGCATTTTCCCCAAAATCTGGCCTCAAACATTTCCTTGCTGTGTGACTTTTGGTAAGGCACTTAACCTCCACTTGTCTCTTGCTTCCTCATCTATAAAATAAGGATAATATTAGCACCTACTTCCTAGGACTCTCGTGGGATAAAATAATGTCTGCAAAGCATTTCATAAAATTTAACATATAAAGAAAGTGCTAGCTGTTATTATCATATAATATAGATATATTCTATACTTATTGTATATATGTATTTGCCTATGTATACTTAGGCATATGTGTATGTGTGCGATTATGTATTAAGAAAAATACTTACTATAGACATATGTGTGTATATACACATATGCATATGTGTGTGTGCGCATCTTCAATAAGCTTTCTAAGGAGCATCTTGAGACTTGTGTGTCCCTTCTCCCTTGGTCTATGTGGCCACTGAAGCCTAGCAGATGCTTGCCCCAACTTGCGTTCTCTTTTTATAGTCCGACCTGCAATTCAATTCTGTGAGCACCTAGAAGGCTCTCAATGGAGAGGGGCTCTCTTTGAGGGGCTAAGAAAACACAAATGAAACAGTCACCACCTTCCAGGCCTTCCCACTGTGCTGGAAGGCATGGAGGATGCTTTAATCCTTGCAAAGAAATTTTGTGTAATAAACCAAACTCTTCCATTTCATAAAATATTCCCTTTGCTGAATTTGTCCTTTTTGGAAGCAGCCCTGGATTTGATTAAACGGAGTAAAGGTGTGACTTAGCCAGTAGTAAGGAAATGGGGCCCAATGACTGGGTTAATGCAATGAACCAGCCACCTCAATGGATGGAAAGAATCTAACTCAGGAAATCTCTCTTTATCAATGGTGTGCTTGAGATAATGAGTCTACCATTCTTTATGAAAATTTTATTCATTTTTAGCTACTAATAGGTGACATTTAGGATAGTTATTTACTATTCTAATAGATTTTCAGATTATTCATTAGGTAGGGAGGAGGGCCTAGATTCATAATTTTATCTTGGTGAGGAACTCCCTTTGAGTCAATCCCTTCCACCAAGGCAGATCTCCAGCTAGTTTAAGACTGATAGTTCCAGAGATTTCTTTAGACACTAGAAGTCAAGGGACTTTCTCATAGTCACACAGTCAGGATACGTCATATAAAAGTCCCAGGTTTCCCTTACTCCAAAGCCAGTCCTTCATCCACTGTACCACACTATCTCTCATTGTTATTAATTTACATATTAATATTCTAAATAAATATAACAGATGTTTATAGAGTTCAACAAAAGCTGTATTCTGCGGCCAACCCTAGTGTGTAGATCACCCTACATATTAGCAGGTACATCCTGTGCCCAGCACAAGCTCTGACAGGTTCTCTTAAGCTGGGTCAGCTCCAAGTATGTTCCCAATGACAGACTTACTGACTGTCCAAAGACCAGCCTCATCATATATGAAGAGAATGGCAAGGCATTGCAGGCTACCATAACTGGAAGGGATTTCTATGGATGTCCCAAACAAGAATCCTTTCATGGTATCCCCAAAGAGTGATCATTCAGACTTTGCATGAGGGAAAGCCCATCACCTCCTAAAGCAATCCATTCTAGTATGGGATAGGTGTAATTGTTAGAAAACCTTTCCTGGCTTCAAGCCTCAATATGTGTCTGTCTCTGACTGGGTGGCTGTCTCTCTCACTCTCTTCCTCCCTCTTTCCCTCCTGCTCTATGTCTCTTTTTGTTTCTCACTGCCTCACAGTTTTGCCTTCTGAATCTGAACAAAGCAAATATAATCCTTCTCTCCCTCTTCCAAGGGACAGCCTCTCAAATGCTGGGGGACAACTGACATTCCCCCCCGGTGTGATGTTTTTCTTCTCTGATAAATAATATTTACATAGCATAATTTTGAAGTTGTTTGTCATCCTAGATGCCATCCCCTAGGGGAAGGTAGATCTAGGGGGTAACTGGCTTAGTGGGATTTTGTTCCATGGAGTTGAAACCAGGCAGAGCAGTAGATGCAGAGTGGAGTGAACCCAAAAGTCCAGTTCCTATCCTCTATAAAAGAAGGCATTAGAAGGAGTCTGGTATCCTCCATCAGAGCAGAGAGGAGGCTGAGGAAGGTGGTGTCAGTCAGGGCTCGAATTAGCAACTCAATGATGAAAGTCGAAGTTGTGAGCTTATCCTGGGAAGGGTGCCTTGTTCAGTGGAGCTGAACCCAGGCAGAGAAGAAGATTGAAAGTACAGTGAGCTTAGGTCCTCCTGAATCCCAGTGCTTTATCCAACACAGTCCAATAAACATTTATTTAGGGCTATATCCAATGTTCTATCTCTTGTAGAATTAGCTGCCTCTTAAAAGGACTCAAAAAGCTTTAAGACTGCTTAAAAGACTCTTTCATGCCTCCATGTCTTGAGATCTTCCTTTAGGAAGGGAGGCGAAGACTATGGACATAGCCCTGAATAATGCTTTATTCAAATCAAACTGAATATATCTTGGGAAACAGTAGGTTACTGACATGTCCTACCAATTTATATGCTCTACTTTCCCATCTTTATAAATTATTTATGTGGATGTTATATGGGTGTATTGAGGGCATCCTTGATGAAAACCTGAGAAGAAAACAAACTGGTTTGCACAAGTGATTTTCTACAGCGGACAATGTCTTTATGGTCACGCAAGTGACTAAATGATAAATTCAGGGAATTTAAGATCCTGCTGTTTATGTTGTTCATTGATTTAAAAAAACTGATTCCAAAAACAATTCAGCCTTGAAAGCTGTCCTCAATAAAAATATCTACCATACATACATTAAAATTAAACAAGAGTCTATGACAACTATGCATTTGAAGGTAGTGCTTGTTTAATGGCCAGCTGAGTATTTATATCACCTGTTTTATAAACCTTGAGACTCTCAAGTAAAATGTAGGACAGAGTGATATATGCTTCATTAATGTGTTCCCCACATCAGCACTGGAACATGATGAGTTCTCAAAAAATGTTTGTTTTCACTCTTTCCTCCATTTTCTTCACTAGTGTCATGAAAAGTATCTTGCACAGATTCAAATAAAAGATTTTCATACGAATGCCAGAGTTCTCCATATGTTCTTGGTTATATGGCATAACATAGGAATTCTATCAAGCCCCAAAGCAAAGCCACTTTAGTGACATTCACAGTAGTCTGAAAAAGATTCTAATGACCATTCACATTAGAAAAGCAAGGTGGATTAAAAATGTTTACTAAGTAAACTAGGTAACCATCAAAGTAGGTCATGGGTACCTATTCATTCAGGTAGGGGTAGGGAAGTGGAAAGAACTTACCACATATGGACAATAAACAGGTCAGAACTGAGTAGAGGATGAGGGGCTTTCAATTATGACAAACTACTCACTGCTACCAAAGCCCATCTTCTTGTGATGTTGTATGACTTAGAATCACCATTATTTCAGAAAAAAATTCATACATCAATTAACCAAAGGACAATGAAACAAGTCATGGTGAGCACATCCAATCTGCAACATTGCCAGCTTGGCATAAAAGACATCACTGGAAGATCTACCTGAGAAACGAAGGGGCTAGTCTTAAGGGAGAGCAAATAAGCATGCCATGCGCTACGTTACCCTTAAGATATTAAATAAAATGGGAACGCTTTCATTGCATTAGGTCCATCCTCCATGAACGATTTGTGGGAAAATATAGATGAGATTTTTGGAAAGACATGGATGAGAATTAAATAGGATAAGAAGATGAGGAGGAATGGTTCAGGCCAATAAAGCCATGGATCCCTTCCATTGTCAGAGTAGAATTTCCATTATCTGCTCCCCAAACGCTACTCCAGTCTTCTTTCTACCGCCATTCTACTACACAGCAGGCAAACTCATTGCTCCATGATTTCAGAAAATGTGGTGCATGTTACTAACTTCTCATATTTGAACACAGCTCTTGTCATGGCTAGAATCACCCCCAAGCAGCCTTCAGCCAAACCTGGGGTTCTTAAACTTTGTGTTTGTCATAGGCTTATGCTATGGGTCACTTCTCAAAAGACTAATTGTCTACATCCATAAATAAGGAAAATGCTACATTTCGGTTAGACTTTAGTGAAATGAAAATGTAATTTTTCCCCATCTAAATTCATAACCTCCCCCTAAAATCTATCTGCAGACCCCCAAGAGATCTATGAACCCTAAGTTAACCCTAAGTTAAAAACTCCTGTTCTAAGCCCTATGGTAACTTCAAAACCCACCTTTAAATATATGTTTTATCTCTCCAAGTAGACAATAAACACCTTAAGGCAGTGCCTTTCTATTATGTCCCTCTATACTCTTAATATTTAATAAACTACTAGAATAAAGTATGTATTAAATGAATACTTCTGATTATTTTTATTGTTGCTGCCAATATTTGTCAATTGTGATGACTAGTAATTATTTAACTAATGCTCCATCATTAAAATAAGTTTACATAGGATCACAAAGTGCTGTGAGGATTACTCATGGTGATTCAAGAGTTTTGGTGAATTTAAACATAGCTTTAAAATACTTCATTGAGTAAAATAAATTAGTCAACAAATAAGCATTAATTAAAGACCTATTATGTGCCCAGACATTGTGCTCGATGCTGGGGATACATGTGAAATAATCCCTGTTTTCAAGAAACATGCATTCATTTGGGGAAATCAGGGTGTGCAAATATAAGTGTGCAAGAAATATTAATGCAAAATAGTTTCCAAAGATAGACTTTGATAACTGGTAGGTCAGCAAAGGCCTCATGAAAGACATGACCTTTGATCTGACCCTTGAAAAAAACTCATAATTCTAAGAGATGGAGGGAAGGAGAGAGAGCATTCTAGGCATGAGGGAGAGCCAGTTCAAAGGCATAAAAGGGATGATCAAATGTTATGGGTGAAGTATAGCAAGAAGGCCATTATGGCTAGAAAGGAGAGTGCATTGTGGGAGTATTATATAATAAGGCTGGAAAGGTAAGTTGGAGCCAGGTTGTGAAAGGCTTTAAATACCAAAGAGACAAGTCTGTGTTTTATATTAGCCATAGTAGGGAGTCACTGGAGTTTACTGACTGTGTGTAAAGAGGATGATAACGTGGTCAGCATGTGCTTCAGAAAAATCATTTTGACAGCTCTGTAGCTATGTAGAAGACAGATTGAATTAAGGAGAGAAGACATAGCTAGATCTTTCAGGAAGCTATTGAAATGGTCTGGGGGCAAGCTGATGGTACCTTCGACAAGGATAATAACTGTGCAAATGGAAAGAGTGCGGTGTATATGAGATAGACAAGACAGTATTTGATACTGAAGAAATATATAGAGTGAATAAGAGTGAGGAAATGAGGAAGATAGTAAAGTTGTATGCCATGATATCTGGAGGATGTAAAAGCTCCAACTGCTTCAACAAGAAACTCCCCAAAAGACTAAAGTGAAATTGACAGACTTCAATGCAACTAAGGTCAAGAAATTAATTCAGGTTATTCACTGGAAAGTCCAATACAGAAGCTGAAACTTAAATACTTTGGTCACATAATGAAAAGATGGGACTCATTGGAAAAGACCCTGATGTTGGGAAAGAGTGAAAGGAAAAGGAGACAATAGAGGATGAGATAGATAGATAGTGCCACGGAAGCAACAAACCTGAACATGGACAGACTTTGAGAGGCAATGGAGGATAGAGAGGCCTGGCATGCTGTGGTGCATGGGGTCATGGGAGTCAGTCACAACTGAAAAACTGAACAACCACAAAGTGCTAAGGTAAAAAGAACGCGTAAACACTAAAGGGAAAAATTCTGTCACTCAGGCTGACAGATGATTTAAAAAGAAATGTGAAAGAAAGACTTTACCTTCTCCTCCTCTCAAGGAATAGGGCTCACCTCAATCTTTCTCACAAGAGAAGGATATCCTCAGGTTTCACCAAGTATTAGAGAAAAAGTCTTTCTTTCCTTTTTCTCCTCATTCAAAGGAAAGGACTAATTACAGAAGAAGAGAATTTTGGTGTCCATGGTAAAAGAAAAATCCTTAGGAAAGACCACTGGGTTAAAGGAAAGATTTCAAAGTAAGAGAGATATAGATATCTCTCTTATAGAGATATAGAATTCAACTCCTAAGGCCTCAGCAACAACAACAACAAAAATTAGTATATTAAAAATAGAAATATATAGACAGATAGATAGATGGTGGATACATATAATAGATTAGATAGATGGATAGATAGATAGATAGATAGATAGATAGATAGATAGATAGATAGATAGATGGATGGATAGATAGATAAATAGATAAGGAACTTTTGTGATGCCAGTGCACAAACTCAGAAGAAAATAACTCAAAAACACTTATGTAATTTAAAACCTTTTTTTAAAAAAAGATTGCTCACACCATTAAGTTCTTTGAAGAAATGATGCAAGAGTTATAAAATATATTATAGAAGAAATGAGAGCTATGGATAAATAAACTGAAAAAATCACTAATGGCTTAACAGAAAATGTTACCTTACCCTAGCAAAAAAAAATCCCTAAAAATGAGAATGGACCACATGTGACTTAAAGACTAGATGACAAAAGCAACTCTTAAAATGAGGTCAAAAGAATGAGAAAATAGAAAAATGTGTAAGAAACTGTATATCAGAAACAATGGACCTGCAAAACAGACCAAGAAACAATCATTTAAATCTAGGATTACCTGAAATCAATAACTGAAAAAAGAACCTAGATATCATATTTCAAATTTTTTTAAAAAGTAGTAATTAAAGAACATATCCCCAGTCATATTAAAATAAGAAGTGTGAACATAAATACAATCTACCATCATCTTCTGAAATAAAGCCCAAAATGGAAATGCAGGTGAATGTCAGTGCCAACATCCAGACCTTTCAGACAAAAGAAAAATACTACAAAAACAAGAAAGAAATAATTCAAATATCCAAGAAGCACAAGCAGTATCACGCAGAATTTAGCAGCAATCACTTTAAAGTAGCAGAGAACATGGAATAAGATATTCCAAAAGTGGAAAGATAAAGATCTACAACCAAGAATAACTTACCCAACAAAATTAAGTATCCATGAGGAAAAATGGACTTTCAATAAAATAAAGGATTTGCAAATATTCCTGATTAAAAGGTGGAAAAGAACTGAAAAGGAACTTTGAAATATAAATACAAAAGTAAAGAAAAATGAAAAGATAATGACAAATGAACAATCAGAAAAGACTTTATAAGGATAAATAGTTTACATTCGAATGGAGAGGGGATATTAAAATGATTCTTATAGAATCATGGTTTCACAGGAGGACTTAAAAATAATAAATTGAAATAGAAAATCTATAAGTAGTTGTGTTATATTTTGAATATGAGGAAAAATTAAAAGAGATGAATTAATACATTAAGGGAAAATGAAAGAAAATATTGGAGAATTTGTCAAGAGGTAATCTGGTTTTGCAGTAGAAATATATGCAGGCATACAAGAAGTGGGAGAAATTATGTGGATTCCACTTTCATTCAAACTGGTCAAAAGAGGACAGAACACACAGAGACAGAGAGTTTGGTGTAGAAATGAATTCAATTCAACATGACTGCAGATAGGAACAGGAAAAAGGGAAAGAGAAATATAAAAAGGAGTGTAGATTCAGGAAGATAATAGTCTCTTCCTGATTAGCAAAATGTTAAGCTTGGAGAGAGAATAGTGAAAATAAAATTAAAAGGAATGAGAGAAAGGTAATAACTTGAAATAAACAAGGAGAGAGGAGTATAGAGAAGAAAAGTATGAGAGAAGAGAAAATGGAGTGAAATAAATAAATCACTGTCCTGACTGTAAATGTGAATGAAATTAAAATTCATCCATAAAGCATAAGAGGTTAGCAGCATTAGAAAGTAAAATCTAACAATATGTTGGTAACAAGGAACAGATTTGAAACATGAAGATTCACAAAGAATTCAAATTAGGAGTTGGAGCAAAATCTATCATGCCTTAGCTATACAATAACTACGCAAAAAAAGCAGCATTAGCAGTTATGATTTCAGACAAGGCAACAGCAAAAATACACTTATTTTAAAGAGAAATAGGGAACCAACACTTCCCTGGAACAATGAATTGATTGCAATGTTTAATATATATGCACCCTCCTGGGTCATCTCCAGTCATCCTGAGGAATATCTGGTGTGTGGATTCAGATGGCTCTGGAGGAGCAGTGAGGCTGGTGACCTGCACAGCCCTCCCTCACTCAAAACAAAGTCAAGTGCAAGTCATGTCATCCTTTCTCTGATGGCATGGTCTTCTTCAGTAACGAAGGACCAACACAATATGCACCCAGTGACACAGCTTTTAAGTATTTAAGAGAAAAGTTAAATGAATTACAAAAAGAAATTGAATCATAATGTTTAAAAGCTAGCCAAAGTATTAGCTTATAAAGGATTATTATAATTAAATTTACAATGGCTTAATCATAATAGTTCTCAAAATGTGGTTGATAGACCCCAGGTATCACTGATACCCTCTTAAGGAGTCTGAAAGGTCAAAACTCTTTTTATAATACTGCTAAGATTTTATTTGCCCTTTAATTATTGCTTCCTTTTAGAACTACATATTTATTTGTGTGAGGCCAGATTTTTTTTTCATATACTTCAACCAAAACAGCATATCTCAACAGATTGAAGGCAGAAGCAAATATTTGAATCCAGCTGTCTCCTATTAATCCAGACATCAAAAAAATTTGCAAAAAAATATATGTTTAAAAATGCCACTCCTCTTATTTAATTTTTTGTTTTGGGAAATACAGTAATTTTACATGAAAATTTGTTATATCTATTAACTGTAAGTTTTTATTGTTATTTTAATGCCTTGATAAATATTGTTAAAAGTCATTACTTAAGTTTGTTTAAAATTATATCAATAGAAATAATCCATAAAGATAAAAGTTCTTTGGAGTCCTCAACAACTTTTTCAGAGTGCAAAGGAGTGTTGAGACCAAAAAAATTGGGAACCACTGCATTCTCTCCATACTGAAAGTCAAAATCTGCCTAGACACGCTCATTCAAATAGAAAGGTATCTGTTTCAAACAGACATAATGTGAACAAATCCCCATTGCTCCAGAAATAATTAGCTTTCTCATTGACATTTCTTGGCAAGTGAATTTGTATCTCTGTGCTCTAGATTCATCACCCACAAAACAAACACAATTCAATCTGACTCACAATTTAAAAGAAGTGAACAATAACCATTGTGTTGCATAGAGATAAGGGTTATACTGATAAATTTTATGAATTTAGTTATTATTTTAAAATCATGTAGGCAACAAATTGGCTTTGGGTACTCTTTATCTTTAGAGTTATTCTGTTAGCTCGAGGGTAGAAGGTGAAATAAATGAACTTTGCAAATCCAATTGACTTCTCAAAACAGCATGAGACAAACAAAGCCACACACAGTAGACAAATTGAGCTTCTGATCTATTCCTTCTTGCTGACTTCCTGATTGACATTTCCTGCTGTAGTCACATTTCTTTTGAACTAAAACTTCTAGTGGATGGATCTGGATGTGCCATAGACTAGTACGAACTTATGGAAAAAGTCATCAGCCTGTAGATGAAACCACAACATATTTCTCTGCTGTCACCATACTTGTATGCATGGATTCGGAAAGTAAGAGTTGGTCCTAAACAAGGAACTGCTTTCCCATGACTCAAAGAGAAAAAGTTTTAAAAGATATGGGCATGACCATCACAATCATTCCCTAAGAGAAAGAACCAGGTGTATATTAGGACAAAAGAGAGCAATGATATAGGCTCTAACTATCTGAACAAAGCATTAAAACGTAAAAATGTGTTGTGACATTGTCTGCCCCAGGTGATAAAGTAAAACGGTGGAGATTTTGTACTTGTTCTCCAATTTGAATGTCTAATTTTCTGTTACTGAGCCATTATAGCCTTAATTGTAACAATCTATTACAAATTCATACTGTGATTAAAGGTATATACATACGTGCATACCAGTATAAATGGGGTATTTCAAGTCTAAGTGAAGTTTTAAGCCATTAAAGATGAAAGTTCTTCAAAGTTTGTTGGGGAAAAGAGATTGAAAAAACCGAGAAACTGATTATTAGAATAGAAATGGCTCTGATTATTTTATTTTCTTCCTGAAACCTGGCAGGAGACTAGATTCAACAAATAATGTTCTTTGTTTTCTGATCCTTCTATGGCTTGGAAATGACATTTCTAGACTACAAGACTGTTTAAATAAGTTTGTGGTAGGACATGCAAATTAAGAAGTACCCATGTAAACATCCTTCATATACAAGCATAAGGCAGTACCAAGTATTGTTTGTTTATAAAACAATCCATCATATTTTTAATACATTTATGTATCTTGAAGAATACCTAATTGTGGACTGTACAGAAGATGGAGACACAGAAATATTTAAATAGAAAATGTAGCATGGGGGGAAGGGAGAGGGGTCCAATCTCGGTCATTTGTAGGATCATAAATTTAGATCTAGAAGGGAGCTCAAAGGTAATCTAGTCCAGCCCTTTAATTTCTACGTATAAAGAAACTAAGACCCTGAGAAGCAAAGAGTAGGTTGCCACAGTCAATTTAAGCAGTAAGTGGCTGAGCAGGGATTTGAACCAATGTCCTCTGACTCCAGTTTAATTCTCTTTCTGGTATGCTTCATCACCTGATCAAATGAGATAATTTATATAATTTACTATGGAAATGTATCTCTATGTGCATACACTTCTCCTCCAATAGAATGTTGAATGTCAAGGGCCATTTTATTTTTTGTCTTTGTGTACTCAGTTCCTAGCACACAGAAGAAACCTGATAAATATTTATTAAATTAGTGACTGTGTGTATATATGTGTATAGACACATACAAACGTGTGTATATATGGAGAGGATGAGGGAAAAGGAGAAGGAGAGAGAAAGAGGAGAGAAAGGAAAAAAGAAAGAAAGGAGGGAGGGAGGGGGGAGAGAGAGAAAGAAAGAAAAGAAGGAAAGAAGGAAGGAAGGAAAAAAGGAGGGAAAGAAGGAAGGAAGGAAGAAAAAAGAAAGGAAGAAAGGATGAATGGAAAGCAAAATACAGTAGAAACTAAACTAAGAACTAAACAAGAACAAGAAAAATAGAATCAAACAGAACATGCTAAATTGAAAAGATAAAATGCTTGGTTAAATTTTTAGTAATTCAGATGATCAAACTTAAAATTAAGAAACAATAATGTAACGTGGAAACCATTGGGAGGAAGAATAGAGAGGGAAACTTTGAAAAAGTGTCTTTATTATCCAGATATCCTTAATTGAATTGGATTTTTTAATATGTATAGTTTTGTTCATGTTATGAAATGTTATCATTTCATTTCATTTAAACATAAAAGGAAAGATTCTTTCAGTGAAACCTGGATCTATCACATTGGAAATATCAACAAGTAAGTGTACAATATATTAAGGGCAAAATAAACCATAAAGAGGTAGAGAGAAACAAAGAAAAGTAAAACTATAAGAGAATAAGATCGAAGGAAATAACTAATGATCATTACTGTGAATGTGAATGGGATGAATTCACCCATAAAATGAAAATGATAACAAACTTAATTAGAAATTAGATCCAATAATAGGTTGTTTAAAGGAAACACTTGAAACAGAAAGATACACAGACTTCAAACAAGGGGTTAGAAAACATCTATAATACTTCAGATGGAAGGGAAAAGTGGTACCATGATCTCAGATAAGCAAAAATAAAAATATTCTTTATTAAAAAGATAAACAAGGAAACTACATTTTGCAGAAAGGTACCTTAGGCAATAATTCAATATCAATACTAAACATATCTCACCAAAAGTCATACCTGTAAGAAAAGTTAAATGGGGAAAATTTACAGTTAAAACCATAATGGGAAACCACAATTTGCTCTTCTCGGATCTAGGATCTAGAGGAATCTAACTCCTCAAAACATTAATTAAAAAAAGAAATAAAGAAGTTTACTTTTGTGAAAGTTAGATATGATATAATTCTGGAGATTATAAAATAAGGAAATTCAATGGAAAAAGAAAGGGATACAAATGTATCTGAGCTATTAATGCTACCTTCAAATAGATTGGCAAAGTATTGGGACATAAAAAACTTACAAGCAAATGCAAAAAAAAAGCAAAAATATTAAGCATATATTTTACAGAAAATAAGGCAATAAAAGTTATATTTTAAAAGGTTCTTGATGAAATGGTTAAAAATTAATTGGAGACTAAATAACTTAATCCTAAAGAATATGTGGGTCAAAGAACAAATTATAGAAACAATCATTTCTTCAAATATAGTGAGAATTAAACAACATAAAAAAATGGGGGATACAGCTAAAGCATTACCTAGGACAAATTTTTATGTCTCTGAACACTTTGGTTAACAAAAGAAGGAAAGTGAAGAACAACAAATTGGGTGTAACTAAATGAAATTGAAAATTAATAAATTAAAAACTTCCAATTAAACACCAAAATAGAGTTACTGAAAATTAGCAAAAAAAAATGAATTCATAAAAGTAGGAACTGCTTTTTGAGAAAAAAAGATGCAAACCACTAGCTTGATTTTAAAAGAAAGAAAATCAAATTACCAGTGTCAAAAATAAAAAAGTGAATGTAAAATCAATAAAGAAATAAAATAAATGATTAGCAACTATTTTATTCAAATTTATGCCAATAAAATTATAAAATGCCAAGAATAGCAGAGCTAAAAATAGAGTATTGAAATAATAGATTTTTTAAAAATTGAACAAGTCATAAATGAACTATAGAAGAAAATCTGGCACTAGTTAAGAAAGAGAGATTATAATAGATAAATGCAAATAATCAGAGTAGTCTAGTTTGATAAAACCAAATATCACAGGTATTGGGGTAAAGCCTTATTATTCCACAAAAAACTGTTGAGAAAAAATGGAAAACAGTCTGACAGAAATGAATTAGGTATCAACATCCTCTAAATATTATGTATGTGGATTGTGAGATAATAGCTCCTCCAAAAAATAAATGAAAGACTATGGGCAAAAATAAACCTTATCCTCTTATTAGCAAAAACAAAATCGTAAATTCAAAATTATGTTAATACAGTATTTTCAAGCTATTAAACCTCTTTACATGCAATATCTTATATGATCTTCACAAAAACTCTGCTCAGTAGACATCACAGGTATTATCAGGCCTCTCCCCCCTCCTTTTTTTTTTATCAATAGGAAACTGAACTTCAGAGAAGTGGCAACATAAATGACCAAGCTGGCAAGTGACAGAGGCAGAAATTTGAACTCAGATCTCTGTGATCCCAATTCAATATGCTCTCCACTATACCATCTCCAGAGTTCTTCTGAACAGTTCACCTTAATCTCACCCAAGTGACTAAGACTTACTCAGCGGCACTTAGCCAAACCATTTAACATTTCTGATTCCCGGCTTAATTTTGTTTATCTCACAATTTGGGCAACATTCGCTCAAAGAAATCAGTAGAATTTGTGGGAATTTAATGTGAAGGGTTGGTTTTTCCTAACAGATAATAATTCTTTAAAAAAAAAATAAAAGCCTCCAGTCATCTACCTTATGTCATTTATTGGTTTCTCCAGAACATTTCTCTCCTAACCTTTTGTTTTTAATAAAGAAATATATTTGGTGTCTTTAATGCTACACATTCAGTACGACACTAACCATTTTTGATTATTTTTTCAAAGAGTAGCCTAATGTTACCTGTTAAATAGAAGATCCTTTTAAATACCAAAAAACTTTGAAGGAATAGGGGATGTTGGCTATTTATTTCATTTTCAGAGCTGACAACTTTAGTCATGATTTTAGATTTTAATTATTAAGAGAAGCGAGATATAGGCTTTCCAGAAAATGTATACATTCTCCGCTTCTCCCTTTCCCCAGTAGAATGCACGGGCCTTGAAAACAGGTACGGTTTCATTTTTGTCTTAGAATCTAGTACAATGCTCACCAAAACATAAACGTTTTACAAATGTGAATTGAATTGAACTGAACTGAACTCAAGAGAATTGAATTGAACTGAACTGAAAGAGAAATACCACTTTCAAAGTCAGGAGAAGTAGCATAGAGTCATCACTTTCATGAACAGTCCCTCAGCCAAGGTTCCCGAAGTAGGACACGAGAAAAGGATGATGCAAGTCTTCATTTGGCAGGCATATAAATCTCACCCTGTGATAGCAGTATGGACAGGATGCTTGTCATTTGTTTTAATAACAGACAAAAATTGTAGGCTGTAACAAGATGCTCAATAAATTCTACCATCTTCGTGTGACCAAAGGAGAGTTGGGAAATTTATCACATTTATTTCTTGTTCTCCTTAGAGATGTACATGTCGGCCCTGTTTCTATGGTGATGTTGATGCAATGACCAAACCTTTAACTCCTTTGTAGGCTTCCTGATGGCTTCACACAGCTCATCAACCTGACCCAGCTGTACCTGAATGATGCCTTTCTGGAGTTTCTTCCAGCTAACTTTGGAAGGTAAGAACATATGACTTGAACAGATTTAATTTTACTTCACCTTGGGCAAGTACTTCACCAGAGGAGCCTGTCCTCTTGGAAGGGGTGAGTCAGAATAAAAGAGGAAAAAACCCATTCCAGTGTAGGCAGTGTCCCTAGCCTGTCTTCCTTAGCAAGGAATTAGGGACAGCATCACCTCCATTTTCCCAAATGTCTCCTTCCTTTATCAGGACTCAGCTCAAATGCTACTTTCTACATGGAGCCTTTTCTGATCTACACCATGTTTTAATGTATCTATATCATGATTATTTGTATTTATACTGTACATACCATCAAATGATAATAATAACTAGTATTTCTATAGCACTTTAAGGTTCACAAAATGCTTTACAAATATCTCATTGGACCCTCATAACAACTCTGAAAGTAGGTGCTATTATACATAAGGAAACTGAGGCATTGAAAGGTTATGTGACTAGCCCAAGATCACAAAACTAGCAAGCATCTGTGTCTGAATTTGAACTCAGGTCTTCCTGACTTCATTCCAGTTCTCAGTCTACTGAACTACCAGGCTAACATTGTAATATCCCTGAGGGTTGAGACTCTTCCACTGTCTATCTTCTACTCAGCTGCCAAAGCTATTTTCTGAAGCTGAGTCCTGACCATATCAACCTACCGCTCAGTAAATTTGGGGGCTCCCTATCACCTCTAGAATCAAGTAGAAAATGCTCTGTTTGGCACGTAAAGTACGCCAGATCCTGAACCCCTCCCACCTTTCCAGCATTCTTACATTTTACTCCCTTACACATATTCTAAGATCCAGACTCTCTCTCCTCCTTGCTTTGTCCCTTTGCTCCCTTGCCTATACCTCCTGGCTTCCTTCAAGACTTGATTCAAATCCAGTTTTCTACAGGATTCCTTTCTCAGCCTTTCCCCCACATGGCTAATGTCTTATCTCTGAGTTTCTTTCCATTTGAACTGAAAAGATCTTGAATGCAAGGTTCAGAGGAGATAAAATTTGTCAAGCACTTAGTACAGTGCCTAGCACACAGTAGGCATGCAATAAATGCTCATGCCTCTCCCCTTCCCTTGTATGTACAAAATTAATAAGTCATTGTCACTCCCATTGGAATGGGAGAGTCTTGTGGGTAGGAGCCACTGATTTGCACCCACAGAGCTTAGCATCGTGCCTGGAATGTAATAGGAGTGTCACGAGTACTTGTTTATTGATTAGATTAAATGACAAAGCTGGAATACACTGACAACCATGGCCACAGAGGGAAGCAAATAATATTGGACTGAGTTTCACAGGACAATTAGCTAATTTCATGAGTAATTTCGCCTTCATGCCCACTCTCAATGCAGGCGATCAGAATGAACAAATGGAAAGTCCGCATTTGGTGTCAGGAGGGCTCTGGCTTGGAATCTTGCCTCTGATGGGTGTTGAATGACCATACAGGTCACCCCAAGTCATTGAGCCTCAGTTTCCCAATTTGTGATACAAGGATTAAGTATCTCCCCTACTTATCTAAGGGAACAAAGGAAGGGAGAAGGGAAGGGATTTTTTTTTTGGCACCTAATAAGTGCTGGGCTAAGTCATTCACATGTGCTAAGTCACTTAACAAGTATCTCATTTGACCTACACAACCATTCTGAGAAGTAGCTGCTATCATTATTGCCATTTTATAATTGAGAAAACTGGGACAAAGTTTAAAATTTAAGACAAAAACTCACCCGCAGTCACACAGCTAGCAAGTGTCTGAGTTTGGATTTGAGCTCAGGTCTTTCTGAATCTAGGCTCTATCCTGTGAGCCGCCCAGCAACAGCTGACAGAAGAGAACCACATGTTTTTCTAATACTTTTCAAACCAAAAGGTACCATATAAATGTCAGCTATTTTTATCACTCTCCTTTTCTCTAATATCTGGAGTTTATGAAATAATATTGAATAACTTGTCAACAAAGGAAAATCTGTGGCTTTTTACTACCAAAGCATCACATGTCTTCTAAGTGTATTGGCACTGAAACATCAAACAAAAGCCCAAGATCTGCACTTGTGATTTCACTGCTCTGGGGAAGTCCTGGGTGAGGAAGCTCCTCTGCCAATGGAGGCCAGTGCCTTCTCTGCAGTGTCTCCTCTTAGGCATTGTCTACTGCAGGGGGGCATGAGATGTAAATGGAAATGAGGGCCACTAAATCATACAGAAGGCCCTGGGGCAGAGGTGAGGAAGGGGTGTCACATGCTCATTTAGGAAACACTAGACAGATAGATGAGAGAGAGATAGAGAGAGGGAAAGGAAAGGAAAGGAAAGGAAAGGAAAGGAAAGGAAAGGAAAGGAAAGGAAAGGAAAGGAAAGGAAAGGAAAGGAAAGGAAAGGAAAGGAAAGGAAAGGAAAGGAAAGGAAAGGAAAGGAAAGGAAAGGAAAGGAAAGGAAAGGAAAGGAAAGGAAAGGAAAGGAAAGGAACAGAGGGAGGGAGGAAGGAAGGAAGGAAAGAAGATGGGTGAGCATAGATAAATAAGGTAGATAACTGTTTCAAGAATTAGAAAGACCATAGAATTTCACATTCAAATCAGGAAAGTATGATTAAGCACCTATCTTTCAGACTGCATTGGGAACTTAAAAAAAAGATGTAAAAAGGAAAAACTCCCTCCTCTCCACATGCTACTATTCCACAGGGAGATGCAGCATGTACAAACACTACTAAAGTCCAAACATTTACATTGTACATAAAAGGTAATTGAGGGGAAGCAAGAGAAAGGCACTAGCCCTTGGGGGATGAGAAAGGCCCCCAGTGGGAGGAGGTGCTTTGGCCTCCAGGTGAGTGACTTGAAGGGGAGGAGAGCAAAGGATTATAACATAAACACAGGAGAGAGTCAGAACAAGGTAATGTATGGGGAGAGAAAGAACTCCTTGCAGAGGCAGACCTAGATGACTTTACGGTGAAGGTGGCACCTGAGATGAGCCTTGAAGGAAGAAGCAGATTCCAAGGTAGAAAGGAAGAAGCACGATGAAGTTCTGGTCAAATGCCCAGGAATGGAGTGCCAAGGGCCAGCCCTGGATTAAAATTAGTATTATTTGGGGTTTTCCATTTGTCTTGTTTTCCAAAATCTACCAGGCCAGTAACAGGGGACTCAGGTGAAAGAATTAAAATAAAGACTGGAGGAAAATTTGATAAGAGTACCTGGACCCCAAATAACAAAGTAGCTCAGATTTCATGCACATAGACATAGAAAAGATGCACGTGTGTGTGTGTGTGTGTGTGTGTGTGTGTGTGCGTGCGCGCGCGCGCATATATAAGAGTAGGAATGACAATACTACTTCCCCGGCAGAGAGCTGTATTTAACAGTATACATGCACATTGAAATATGCACACATTCTGGATAAACATTGAAATCTATTGCTTCACTGTTAGAAATCACTTTCACATGCATGTCTTCATTCAGATCCATTTGATGAGCATACTAATTGTCATTTCTGGACAACACTAATGTTCTCTCACAACATGAGGAGGTGGTAACACCAATACAATCCTTATTTTAACCCAAGGAAACCATCGCCTGGAGCTCAGTGACTTACAGGACCAGAAGAGCCTAGATTTAAGATCAGACGGTATCTTAGACACAAGCAAGTTCAGCTCCCTTGCTTCACAGATTAAAAAACTAGGACCCAAAAAGGTTAAGTGACTTGCACATGGTAAGTAGTTGAGGCAAGATTCAAACCCAGGTCTTCCTGGTTCCAAGTCTAGCAGCCTTTTCACTATCCTAAGCCACAGAGGTGGCACTTCTGTCACCAATCCTAGCATGAAATCTACTCTTCACAGGGCTGGAAGTTGTCTCCATACCTGTAAACGTGCTCCTTTTATTATTAACCTGGTACTTGGGCTAAGGAGAGAAACATTTAGATCTGATGTCTTTATCTCAAAAAGTTTTTCTATTGAACCAAAAGTATTTCAGAAATATTATCATACTTCTCTGATGAAGTTCTCCCAAGCTCCACTGTGGTATAGAAGCAGTATAGAAGGTCTTCTCAGTGCTCAATATCTATTCTGGAGAATCAAGATCCTGGCAAGAGGGAAAGGCTTTGGGCCATTTGCCCAAGGACCAGCTTAGATAAACTCTGAAGATTCATCCCCAGATGAGCTACTTATAATGAATGTTCCAGCCACAGCAGCTCTCAAAGACCATCTGCTAAATCTGAAGAGTTACAATCTGAGTTGGTGGAGAGTGAGTCCTTGCACCAACAAAAATAACAGATCCTCAAAGCCCCAAAAGATCCACCTTTTTGTTAAATATTTTCAAAATGTGGAAAGTAGATGAGGCTGTATAAATGCTTTGGGAATGTCTTTTCCTAGTAGGGGGTTGAATCCACGAGGTATGAAAAGGTTTTACCAAATAGGGGACCCAAAAACTATGATATAAAAAATGAAAGTGGATGCTAGGAAGAAAGGACTTGGGGCCTAGAAAGAAAAGAATGGGGACAGAAGGACTGATGGCCAAAGGAAATCAATGCAGATGGATGAAGATGAAAGCAGGCAAAGACAAAAGTATGGCCAGAAGGAGAAGAGCTCGGAGCATATGGTCAGCTACTGTACCCAGAGATGGTTAGGTGGCCCTACCTATGAAGTGGTTAATGGAGAAATTTGTCAGGTGAAATTCCATGTGTAATCTGAACAAAGAGGCTAAAAACCTCCTTCATCCCAAGTACAAACCAGATGATGAATTCTTAATCAGAGGTGTTACAAGAGAAAGAATAGGTATAAATTCTTCCCCACCCCTACCCCTAATCCAGCTTCTAATTCTTTGAAGTTAGTAAAGTGCCAGTCTCTTCTGCCTACCTACGCCAGCTGAACTCAGTTTGGACAAGCTATGCCTTCACAGAGAGAATAAACCAAACTAAACATTTGGTGATGTCTACACAAAATGGACGCACTAGAATTTTTCAATAATAATTATCCATCAGTAGGCATTGTTAAGTGGCCACTAGGTACAAGACTTTGTACTAAGTCCAGGCAGATGCAAATAAAAAGAATGAAACAATGCTTATTCCATGTTTCAGGTAGGCAGCTCAGTGATTAGACTGCTAGGCATGGAATATGGAAGATCTTAATTCAAATCCAGCCTCAGACCTTACTAGCTGTGTAACTCTGGGCAAGTATCTTAACCTCTCTCTCCCTTGGTTTCCTTGTCTATAAAATGGAAATAGTAACAGCCCCTACCTCCCAAGGTTGTTGTGAGGATCAAGAAACATAATGTTGCAAAGTCCTTGGTACATAGTAATGCTCTGGAAATGCTGTTATCACTGTTACCTCTTTGTATTTCTCTTACTGAGATCTCCACTTCTGCCTTGCTTTATCATCATTTGCATAAATCTTTCTTTCCCTCCTAGAGGGCACCTGCTCTGTCTTATTACCTCCCCATAGCACCTAGGTCCAGAGATACTTAAGCTGTTGAATAAATGAATGGAATTCTTGTTCCAAACACAGAAATCATGGATGTTGTGGGGAGGGAAGGGACAGACTTGCCGTTTCATTAGTAAGGAAGCTCCCTGTGCCAGGTTACCTAGAGCCGTATTACATAGCCTATACATGTCAAGGGTGAGACTTGAACCCTGTATACTCTTGAATCTGAAATCAGTTCTTTGTTCACTGCGTCACTTATCTCGTAATACACAGGATATCAGAGATCACTTAATAAAAACTTGAAATTTCATTTGGCTGTTCTAAATAAAATTTAGCCATTTCAAGCAAGCCCACAGAGCAGTATCCATTTGTAGATATGAAAGTGAGGAAAAAAATATGGTTTGTAAAAGTATGTGACATGTCATAGATTCATAGATTAAGAGACCAATGAGACCCTAGAAGTGCCTCATCCAACACATTCATTTTCTAGCTGAAGAAACTGAGGTCAAGAGAACTTAAGTGTCCCAAGGGTCACAGTGTCATGGAAGGATCTGAAACTGGATCCTCTGGCTCTGAACCCAGAGGAGCATTCAAAAAAGCCAGATTTGGAATCTGATCACTGGGTTTGGATGCCCTGTCCTGAAATCTGCTACCTATGTGTCCTGGACAATACAGTCAAACTTTGAGCAGCTTGATTCCCTTTACAAAGGAAATTAATATGATTCTATGCCCTAGTAGGATAATGAACCATGTTCCTTTTTATACCATATGTCAACATGGTACCAGTTTTCATGGACATTTCTTTCTGGGCAATAAGGACATAAAAGTCATTCCTGGTGGCTTCTGAACCACTTTGTCTTATGATTATATTAACAAACAACTTTGTGTCTCTTTCCGTAGACTTGTCAAATTGCGGATCTTGGAATTAAGAGAAAATCACTTGAAAACTCTACCAAAGTAAGTGAGCACATGCTTTGTTAAAGTCTGACCTGCAGTTTTCAAAGTTCTGTTTTCAGCTGATGGGAGAAATGACAGTCTCTGTACATTGAGGTTGTGGGATTCGTTTTCTCTGCAGATTTCAATGCAGCACATGCTTCTGAAAGAAGGACTAGACTAGTTTTCCTAAAAGTCGTCTACCTAGCCACTTAGGAAATTCAGTAGACTAAATAGATGAAAATTAAGAACTGGCTTCCCCTTTCCAGTCAGGAGAAGGGGATAGTAGATAGGTCAATTTTAGCTTCTTCATGGAGAGCAGGCCGCCATAAGTTTTTCAGCCCCAATGACTTATGTCATCTTGGATTATAATATGCCTGATTTTTTAAAATAATAATAAAATCATCATTTTTCAGGAAATACATCAAAATCCATTTCTATTTAATCCCATATTTAAATAGAATCCCAGGGACATTTAGCATAAACTCTGCATTTACAAATATTTTCAAAATATCCCACTACAAATCATTTATTTATGGAACCAAGAATGTTTTGTTTTTAAGAAATAGACATGTTGAAATCATAGGTAATCTATCCTTTATTGAAGGCTGATTTTACCCTAAAACTTACCTTCTATATATATATAAAAGTATAAACTGCTATAATGGTCTGTAATGAATAAATAAAAGCATATATTAAGCACCTATTTACGTGCTAAGCACTGGAGGTACAAATAGAAAGATAAAACAATCTCTTTTTCTCTAGGCGCTCCCATGTTAATAGAGGTGACAAGATATGGAAGCTTTCAGGCACAAGTCAGATTGGAAAGGTCCCATGAACCTTAGGTACAAAAGCAAAGCAGATGCTAATATCTCTTCTTAAGTGTCATTCCCATTTATAAAATCATATCAGTTTTTGAGGCAGTCATTGGATTGGGCCAAGGACTTTGACAGCACTAACTTCTCTTTCAAGGTCTTCAGTAGCTGTAGCTGTCACATCTGCAGAAGTTGCCAACTCAACAGTGGCTGCTTCCTAGGGTGATGGCTATAGACAGTGGGCTAGAAGCCTTGATATTCCCAAGGCTTTGGGAGTCCGAATCCTGAGTTGTTTCCATTGGGGTCTGAAGGGAGATGGCAGTCTAGATGGTAGTGGTGGTGGTGGTAGTGGTGGTGGTGGTGGTGGTGGTATGGACCATGATGCTTCCTATCTCTCCCTCAGGGCAGCCAGGCTGACTTGCCACCTCTATGGGTAGCACTTGGGTTGGCAGTTGGTGGGAATGGTTGACCCCTTATGCACAGGAGTTGCATTCCCAGAAGCTGGCTATGAAGGCTAGGCTGGAAGCCGATCCAGTTGTCTAGGAACTGCCACTCCTAGAGCTTTCTGTCTACTGGTGTCATTTGGGCAGAAGTTGTTACTGATGGGGATGAGGAAGGCAGGCCCTCTTTACACAAAGGCAAAAATAACTCACTAATTCCCGAAATTTGAAAAGAAAACTGTGATAAGATAAGGGGCTGTTTTTCAGAATAAAGTAGAAAGAATATGTTTGTTACCAGGTCGATTTCTTACTTGTGATTCAGAATGTTTAATTACAAAATGCTATGATTCAAAAAGTAGTATAGCTTCAATGCAGCGATGCTCCACTCCAGAAAAGGACCAGTACTCGAGACCTTTCCTCTTAATCACCTAAGCTAGGTGGCCATTTTACTTTTATGTCTTCTGTAAACAAAATAGCCTAAATTTATTGTTTTCTCATCCATGGGATAATAAAATATTTTCAGACATGGTTATTGTGTGATTTTTCTGTCAATAACTTAGATCTGTAAATATAAAACCATGGGCTTGAAACAGCAGTTTGAGGCAGAGACAGGGGTAGACATAAGTCACATTCAAGTATAAGCCTCCTGTGAATATAGTTACTGTCTGTGGTTCCATCTCTCACTCTTTTCTGTGAATCTTTCAAAAAAAGAAAAATGTCCCAGGAATCATGCTGGCAATAGGAGAAATAACGCTGGCAATGTAAAAACATGTCTCTACTTGACCTAGTCGGGAAGTTGAATCTAAAGAGAGTGGTAAAGAGCTCCCTCCCCTCAATTTTCCATTAATGCGTACTCTCATGCAGAGGATAAAATGGAGCATGAGTATATCATACGGTTGTGGATCTTGACTAGTCTTACTGTGCTTATTTCACTTATATTTATGCCATAAAATGATTGACACCACACCATTTCTAAGATACATTACTTTTTTCTAAAGAATGGTTCCATAGGGAATTGAACTTCTGTAAATACTGTGCAGAAAGCTATGTTCCAGATTTTGAATTTTGTAACAATGTTCCTAAAGGAAGCAGTATACTTATGTAAGTACTTGTTGAAAATATAGCTTGGGATCTGTTCTCCTTGAGATATTTTATATTTTCAAATTAAATGTGTCTTGTTTTGCTAATGGGAGGCTTTTTTTGTAAGTTAGAGCTAAAACGCTAAAGATATGAGGGAAGTTGTGTAGGAAATAACACTTAGTTTTGGTCCCTGTAGAATAAGAACCACAGAAAAAGCCTTTGGTTTTTAAATGACTCTGGAGTAGCTTTTCATGAGCTCTTTTCATCATATGTAATTACTTTGGCCAATGTTTTGTACATAGTAAGTGCTTCATAAATGCTTTTTTGTATTGGATGGGATAGCTTCTTAATCACTATTCAAAGTATCATTGACTTAACTGCATTTTCTAGGAATCTTCCTTCCTCTTTGGGCTCTATTGCTTTCACCAAAAACCAAAGTAGAAATGATTGGGAAAAGCACGATTTTGTGCATAATGATGGTGTTAGAGATGGGCAGCGTGAAACAACGAGTGGAGAACTAGCATTGTAACCAGGAAGTGCTGGATTCAAGTCCTGTCTCCAACATACACTGACCACAGCCCTAATTCTGCCCCTAAACCTGGGCACTTCATGAGCAGTCAGTATTTCTCTAAGAATTACTTATGTTCTCTGTTGAGTGAAGAACGCTCCTATGCTAGAAATTCCATACACTAATGACATTGTACTTCTAGATCATTAAAACTTCAAACCTGCTATTATACTCAACAATTTCAAAATTATTAATAGCCTATATGTGCAACAAACAGTGCCAAGCACCACTCTTAGCAAATATGAACTGTTACAAGTGTAAAATACAGTGCCCCTTCAAGGCCCTTTTCCTATAGAGAAGCTTAGAGATGAAAGGGGCATAAAAAATTATTTTTGTGTAGATAAAAAGACTTACATTAGTTGTCACAAGAGTAAAGATTCAGCATTTTTAATAAATTAACATTTTAATGGCAAAAGAGAGTAGGAAAATAACTTTATTTTAACAAAAGCTGAAGAAACATAGCTGTCAGGTAGAATTTGAGCAGTTTGGGACAGAAATGGATTTATAACATAAATATAAAGACACATCACCCTGTGAAGGATATTATAAAGAGGCAAAGATAGCTTTTTTCATTAAAACCAGAAAAATATGAGTATAAAAAAAGTTTCAAGGACAACAAAGATACATTAGACTACACTGTAGACGTTAGAGATAGAGATAATTATGGTAAGGGCTCATTTGTATATAACTGTTTCACTACTAAAATTGATAAAGCAAAAAATGATAAATCATATAATAATTTGGAGACGGAGGCATGATTTTAAAATAACTACCAATTTCATATACAAAATTTGGAGAGCTGTGAGTTTTTAAGTGAAAGATTAGTCACTCAGTTGGAGGCCAGTGAACTATATAGAAAGCTAAGGGGAAAGTCCCGAAAGGCTGCTCCGTCAAAACTGTGACAGATAGGATCAGTTAGCTGACATATTTCTACTAATTGATTGCTGATTGGTGAACAGAGAAAAGACTTCATTAATCAAGAGAGGCAGATATGCCCTTCAGCACTACTTGGAGTTGGAAAGAGGTGAAATGTCTTACAAGAATCTGTTGCTCTCTGCTGCCACCTGTGGCATGACATGAAAAAGCAGAAGGCTTGACAAGTGATTTGCTATCCAGGTGAATTGTCTTAAGGTCAACCTGAGTTGCATTGTAAGCTCCATTCTTATTGGACAATAAGCTTCCAGGGGAATGCCTACTACTTCAATATGTAGAGCCCAAACATAATCAGTTTGGTGAACTTTGTAGCTGTCCTTCTTAAAAGAGTACTACTATTCCTTCTTTAAAAAAAATAACACTGTCTCAGTGCTCTTTTAGGGATAATGATAAACTGAAAAAAAGTTTGTGAATTCTGTGTCCTGATTAGAGCAGAGGAAAGGATTTTCCCAGTTGAATAGTAGTGAGGATAAATAGTCAAGTGGTGAGCAGAGGCTCCGTTTCCTACAATTTATATATTCCTTAATGGACCAATAAGATCAAAGGCTGAAATCCAGATTTGGGATTACCTTAAGCACAGATGGGTTTTCCTCCCTCTTGTGCCTCCCTATCAGGTTCCTGCTAATGTGTCTTCACTCTTCACTGCAGATGAACATCATTTCCCCCAATGGTGGGAGAGTATGATCCAAGGTACTATATGTTTCTCACGTAATTTATTAATATATGCGATATTATTATTTCTTTTATTTTTCTTAATTAATGGTTGTATTTAAGTTGCAAAATGGCATTTATTGCAAGTTGAGTGACCATATAACTACCACTGACACTATGAATGCCTTACCTTGGGAATAACTGGTTCTATACATCAAAAAATGCATTTGATGTGTCGTTCAAGAGTGAAGAGGAGGAACAGTTTATTTAGCCTCAAAAATATTCCCCCAGAGATCCTGCAATATTGTGAATGTAACAACATAATGGTGGTCTAACACTGAGGTTCTATTCTTAGCCAAGATAAGACCAGGTTGGAATGAGAGACCCATCCCAGAGAAAACTTGGGTGTCACTATGCTGGGATAAGATGTATGAGGCCCCTGCTTTCTAGGAACTATAGGTATGGTTTATCTGTCACCCACTGTGTTGACCCCACTCACTATGCTATAATAAAACTTCATGATCATGAGCTGCTCACAAAATTGAATGGGCTGTCTGTCCTAAGAGGTAGTATGGTCACCAACACCAGAGAATGTCAAGTAGATAATAGATAACCAGGGATGATATAGAGAAGACAAACGCTTCAGGTTGATCTGACTGACCACTGAACTTCCCTATATTTTTGCTCTTTCCTTTATATGATGATTCTAAATTCATCCATGTGTCATGTTATGTGCAATTCACTAACATTCTGAAGATAGTGGCTGCCTACGTCCTTCAACGGCTCAAGAGTACCATTGGGAAGCATGTGACATTTCCAGGACCAGACAATCTTATTAGCTAACGCCACACCAGCTGGCTGTGTGCAGCTAGTTTACTGCACAGAATTATCTTTATTACTTCCAATTTCCCCTGTCTGTTGCTTATTTGTACATAGTTGTTCATACGCTGTCTCCTCCATTAGGCTGTGGGCTCCTCGAGAATAAGGACTGTCATTTGCCTTTTTTATATCTCCAGTGTTTAGTGCAGTGCCTTGCACATAGTAGGTTCTTAATAAATATTCATTGACTGACTGACTTATAATTGACATCATGGTATACCATGGATAGAGAACTGGCCACAGTGTCCTTGAGACCTGGGTTCAAGTCCTACATCCAACTCGTACTGGTTGTGACTCTGAGCAAGAAGCAACCAGGTAGTGGACTTGGAGTCAGGAAGAACTGAGTTCAGATTCTGACTCAAAGCACTCTAGCTGTGGGACTCTGGACATCACCAAGTCTCTGTTGTTGTTGGGTTATGTCAGTCATGTCTGATTCTTCATGACGCCATGTGAGATATTCTTGACAAAGATACTGACATGATGTGCCATTTCTTCTCCAGCTCACTTTAGAGATGAAGAAACTGAGGTAAATAGGGTTAAGTGATTAGCCTAGGGTCACACAGCTAATAAGTGTCTGAGGCCAGATTTGAACTCAAATCCTCCTGCCTCCATGGCCAGTGTGCTATCCATTGTGCCACCTAGCTGCCCTATAAATCTTACTGGGCCTCCACTCTTAATTAAAGAACAATTTTTGATCTGTTTTAGGAGAGAGGATTTTGTCAACCTAGGTCCTATATACATATCAATGACATGACAGGTTTGGGAATTTTGTTTGTTTGCATTTTGTGGAATATGCATGACCAAGGAGTGAGAATTAGCATTGGACCTGCCCTACACCCAAGCCATGATCCATCATGGGCAAGTCACTCATGTTTCTCTGCACCTCAAGCCTCTTCCACAACTCACCTCCTAAATCATGTCCCATGTTCACTGACAGAGGGCTCACACCAGAAATTCTCCATCTTGACAAAATTGTAGTTTCTTTGCATTGTCATATATTATAGATACATTCATGAGTGTGTAGGAATGTTTGAATTAAAGTTATTGAAATGATAAACTTGTGATGAGCCACTCTAAGGGCATTCACAACCCAAATTAATGTAATCAGAGAAGCTCTAGGCAACTCTTTTCAATCAAATCCATCAAAAATATAGACTAGGTGTGAACAACTCCTTATTGAAATTGGGAGGAATAAAGTACTTTCATCATTAAAGTCAGATGAAACCAGAAAGGAAATGTAATGAGATGGGCTGAAAGAATCACATACCTCTTGAGCTTGTTTAAATATATTACAGTCAAGTGGTTCAAAAATCTTCACATTTCTGGCGAGAGATTCTAGCAATGATCCAGTCTGGTAGTGGTGATTGAGGAAATTGCATTGGCAGGGGGGATCAGGAGCCTATGGCATTCTCTGCCTATCCCCACAATTGAGAACAAGATAGGATAATGTGAACTTTGAAAAAGCAAGACCATTTAGACTTACTATTGAGATCAGTAGCAATGCCCCAGAAGCAGCAGTGGTTGATGGCAGAGTCTGCCATTGGCAGGGCAGGGGAAGAAGAGAGGGATTGAGAGATGCAGGGTTCATAAGCAAACAGCACAAGAAATCCCTAAGTCTTCAAGGTTACTCCTAGTACTCTAAAGAGAAATGTCCTCAGCAGCCCTCTGGAAACCCAACCTGGCAATGTGAGTGGGCGCTGGGGAGAGTGAGCCCAGAGGAGATGCTCCATAATGAATCATTTCAAATTGTGGGTCAGCAAAAAAATGTCTCCCATATTGAAATGCAGCCTTCAGCAGGTCATTCTTAGTAATAGTTTTACTGTTCTCAATATGAAATCCAGATCACATGTCCCTAGCCTGCCTCACCTGATGACCAGAAATGAGGGATGGTGGGGGAGGAGGCTGCTCAGATGATGTGCTTGCTGGATGAGAAGTCAGCAAAGTGTTGTGGTGGTGGTTGTTTTAATGCAGAGGATGATTTATACCCAGATAACTGAGGACTTATATGTAGACACTGAAGATGTAGAAATTGTAGGGCTTGTGGAGTGGGCTGCTGGATGGAGGACACTTAGTGTTTGTTGATCACTTGAATGGCATGCTAAACTGGAGTCAGGAAGACCTAGATTGAAATCCTTTTTTCTCCCATCAAGTTACTGGCTGTGCAGCCTTAAGCACTCTTACTTAACCTTGATGGGCCGGAAACAACTGCCTAGAATTTATTCACTAAGTCACAGACTGGTTGAAATGTGGGATATGTGGAGGGACTTCTCCATTCTAGTGAAATCCCAGCTCTTTGGCATCATGTAAAAAAATTAAGACAAGACAATGAAGGAAAATATGAATTCAAGAAATGGGCATTTGAAAGTATCTCCTCCAAAAAATTTGAAGCAGATGACAGTTCAGTGCTTTATTGTTTGCATAATAGGAAGCATTTTATCTGGAGCCAGAAATCAACAAACATTTGGTAAATTTCTCCTTTGTAGTCAGGAACTGTGAAAACTGTGCGCTGAGGAAAATGAACAAACAAACCAGGGAACACTTCCTTCCTCAAAACACCTTTGCCTCTGAATTCTTATGCCAAGGTAGAGATGAAAGAGTGTAGAATGATTCCTTTGTCTGGTTTGCTACAGTAACCCCTTGGTAGTAGGCTAGCTATGATACTGGTCACAGTTCATGCCCGCCCCCCCAGGCAGTCATTTAACTGGAGTGCCATGTTCATAATGATAGAATCAGGCTTTCCAAAGTCATGCCATTTCTACCAGTTGCATGAAGGCTTTTTATGTTCCAAAGTTAATCCTTCACCTTGTACACAAATAATGTATGCTATACTAATGCTAGGAGAACATTTGCTCCTGTTTTTATATCCTTTCATGTCAGTGTTAAAGGTTCTCTTGTACATGATGAATCCATGAAAGCTGACTATAAAGAGATGAAGTTTTGTGGGGAAGAAAACTGAAGGTTAAACTAATGTTACCAATGGCACTGATTTTAAAGTCTTTTCTTAGTCAAAGGCTCAGGTCTGGAAGGAGCCTCAAAAGCCATGTGCAACAGAGGCAGGGAAAATTCCCACTTTTAGGGTTTTAGGGGCAAAAAGGATATGGCTTATCAGCCATATTTACGTGAACAAAATGGAAGCAATAAGAGAAATAGTTTGTCGGGCTGTAGCAATGGGTGCATGCAATGGAGCATGGAAGATGATGGCCAATTGAATAGAGCCCCGAAGTAGCTCAAGGGCCCTTGTTAAGAGCATGGATTCAGGCAACCAAGGAAGTCATCGATGTAAAGAGTTAACTGTGTGTGCTCTCATTATACACCAAAGTCTCTTCTAGTCTCTGAAACATTGTTTCACTTCACATTCAACTTTAAAACTAGGTGCTTTTGACGTGCATGCATATGAGCTATATTATCAATATAATTGACCTGGCTGCCTGTCAGCCCACATTACCAAATCCTGCCATTTCTCCCTCCATGTCTCTCATACGTGTCGCCTCCTGTCCATTCACAAAGCCACCTCTTTAACTCTGGTTCTCATTGCCTTTCTCCCAGACTATGTAATAGTCTTCTAATTGTTGACCTACCTCAAACCTCTCCCAATTCCATCCCATCCTACTAATGATGATAATAGATAGCAGTTAACAAGAGCCAGCATTAGGACAGATACCTGGAATAGTGGATAGAGCACCAACCCTTGAGTCAGGAAGACCTAAGTTCAAATCCAGCCTCAGACACTTGACCCTTACCAGCTGTGTGATCCTGGGCAAGTCACTTAACCCCAATTGCTTCACACAAAAAAAAATTAGCATTAATGGAACACATTATAACATGTTTTAAATGTTAACTCATTTGGTCCTCATGACAACCCTAGAAGGTAGGTATTAATATTATCCCCATTTTACAGATGAGGAAACTGACGTGGGAAAAAGTTAAGGTTATATGTACTTCTACTCTGTCCTCTGACCAATTTAGATGACAGTAATGTTCAAGTGCTGCCTGCTTCCCTGCCCGCCTTCTACCTTGTTTGGAGAGGGCTCTGTGTGTCAATCTGATGATATAAAATTACTCACTGCTTTCTCCTTTTTTATTGTATTTCTTGTTTCTTCCCTTTCCTTTACTTAAAAGATCATTAGAATATATAAAAACCAGTTGCAAGGCCACTATCTTATTTTACTCTTTCTATGACCCTTGATGGCATTGAGGTTCAGAAGGGGCTCTTGTATTATATTTTCTGGTTAGCATGTAAATACTTTCACCTTGTTTAGTGTCTTGGATTCCTCACCTATATCTGCCTTTTGTTTTTTGACTCCCTCGATTGCATTTCAAAGTTTCTACTCACTTCTGATCTTTTCATCAGGAATGTTAAAAAGTCCTCTATTTTATTAAAAACCCATTTTTCCCTGTAGGATTATTCAGTTTTCTTGGTTTAAAGCCTCTGATTTTTTACCTTTTGGAATATTTATTCCAATAATTCAATTATACTACTTAGACTGCTTTATAATAGTAGCTGATAAATCTTGTGTGATCCGGTATGAGTTCTCCATAATTGAACTCTTAACCTGTTTGCTCTGGATTTGGGATATGACCTTCCTGGGAGTTTCTGGAGTTATCACTTTTTTCTGAGCTTTCCCCCGATTTGCATCTGAGGGACACAAATGTAGGCTTATCCCAATCAGATTTCCCATCTTCTGATATTTTCCTCAGCCCATGTAAGCTGAAAGGCTCCAAAGGTTTGAAGTGACAGAACTGTAGAGTTCCCTTTGGTTTGAGTTCTCTGCCCTGATCACTCAGCTGCAGGCCTCAGACTGAGTAGGAAAGCGAATCTAATACCCCACATAGTTCTAGCTTCTTGCCCAGTTCACAACCTTAGACCAATCTCTTTTCCCCAGTCACTGTTGTACAACTGTCTCCAAGGCCCCTAAATCTAGGTCTCCTTCTCACTGAATCTCTAACCCAGCTCTGGGATACTGGCAACAAGACTAATTTGTCCCTGCTCCCTGAAGCCCTTATCCTAACTAGATTGGACAGTCTTCCCCTAGCACAGACTCATAGACCCCAATTCAGTAACTGTACTGAAAGACTCCTGGGAGCATCATCTTCTTGTCTAGAACCATCCCCAGTACCCCACAGACCTATGTCTGTCCCCAGGCTGGAAAAATTACTCACTGCTTTCTCCTTTTCCTCTTGTATTTCCTGATTGCTTCCTGATCTGGAACACTTTCTAGGACTTTTTTTTCTTGTATTTCTTGATTGTTTCTTGGTCTGGAATAGTTTCTAGGCCTTTCTTGGAAGAATCACATGGGAAAAACTTGTCTGGTCTGTACTTTTTCCTGACACTCCACCATATTTTCTAGTTTCTCCATAGAACTGGAACTGAGAAGTTGTCTGTCATGATTTCCTGAAAAAAAAAAAAAAGAAATTCAGGCTCTTTTTTTGGTCATGGTTTTCAGATAATCCTACAAGTTAAATTTTCCCTCCTTGATTTATTTTCTAAGTCAGTTGTTGGTAATACAATATACCTTATATTTTCTTCCATTTTTGCCTTGATATTTCTTGTTCTTTCATGCTGTTATTGTCTATTTCACTTTGAAGGAGTTTATTTTGGGAGTAAGATTTTGTACTATTAAGGTTAAGGTTTTAATTTATTCTTTTTCCATGTCTTTTCCTCTAAGTCTCCCATTTCTTTTTCAATTCTTTCCTCTAGTGGTCTCATTTCATTATAATAGCATTTTTAACTCTTAATGAAATTCTTTGAGGAATTTTTATTAGCTTTGTGCCCAATCTATGCTTTTTTTGTGGCTTTACTTGTGGGTAAGTTGGAATCATTTTCTTCTTCTGGGTTTGTATCTTGGGCATCCCTCTCATAGTTTGTCATGATAAGAGGCTTTTATTTTTATTCTTCTTCCAGATTGAATTGGGACTTTGTGTTAGATTCTGTTTCTGGGCACTTCTAGAAAAATTATTGTGGCTCTGTGTGATCCTGGTTTATCCTGGTTCTACCTCTAAATTCAGCATTCCTCAACTCTCTATATAACATGCATGCTCTCACAACATCCCACAAAATAAATGTAGAAGGAAGAAAACCAGATTTGAAATCAATGATTTTTTCACTTTTATTATAATTTTATTAAAATTATAAATTTTTATTAAAATTATGAAATTTTCATCATAAAATTTTCATTTGAAAATTTTAAATGCTTTAAAAAGGTGGTGGGGTTAGTTTTGTTTGTTTGTTGTTTAGTTTTGAGTGATGCTTTCTTATGCCAGCTAACTCCTTCTTAAAAATAATAATAATATTTACATGGCATTTTAAGGTTTGTAAAGCACCTTACAAATACAATTTCATCCTCAGTACAACCCTGAAAAGTAGGTGTTATTATTCACATTTTATAGATGGGGAAACCAGACCTAAAAGAGGCTAAGTAATTTTCCCAGGGTCACATAATAAGTATCTGAGGCTGAATTTTAATTCAGCTCTTCTTGTCTCCAGGTCCAGTCCTCTAGGTGCTCTATGAGTCAGGCTTCTCTCCCACCCTCTTTAAGCCTTTTCAATCACCATATATTTGATAATGTTCTACCTTGTGATTGGATCTAAATATGTCACATATAATGCCATGCTCTACCTAACTGGCCATAGTCACAACAGTCAAGAACTTTTATTAAGTACTACTTGATAGTCATACTGGTTTATAATGTGTGATACTATAGATTCTTTTAATTATAAACTCTTTGTCATTGATTACCAGAATTTCTTTGACTCATTTCATTTTCCCATCAATGGTGCTAATGATTCTTGTATCTTTTTAATATTTTTCTTCTTCCTATTCCACTGAATACCACCTTTGAAGCCCACCTGAGGTTTCTATCATTTCTTTCATGCCCGAGTGGGATGTGTTTATCCTTTTTAACATACCCACCATTCCAACCTTTGACCTTCAGACACCACTGCCTTCCTTTTGCACCATTCTTGGGGGTCATTTTGTTGCCTGGGAGCCAAAGGAGATCAACAATTGGGAAGGCAGACATAGTCACCAACCCCACAGGATAATAGTGTATCAGGCAAAGCTGCTCTACTTTCTACATGGCACTGTGCTAATTGTACCAAGCCCTGAGTTACTACAATGCTTCCCTAGCCATCTACATCTGAGAAACAAAGCAGAGGAGAAAAATGCACATTGTCCGAGTTATAGTATAGCATCAGAGGGACAGCCCTCAAGTTGCTTTACAATTATGCATTTATTATGCATTTCTTAGACACGTGCAGCAGATAAACACTAAGATGGGTTGAAATGGTGTGAGGTGATCATATGAGATCTCATCTGGGAAACTCTTTTCCTCTTTCACAGATCCTGTGTTGCTCATTGTAACAAATGTTCATCTTTTCACCAATCATATTCTCCCAGTGATGATCTATGAAATTACATCATGGAATACCATAACTATGGAGAAATCAGACTTGCTGGTGGTGCACAGAGCAACAGAATGATGCATAGTACTCATAAGCAGATTGATCCTTGCCACTAAGAATGGCTTGCATGTAAAATAATTAATGAAGAAGCACCATCAGGGACATGTGTGAATAGAAAAGGAGAGAAGTTGGTCATGGAGCAAGACTAAGAAAACATTATTATTCCTCAGTCATCAAACCTGAGGGCTGCACTATTTTTGTCTGAATTTGTGTTTTATTTCATTGGTTGAGAGAACTTCAAGGCAAGGACATTCCCTCTACCAACACAGATCAGCATCTTCTCTGAATCTTACACCTTAGAGAGCTCTTGGGACTCTGAGAGGTGATTTTCCTAGGGTCGCTCTATGTGTCAGAGACATAAACTGATCCCATATCATCCTGAGTCTAAGACCAGCTGTCTATGTTCTATAACACATAATGTTAAAAGAATCACTGTTCTTCCAATGGATCAGTGGAATCTGAAGTAGAAAACTGGATTATGAGTCAGGAAGACACATTCAAATCTCCCTTCCAATAACTATGAAGCCAAAGAAAAATCTACTCACCTCTCTGTGTATCAATTTTTTCATTTACAAAATTAAGATAATAATAATAATTCTTTCAATTGGTACTTTCCTCACTTGGTTATTATGTGGATTAAAAGAGATGATATGATTAAAACACTTCATAAACCTCCCAGCCCCAAAATTCTTCCTAACATGACCCCGAGGCACTTGAAGAAAGGCGCATACCCAAATCCTATATTACAGGCAAATTTTCATTTGAGGATCACAGATTTAGAAGTCAAAGAAACCTTAGAGCTCATCTGACCAACACCCCAATTTTACAGATGGAGAAACTGAGTCCCAGAGCACTGAAATGGCTTTCCCAGCATCATAGATCCTGGAAGTATCTGAGGTAGATACAATCCCAGGTTTTCCTGACTCCAAACCCAATATTCAATCCACTACACCACATTGCCTCATGTGGAAGAGCCATTCTCAGCACTGATGAAGTAAGTCCCCACTATCATGAGATCACAGGTCCACTAAATGAGATATTAGTTGCTATTGCTGTATCTGATTTTTTTAAGAAAATTCTTGAGGAGAAAAATCATAGTATTATGAACAAGATGGAACCTTATTTATGACCTAATTCAGTCCTCTCTTTTCACACAAGGAAGCCAATGACCAGTGAATGTAAGTGAGCTACCCAAAGACAGAAAACATTCCCTTATGACTACTGAAAGTGGAAAGGGTGCTAATAATAAGTAGCAGGTTTGCCTCTCACTGATAATTCTCCAGCAAATGTTCCAGCTCTAAAATTACTCATCAGACCTGATGGACAGGAATGATTGCTTAGGAAGGGGATAAGTCAGACCTCCTCGCAGCCTCTTTTAATTCTGGGATTCAGTGATTCTGGAGACCCAGGGCCTCCAGCTCCCAATCCAGTGCACCTTCAGATCCAGCCTACTGACTCATCAAAAAAATCCTTTCTTGGTGTTTCTGGTTAGTTCAATAAGATAGGCTAAAGAAAAGAGATTTCTGGGTTTGGGTTTGAGTTTTTGACTGGCATTTAACTTTCTGCTGTCTTTGTGTTTGTGAGCATATATATAAAACCACATACATGTATACATACATATATACATACATGCATGCATGCATATATATGTATATATATGCAGACATTTTCTCATGGTGCCATTTCATCATTAGAGTTTACCCTGTATGCCAGAATGATGTATTAATATGACCACAGAAACAGTGATAGAAAACATAAAGTGTGACTTACCCAGGGTCACACACAAAGTATCTGTGAGATGATGTGAACTCCCATTTTCCCAAGGCCTCTATTCATTGCTCTACTTGTGGATCACTTGTTTATATCTTTTATTTTACCCTGCTATCATAAAACTCTAAGTTTTAAACTAATCACCTTTTTGAATTTATACTCGTGATTCCTTAGTTTTCCACTGCATGCTGACATTTTTAAAGGATTTATGCATCAGAGTTCACGAACAATTCTTAATACTTACAAAATGAACTTCATAATTTTATGAGCAATGTTCTTTGAAATGAAATTATTAGTGACTTGGGTTGCTGGGGCCATTAGGAAATATTTGATATTTAGAGTTGTGTTGTGTTCAAAAAATGCTATCAAGAGACATTTTGTATCCAACAGATTTATTGTTAGAAAAGTTAGACATATATTCTCTGTATATCCAGACAATTTCCAAAGCACCTTTCAATGAATTGATTCTTTTAAGAGTTTTAAATAAATTAAAATTAATATTAGACCCACTGGACCATTTATCAATATGAAGTACAATTTCCAAATCAATTGGCATTCAAAAAATTAAACACTTTGTCTTTTTAATTGGGTTTGTCTTAAATGTCACTGATGATTTTCATTTTAAAAAGGCAAACGAGTTATTAAAGGTAAACAGAGTATGGAAGGACATCCCATTATGGCATCCATCTATGGGGATAGAAATGTTTCTCAACAATATTTATATAATAATATTTATACAGTACAATAATTATACAATTCACACAATATTAAAAGGAGCATTTTCTAATCAAATTCTGTATCTAAGTAAGAATTCATCAGTGTTACTGGAGTAGTGTGGCCAGTGTATCATGAGAAATGAGTTTGTACCCAGCCCAGTATTGGACATTTCCTCTAGTGGATTTCCAAGGAGAGGCCTTCAAGCAGAAACTGGATGACCACTTGTCAGGTGTGCTAGAGTGAGGACAAGATGACTACTGAAGTCTCCTCCAATTCTCAAATTCTGTAATTCTTTAATTCTGTCAAATGAATATGAAGTTATCCTACAAGGCTATTTTAATATCGATGCCTAAATCACATTCATTACAAGTGACTAAATGATCCATTATTTGAAGAATCATTATTTGAGAATCAGACCCATTGTTTCTTTTTCTTCTCATTCTGAGAGAGTTTTCTTCTATTCCCCTATTTATTAACCCTAACTTCAAACCATGGTAATGGGACAGTAAAGAAAAGTGGTGGTGGTCTAGAAGTGTGACACAGTGGGAAAGGCATGGGTTCAGCTGTTAGTAGGTCTGGGTTCAAATTCTTTCTCTGATGCTCACTGCCTTCATAGCCTTGGGCTCTTATTTCTCCATCTATGAAATACAGTGCTTTGAAAATTAGTCTCTGATGTCCATTTCAGCTCTAACCCTATAATCCTATCCCCCTATTTCATGGAATAAATTCCCTTTATATATGTTATATTGATCTTTTATTAACAAAAGAATTGAAAAGTAACTATATGTTATCAATATTGGATAAAGTAAGATGATCACTTTCCCTAACTTATCTGTAAGAGAAACTTAAATGTTGATTTATTATCTTCAAGATATTTCCAAAGAGATGCAATAAATGAGGTCAGGTATTGAAGATATCTATTGTTAGGAATTTTCTTTTCTTACATTGACCCAAAGTCAATTTCTAGTATTTGCAATTTCTACCCATTCCTCCAAATGCTGTTTTCTGGGGCAAAGTAGGACAAATTGAATCCCGCCTACACATGAGGATGCTTGAAATACCTATTGCTATCATGCTCTTCCTAAGAGAATTTATTCTGAAGAAACACCAAGGTATTTATTTCTGGTGAATTGTGAAATGTTATAGTCTCATTGGTGTTGCCAAAGGTGACTGTCTTGTGAGACTGTCTCTCTAGGGGCAGCCCTAGTGCAGCTGGGGTGAATCTACTGGCCACCGGCCACTCAGAGCTTGATAAGGTTGGTCGTCAATGGTAATGAATTTCTGATCCACTCCTCAAAATCTTTCTGGAGTCCTAGGAAGGGGCACACTTTTTCCTTTGCCAGTCTAGTCATGAAAAAGTAAGAATCACCTCCATATCCCTGGCGCTGGTGAGGGCACTATGCTTGTCTAAACCATCCAAGTCTATATGGTCAGTGTTATGCTGCCGCCTTGGTGCACACCCTCCTCACCTCATACCTGGACTATCACAATAGCTGCTGGGAGTCTCCCTTTTTTCTCTTTCCTCTCTCCAATCTCTCTCCTACTCCAGTGTTAAAGCATGTGTCACTTGCCTACTCCAGAAATTCCAGTGGTTCTCTGTTACCTCAAGGATCAAATATAAAATTCTCTCTTTGGTACTAAAGCTCATCATGTATCTGCCCCTTCCTACCTGACCAGTCTTCTTACACTTCAGTCTAGGATCTAGAGACACTGGCCCACATGCCGTGCCTTATGCATGATGTTTTCTCTAGCTCTGGGTCTTTTGAGTGGCTATGCCTCATATCTGAAATGCTAATCCCCCAACCTTTGCCTCCTGTCTTCCCAGGCTTCTAAGACTCAAGTTCGGCATTGCAAATGAGGCCCCTCTCTGTCCTCTTTGAGGCTGGCCTTTTCCTTCTCATATTACCACCCATTTACACTGCATATAGCTTATATGTACATCATTATCCAAAGGTTGTCGCCCTCATTAGAATATGAGTTCCTTACCTTCCTCTGTATTCTAAATGTTGTCACAGAGCCTGGTACATAATAAGTATTTAATGTGTTTGTTTACTGTCTGACTGTCTGATGAGGGGGTAGTTAAGAGGAAGACCTTGCCGTAAAGGAGCCAAGTCATTCAGTCATGTCTGAAGCCCAAAGGCAAATAAAGTAGACTTACTATAATATTTATATCAGGGGATTGCATGAAAAGGCATGTGATTTTAGATGGATTGGGTTCTATCATATACTCCTTGTATATAGTTACTGTGCCTCAGGAGACATTTCATTTATGAATATATCAGAAACTCCATCTTGATGAATATCATTATTATCATGGAGTTCTGTTGCCATCAGGAAATTCATGCAAAACATTTTTCTCCTAAAGATCTTGGCTAGTAGAATAAATGTTTGCAGTTGAAATAAGCAGTTAGACCATTAAGAGAAGAAGCTTTGTGAGATATCCTAACCTCAGGGCAAAGGCAAGAAGAAAATGAGAGACAGCACAACCATGCCATGGTGGAAAGTATGTGGAATTTGAAGTCAGAGTTTAAAACCTGCGTGACCTTAAGCAAACCATTTAACTTGCCTGGATCACAGTTCCTTCATCTGTCAAATAGAGGGATTAAAGAAGATGATGCTTAACAGCAATTCTAGATCGAAATCTATAATTGTACCAAATGTTGACCAAAAAAGGTATGAGAAAAGTACATCAATTAATTAATTAAAAGTACATTGGAATCAATGAATCAACAAGCCTCAGTTAAACATCCTTTATGTGCTCAGTAGACTTGTACTAGGTGTTAAAGAGATGAAGGCAAAATTGAAACAGTCCCTGCCTTCCAGGAACTTACATGCTAATGAGGGAGACATACACACATATATTACACACACACACACACACACACACACACACACACACACACACTGCGCATCTTTTATTCATCAGCTGTTGTCCAACCTTTCATGACCCCATTTGGGGTTTTCTTGGCAAAGATAGTAGAGTGGTTTGCCATTTCCTTCTCCATATATTCATCATTACAGACCTAGAATTTGTGCTTCAGTTGAGATTCAATAAACCACTGACATGACTAAAAGAAAAAGCAATATGTGCTCATTATTGAATATCATGATTAATGATCCAAATTAGTTTGTGAATGAGATTTACTACTCTGCAATATCTGGATGAGTTTGTGTTTAATGTTCGAGTGGTTTCTTTTCTGTGTTTTTCATTATATTTTAATCATGGACATTTTTTAGAGGGCTTTAAAGCTGTTTTTGGATTTTTTAGTATTTTGTATACACAATCTCAACTGCTCTTTCTCATTACTCTTTGAAATATGTACCAAAGGTATTACAATGGACGTTTTACAGATGAGGAAATCAAGGCTCAAAGAGGCTAAAGGAACCACCAGAAGTTAAGGGACACATTCCATGGCAAGATAAAGTCCCAAACTCAGGGTTTCTTGATGCCAAGGCCAACACTTCTAACACTCCACCAGGCTACCTTCTGATTCTGTTGATTATTTTTTTCCCAAGAAAGAATAAGCTGACATTGCATTTCTCTTTTTAAATTTTTCACTGAATTTTTTCTTTTCTCCCCAATTACATGTAAAAACAATTTAATATTTTTTTTAATTTTGAGTTTCAAATTTCCTCCCTCTCTCCTTCCCTCCCTTCTTCACTCCTTGAGATGGTAAAAGAAAAAGCTGATATACATTAAACATGTGAAGTCATCAAAAATATATCTCCACATTAGTGATGCTGTGAAAGAAAACACAGATGGAAAAAAACACCATAAAAATGAAAAAATGATATGCATCAATCTGCATTCAGACTCCATCAGTTCTTTCTCTGGAGGTGGATAGCATTTTTCATTATGAGTTCTTTGGAATTGTCTTGCATCATTGTACAACTAAGTCATTCACAGCTGGTCATTGTACAGTATTGCTGTTACTGTGTATAATGTTCTGTTTCTTCTATTCCGTTTGGTCTGTATCAGTACACGTAAGTCTTCACAGGTTTTTCTGAAATCAACTTGCTCATCATTTCTTATGGAACAATAATATTCCATTATAATCACATACTACAGTTTGTTCAGTCATTCCCTAGTTGAGGGCATCCCTCAATTTCTAATTCTTTGTCACCACAAAAAAAGAGCTGCTATAAATATTTTTGTACAAATAGATTCTTTTCTCTTTTTTGATGTCTTTGGGACCTAGTAGTGACATAGTTGGATCAAAAGGTATGCACAGTTTTATAGTCCTCTGGGCATTATTCTAATAGAAAGCATTATAAGATAGAAAATGGATAATTTTGATTACATTAAATTTAAAAGTTTTTGCACAAAGGAAACCAATGCCACCAAGATTAGAGGAAAGCAGAATGCTGGGAGAAAAAAATTACACTAAGTATCTCTTATACAGGTCTTATTTCAGATATATAGAGAACTGAGTCAAATTTATAAGAATACAAGTCATTCCCCAATTGATAAATGATCAAAAGATATTAACAGTTTTCAGATGAAGAAGTCAAAGCACACCCAACAGAGATATATTACAAATGGTTAAAAAAAAAGAAAAGAAAAAAAAGATTTCAGAGCAAATGTTCTGGGATTTAAAGAGTTGTCCAGCTACTGAGAGGTTAAGTGGTTTGCCAGGGGCAACCAGCAATTATTATCTTAACAGTCTATCCTCCAAATAAAGAGACACAGCAATCTTCTATTGGATTTAGACATGGATTTGGCATCAGGAAAGCCTGGGTTACAACCCTGGCTCTGAAATTTAACAGCTATGAGACCCTGGGCAAGGCATAGGAGCATAGACACCAGCAAATCTGATTCTCTCATTATACATATGAGGAAACTGAGACCCAGAGAGGTATGTGACTTTCACTAGAATGTGATCCCAGGCCCTGTAATTCTCACTCCAGTGCTGCTTGCTCCATAAGGAAGGCCATGCTTAACCTCTGTGTAGCTCTGTGACCCTGGGCAAGTCACTTCACCCTGTTTGCCTCAATTTCCTTATTTGCAAAATGAGCTAGAGAAGAAAATGGCAAACCACTCAAGTATCTTTGTCAAGAAAACCCTACATGGGGTCATGAAGACTCAGACATGACTGAAACTGAATAACAACAACCCTCCCCTGTGGGTTTATCCACTCAGACAGTGATGACAAACTCAAATGGAAATGGGGACACTGAACCATACCTGAGGATCCTTGTAAATGCAGATTGTTTTAGAAAACCACATATTAACATTATCCATGTTCATGTTTCTCATGACTCCATCTGTATAATTGAAATCATATAGTGCCTTCTCAAAGGGTAGTGGAGGGGCAAGAGAAAGGGAGAGAATTTGGAACTCAAAAAAAAATGTTAAAACATCATCTATGTTCTATTGCAGTTTTATTTATTTTGCTAAATATTTCTCAATAACAATTTTATCTTACTCTTGCCCACATCTCATAGATGGGTTGTGATCTGATATGGTGGAGGTCATTCCTCCACCTGCATTTCCCCTAAATGAAGAAATTACAGGTCCTTCCTACATTCCTCAAAGCACCTGGTCTCAGGAAAACTCCACTGTCTTTAATCATGATTTGCAGAATTTAGGAGAATTAAAGTTGATGTTTTAACTTGGAGCCAAAGCCAACTGGTTTAAAAAATGCAAATATAACAATAGTATTTAACATATTATTTCATCTATATGAGAATGAAACATCAAGGCTTAGGGATTCTTTTTCATTGAACTAATCAGTGGTATAGATGTATGTATCACCAACGCAATATTTACAGAACTGATGGTGACTATGAATTTGCCAGTGTAGTTCTCAGTTGCAAAATGTAAAAGATTCTCCATATAGAAGGCAGAAGAAAAAGATTTATTTAAACACCAGAAAGTGGAATCCCAGAACCAGAAAGCAAAATCCGTCATAGTGACAACGAAGTTAATAAACATGATTACAGCAGAGGCCAAAGCCATTCTCAAACCTCCTCTCCCTCAGCCAGGGCCTTCTCACTATAAACTGTCATGAGCCTGAGACTTGTGTTGGTTGGCCTGTGTTCTTTCCCCTCTGACCCGACCCCACTCGCTCTCTTCCTCCCATTCCTTTCCACCCTTTCTGTTCTACCTGTTCAACAAGCTCCTCCTACCACATGTGACTTAGGCTTCCAGGGGATTTTAAGCAGATCATATGAGCCTATTAATACATGAGAAAGATCTTTCCATTTAAAATACTATTATAATGTATAGTATAAAATATTATTTATATATATATATATATATATATATATATATATATATATATATATATATATATATATATATAAAGCCATGATTTAGAGTTCTGCAAGCATGAATGTGATGTGGTTTCATATATATAAGAAAGGTGATCCTGGAATCATGCAGAAGGAAATGACTCTAAAGAGAGAGGTGAAGCCCTCAGTCTCTCACCAGCAGAAGGATCATTTAATCCATCATCCTCAGGCAGAACCATCTTAAGAAAGCATTAATCTTGTTTTTTAATCCCATAAGGTAGCTCCAGTATCTCTTTTAATTAACCATCAAGAAACACACTCAACTCTGAGACAAAGGTGAGGTACCCTCCATAGAGAAGGCACTGCTGTCTCCAAAGTGGAAATAGATTTTTTATCCTTAGCATTGAAGGGTTTTATCTTGCTCTTCTAAAGGATACTAGCATAAGTATCCATTGTGAGTTCAAGTTGACCTTCTATTAAGAGTCAGAAGGATGGTGTGGATGGGGCACTGGATTTGCTGTTGGAAGACCTGGGGGACTTTGGGCAAGCCACTTAATTTCTGTGATCCTCAATTTCCTCATCTGTAAAATAAGTTGACTCTGTAGCCTCTAAGGTCCCTTTCAGATAGAAACCCTTGATCCTGTGATTGTTGACCTTGGAGTCAAGAAAACTTGGATTCAACTTTTGCCTCTGACTCATGCTTGCTGTGGTCCTTGGAGCAAATTCTTGCATCTCTCAGTTCCCTGGGCAACTCTCAGAGACTAGAAGTGACAGAGTGCTGGGTGAGCAGCGGTGAGAGAGGGAGTGTACTTGCTGGGAGTTCTCTAGTCCAGTGAAATCACAGGGCCAGTGGTGTCTCTGTCTCGCTCTTTCTCTGCTCATAGAGAGAGAGATGTATAGATATATGTATATACATATCTATGCGATGCATGCTCACAGTAACATTCCATATTGTATATCACAAATACAAGGATGCCCACTTAAGAATTTAAAGCATTTCCAAAAGAAATATGGCATACAATACTTTTTTATTATTATTGCCATATCGTCAAACAAAATGCTTACTCAAAGGTCCCTACCTCCATTTTTGCATGTGTTGGTTTTGACAAGGTAATATTTGGAAGAATTATTTAATTTTTTCTTGAAGGATGAATTGGATTAAGTTTTAAAATAAGGGAAGGTGCCTAGTCCTATTAAAATTATCTCCCTTGGAGTCTTGCCAAATGAACTCAGTTTATCCAACACTGAAAAGTCCTGCCCTTCACTTTAAAATGTGTGCTTGGTTTCCATTTTACAGTTGTACTTTTAAAAAATCTCTCCTTGAATTTCCTTTTTCTTTCTTAACATCATGACTCTGATGTTTTTATGTTTGTTTTTAAATTTAAAATATTGTCAGGGAAACACGCATTCAGTTTACCAGGTTGGATTTGAATAAACAGGCAGAGAATTGTTCATGTGTAGGTGGCACCATTTAGGAAGGACATTGAGAAGTTGGAGTGCCTAAAGAATGGTAACCAAGATGATGAAGAGATTTAGGCAGTAGCATCCAAGGAACAGAAGAAGGAACTAGAGAACTTCTTTAGAGAAGACTGGGGCAGAATGCCATAGGAAGCTAGGTGGGACAGTGGATAGAATGTTAGACTTGAAGTTAGGAAGACCTGAGTTCAAATGCTATCTCAGACACCTACTACTTGTGTGAACCTGGACAAGTGACTTAAGCTCTATCACCCTCCTCAGTTTCTTCCTCTTCAAAATAAGAATACCAGTACCCACCTCCTGGAGTCATTGTGAGTATCAAATGATAAATCATATGAAGAGAGCTTTGTATACCCTAAAACTCTACATAAATGTTCTGCTATTTTATTATTATTATTATAGCTGCCACTATTATTATGCATCTTCTTACTTCTTGTATTAAATACAAGGTCCTCTGACACGTAGAGCTCATTCTCCAACTCTTCTTAGGCTGAGTCAGTTTTACTCCCTTTCCACTCTCCAGCTACCCGACTTCTCTCCATTCATCATGCATGATACACCATCTCCCATCATCCTGTGTTTTCTCAGACTGTCCTATAGACACGAAATGTGGCCCTTCTTCACTCCTGCCCTTAGAGTCTCTTCTCCAAATCTCAGCTGCAGTGAGATCTCCTGATCCCCTCCTCATTGCTAGTGCACCCCCATTGTACAGCATATTCCATATAATAAATGCATTCTGGATGTAGGGCTATGAGTACACAACATTTCTCCCAGTAATGCACAAACTCCTTGAAAAAAGAAGAAAGTGTCACTTTTGTCCTTGTTTCTCCATCCAGAAAGCTGTATAGCATGTAGGAAATGGTTTTGTAATGTCTGTTGACTGACTTACTGATCTTCCAGTATTTGAAGGATTACCACACACAAGAGGGATTTGATGGCTCTGCTTGATTCCAGAAGCCAGAACTAGGAGTCATGGATGGATGCTGAGATTTCTGCTTCTTTTAAAGAACACCTCCCCCCATATTAGAGCTATTCCAAAGTGGCCTGACCTGCCTTGGGAAGCAGTAGTTCCTCCTCACTGGCAAGGCTCCTCCTCTATGATGTCCAAGAAATTCTTCCAACAGGATCTTATGCTAGATGGTCACTCCAATTTTTGTCCTTCTGTCTCCCAAATTCTAGTCTCTTATCACCATATTCTTAGCTGGACTCATTGTTTTCTTCCATTTTTTCCTCCAGAATCCTTTGCAAGAATGGATAGCAGATACTTTTTTTTTAGCCTGTGTATTTCAGTTCAGTATTCAGTTCTCCATCCAGAAATGTTGAAAAAGCATTAGTGTTACCCAGTGCAAAGTGGGGCTGTTTCATCAGCTACTTGGTTCCTGCTAAAATGCATTGCTGACTTTCATTACTCTTGGATTTAACTCCCTTGGGTCTGATGAAGAATCTTCATTGGCACTTTCTAGCCAGGGAGATGCTCTCACTTCTATTTCTCCACTTAAGAAAAGGAAACCTCCTCTCTTTCTTATTCTTTTTTGATCTAAAGTTGATTTATCAAATCAAATGTGAAAGGAAACATGGTACAGTATCCAGAAAGCTGGCCTCAGAGTCAGGTATATCTGAGTTAAAGCCTGACCCTTGATTTATACTGGCTCTGCAACCTTGGATAAGTCACAGACTCTCAGGGCAATGAGTAACCTGCTAAAGTTTTCAGCTGAGAAGAAGTGCAAATCTGCTTTGGTAGAGGGAGTTTCTTCACTGGGGCTTCCCTACACACTATTCTGGTCCCACCAGAAACATATTGAAATGCAAGTTTTCTATTGGATCCATCTCTCTTTCCTCTTTGTGAGGATTTATTAGCAACTAAATTAAAGATCTATGCATATAAGAACTCATATTTCTCCTTCCACATTAATGAAACTGACAAATTGTGTATGACAAGAATGGATAGAGAAATAGAAAATTATGATCCAAAATGTTTTCCAGATTTTCTCGCCCACACTTTATTAATTCAGAGCACATCAACTCAAGAACTATGTTACTGCTTTGTAGATTTTTTTGCCAGATTGTTCTGCCTTTCCTCAGTGAGCAGAAACTAGAAATTGTTGGGAAGACAGATTTTGACTAACTCAAAGGAGATACTTTTAACAGCCAATCAAAAGTGGAATGGGCAGCTTTGGGGAGAATAGGTTCACCCTCACTTAGGGTATTCAAACCAAAACTCGATGTTCACTTCTTAGGGATTTTGTAGACAGAATTTCCGTACAGGGAAAAGTTGGAGTAGATTCATTTGAGTACTCAGAGTCCACGATAGCTCAAAGATATAAAAATAGTAATCCTATGGACTGTTGGGAAAATTCCTTCCCTTCTCTTATCCAAACTCTTATAGTGCAGCATTGTAGCAATTCACTTCAAAAAACTTTATTAAGTTCCTGTTGGTGCAAAGCACTATGTGCATGCCATGATTTAAAAAAAGACAGCCTCTGTACTGGGGGTACTTAGAAGTCTGATAGACAGTTGAGGTTGTGGAGTTAATGACGATTTGAGCACATTCTCAAGCTTCCATTATGAGAATCAGGTCATCATATCAGAAATCAAAGGACAGCTTGATGATACTTCTCTGTTGATATGTGCTTGAAGACAGTAAGAAGCGCTTAGCATCAATAACAATGAAATTGCTGTTATCAGACAGAAGACCTCCATCACCAGACTTTCAAGCAAGCACCTTGGAGGTAACGCAAATGAGTAACATCTGCAGCAGAAATCATTGGAAGATCTTCAGAATTAATCTGAGAGATCAGCCCGTGCCTGCGCTGGGTTGGCTTGGCAGATAAGTAAATGCAGGATAAGTCTTGAGTAATGCTGTTAGAGAACAATGCTCCCATATAGACTAATGAGTGGGAAATACAATCACATTGCCTTCAAATATTTGAAAGGTTGTCATGGTGAAAACAGATTAGGTGTTTTCTGCTTGTCTCTGCAGGATAGAACTAGGAACAATGGGTGGAAGTTTCAGAAAGGCAGATTTCAGTTCCACTTAGATTTAAAAAAAAACAATTTGCTCCCAATTAAAGCTTCCCAGAGGTGAAATGGACTTCCCTAAGCCTTAGTGAGTAGGACATGAAAGGGTGCTGCATTTAGAGACAGGAAGGTCTGAGTTCAAATCCTGCCTCACACGCTTACTAGCTATGTGGCCTAACTATTCTGTACGTCTTTTGCCTCATCTATAAGAGGAAGACAGTGCATTTGATGGCCTCACAGTTCCTTCCCAGCTTTAAATCTATGAGGCCACGGAGTCTTCAAGCAAAGACTGAACGACCAATGGTCATGAATGTTATAGAGAAGATTCCTGTCCAATTTGAGGTGGTGGTAGCTGGTCTCTGGGGCCCCTTTCCACTCCTGTGAAATACAAGTAATTAAATTAATAGCAGACACTGACTATTGAACTCATAAAGCTAATTCATTCCAGACATGGGCTCTTATTCAGTGCATTTCAAATTTTTAAGGAAAATTTGTTTAAAAGTTCCCAAAATTGGTATAATATCTGATGCAGCAGATAAATTAATTTGCCCAATAAGAATTTCAGAAATTCAGAGTTTAAAAGGACCCCAGCAGCTGACAAGTCCAAGCTGTACCCCTAAAAACATTCTTTCTGTGGCCGTGGCATTAGCATGTCCTTGTTATACATAAAAATGGGTTTGTAGGTAGGAGCATTGCAAACTATATGTTTAACTGGATTTCTACCACTTTCATGATTTAAAAAGACCTGGTACTCTATGTTTTAACCAATGACAAAACCATAGTATACTGAGATTGATGGTGCATCAGAAGTCATGGAATCTAATATTCAGTGAAGCATGCGTTTCCTCAACACTGGCCTGAATAAATGTGCATCCAGCTTCTGCTTTAGCAGGATGCTCACTGCCTGAGCAGTTCCTGGTACATACTCCAGCAGGGGTTAATCCATGCTTGTTGGTTAATCCATTAATCATCACACTGTTGGATCCTGTTCCATTTTGGGGTAACTCCAATTGTCAAGAAATTATTGATGGAAGAATAATAAATGCCTTCCCTGGACTTTTTCCCCACAAAAGGTAATTGGTTTTGGCTTTAGTTAAATCATGGAAGACCTGAGTGGCCTTGGGCCCAGTTGGGCTAGAAGCTGACAAAGCCTACAACACTGGCTAGACTGTGGAGGTACAGCAGATACCATGAGGTTAATAGGCAAAGGGTTAAGTTCCAGTTGAGCACATTAACAGAAGATATTATAGGTTGACCCAAGCATGAGATGAAATTCAGGCAAGTCAGCTAAGGCATGATTAGTAGAATAAATATCATAGGTCTAAGCAAGCTGGGTCTAGAACCTGAAGGTTAGCAAAAATAGGCTTACACAATAGGAATCTAACAAATGTTGACCCTAGCAACAGTAGGTGGCATTGATTCAGCACTTCAATGTGTTCAAGACACTTTACCTATTTTATGCCAAAGGGGAATAAATGTCCAAGGTAATCCCACTGACGGAATTAATACCTGTCAACCAGAGTAACTGATCTCTAGGCATCAACTGAGAGAATGAGAAAGCCACATATTCAAGAAACTGACAGTGATTTCTCTCCTTACTAGGGTTAAATGGGGTTTTTATGGACTTTTTCTAGGGTATTCCCTCTGACCATCTGGAGAGAGATAGGGTGTCACCTTCAATCTCTAAGTGAAGACAGGACATTGTTTTATCTCTAGATGTAGGATAGGTGAAAGACCTCCTGCTGTTCTAATTCCAGGTCATATGAATGGTGATGAACTTGTGCCAAGGAATAGGGTAAGGAATGGTGGCTTCTCAGAATACAATTAGGGAGACTGAGGCACAGGGGACTCAGGAAGTTAACTAGTACATTTCAACAGCAAACTAAAACTAGGTCATAAGTCAGGGTTACAAGAAGGGCCCCAAGTGACAGAACAGAGTTTAAGAAACATCAAAGAATTACACAGAAAAATATATGTCAATGATGGGATTTGAACCCACTACTGATTTCAAGCCCAGGATGCTACTATTGACTGTGTAATTTTGAAATATAGCCTTCTTTCTTCCCTGACCTTTTATTTAAAAGCCAAGATCTAAGTAATTGAATGTAAGCCATTAGTTAAGATTCCCTAAAATTTGGAGAGTCATTTCATTCCTATGTTCAAGAATACCCATTGTTCAAGACTCCCTTATGCATCACCTTCCAAAATGCCTACTCAGTCTATTTTGAGAAATCCTAAAGTTAAAACAAACTTGAATTCCTATTTTCAGTTCTTGTGTATCCTCTACTATGCTCTCCCTTCTGTCTTCTCAGTTTACATCATGGATCAGTCTAATGGACATTTCTTTACCCTCAGGTTCGATGTAGCCTATTGTATTGTCCTTATAAATGAAACATCGAGTTTCCACTGGTATATTTCATCTTTTGAGCTGTATCCATAAGCATAAATTTCAATCCTTTCATGCAACTCATTTCCTTTTTTACAAAGTAGTCATGATGTGAAACTTTAGGTTAGGGACTGATTGAAAATTCCTCCTCAATGCTTTCTGCTCAGCCTTCATGTTCTCTGAAGCAGGATTTGCATTTTATTAGGTATCATCAGGGAAACAAATGGAATTCCTATTTGTTAGGTTATAGCACCATTCCTAAAACAAGGTGAAGGCATAACTATACTCAAGACCTATATTTCCCCTGTGTTGAATTGTGCTGTATGCTACTTTTTAATGTTATGTTGAATTATTTCTTTGGAAATTAAACTTATCTTACATAAAAAGGGAATTAAGATAAAATAAGGAATATTTCAACAGACTTTTTGCTATGTGATGGCAATAAGACTGACATATTTTTAGCTGATCATGCCAACATAAACATTAAGAATACCTTGCTACCAGATTGAAGTTTGAAATAAATATCTATATGACCTTGATTATATGTCAGTAAATTCAAATGCCGCATCTAGCACATTTCCAAAATGAGGAAGCCTAAGGTTCCTATTTCTCACATGAGCATTTTCAAAGTGCTGGAATTTAAAGAGACTCTGGTCTAATTTTGTCCATAGGGAGAGTATAACACAGCCTATTGAAGTGGATTTGAGGGTCTTCTTGTGGAGCCATTGGCACCCATCTATATACTCCACCAGCTGTCAGCGTGCCTAAAATGTTGCAATTCGAGAACCGTAATGACTGGCACATAGTAGGAACTTAAGAAGTGTTTGCTAACTGATTTGACTATTCTTTTATTTCTCAAAGGCCATTGATTCTATGTTGTTAAAATTCAATTCAACAAGCATTTATTAAATGTCTATCATATGCCAAGAATTATATCAGGGACTGGGGATACAAAGACAAAATGAAAAGTCTTTCCCTTCAGGGGACTTACATGTTATAATGGCAAGGCAAGACAAGATTAATCAATGAGCTTTTATTAAGTGCCTACTGTGTGCCAGGCACTGTTCTAGGCACTGGAGATATAAAGACAAGAAAAATTGTCCTTGTCCTCAGGAAGTTTACATTTTGTACTAGGAAACAAAAGATTTATTAAACATTAGGCAAGTTATTGTACTTCTCTGGGTCTCCAGTTTCTCATCTGTAGAATGCATTCATTCAAAAAAGATTTATTAAACTCCCGAATGGGTAGAGCCTTGAAATTGGAACAAGGTTATTGCTCATGTCCCTTGGAGCTCTAAAATTTTGTGATTCTGAAATATGGTACTAACTTCAGAAGGAAAGCACTTTGAGTCCCCTCGAAGTTCAAATGAGGCATGACTTCATCCATGAAGCATTTTCATTCCCCCAAATGAAGATGCCTTCTTGTCACCCTGCAAGATCACTCTGCTCCCAAAGTCCTTCTCCCACATTAATCAGTTCCTTCAGGAATCTCCATTTTAAGAAAAGTGCCCAGGTCAGCTAGAGCTACTATTTCATTCCTTTGCAGACCTCTTTCACCACGATGCTTTCTCTTCTTTCCCTTCTGTGTGCCATCTTCTTCCTTGAGGTCAAGACCTGTCTTTCTTTTGCTTATCGTTTTGTCCCTGGCACTTAGCCCAGTGCCTGGTACATGGGCAATACTTAATGATTGTTGATTTGACTTTCTCTACTCATAGTTTCCAAAAGCACTGTGTCTTGGTTTAGCCTTTACCCCCATCACTACCTACAGGTAAAGGGCTTTGCAAACCTTAAAACTCTAAGTAAATATGCACTCACAGTTTTGTCATGGAATGTACTAGCAGCTAAAGGATAAAGTGAAAAAGATCTAATTTAAAAGGTCAGAACACTGGACTTGGAGTCAGAAAAACCTGATTTCAAATTCTCACTCTAAACTTTACTAGTTCTTGTTATATAACCTTGGAGAAGTCACTTAGAATCACCAAGAATCAGTTTCCTCAGCTGTAAAATGGGTATGTTCAAAATGTAGTACCATTTTTCCTTTCACATCTCAGGGGTTAGGGTTGTGGCACCTCCATGATCTGGAAAATTCACTTAAAAAATTTTGGCCCTCCTTTTTACCACAAAAGAAGTCTGGATTTTTTCTTTTTCTTTTATGAGGTGTTTATAGTGCCTTACTAAAATTTGGATTGATATTATACAATATCTTATATATGTTTTATACATTTCTGAGTTCCTAAACTTTTTCTTTATCATCAGCTGGCCCCTTTTGTGTCATCTCTGACTTCCACAAGACTCCCCAAAATTCCCATTTAATTTTTATGCTGACCCACGACATACCAAAACCTTGATGGGAAAAGTTGTGACCTAGAAGGGATAACTCTACTTATCTGACAGAGGTCTTGTAAGGCTCACATGGCATAATGTATAGAAGGTACCACACAAATGTTGGTCATAGATTGTCTTCTTTATGAACATATCATATGTTATACCCACCAGCCACCAGTCAGGAAGATGCACTCTTGGATGACAGATTTGGTTATGTTTTGTCATTATATTCTTAGTGAATTATGGACTTCCTGAAAAGCCATTTCTAGAGATGCCCAATAATCATCTCAAACACAACATGCCCAAAGAAGAACTCATGACTTTTCCCCAAAACATGCCTCTCTTTAACACTTCCATATCCTTGTTTAAGGTGTAATCAACTTTCCTGTCCCCAAGGTTCCCAACCTTGGTATCATTATTGATTCCACACACTTCCTCACCGGACATATTGAAACAATAACTAAGTCTTAATAAATGCTTCTTGGCCAGTTGATTGGTTAGTGCCTCGTGAACTTCTCTGCACACAGTAGGCAATAAGTAGTTGTTATTTGTTGCATCATTTAACACTCCATGAGAGGTAAGTTAGCATCTCCCTGAGAAAAGTGCCTCATGGAAGTGAGACCAAGAAGCATCACTTCAAGTGCAGGGGTACAGAGGAAAGAAAGGAGGGGAGAATTAGGGCATGAAGAGAGGAAAAGGGAAGTGAAGGAGACACACACAAGCTTTAGCACATCACACTTTTGTCTGGAGCAGGCTCTGAGACTCCCCACATCAAAACAATGTTTTTATTTCTAACATGATCCCTATAATGATTTGCAACTTGATATAAAAGAAAGAGTGATGACTCTGGAACTAAAGGAGCTGAGTTCTAATTTTACCTCTAACACTTACTCTCTGATAGATCACAATTCTCTTAATCTTTCTGAGTTTTAGTTTCCACATTTGTAAAATGAGTGAAATGAGGTGGATGGCTTCTAAGTTCCCATCCAACTCTACATCTAGGATCTTAGGTTCTGTTTCAACAAAATACAAAATTCCACAAAAGATTGAAAGGAAATTTTACACTAACCCTCCTTCACAAGAAGGGAGAGGGGATCTTTTCAAGTTGCTGGAGCTGGAATGAAGTGTCTATGAGACAAAATGATGAAACTCAATGTGAGTCATGATGTCAAAGTTTACTAGATCATACTGCATGAGGGAGAACCCAAGCTGCCGTAAGCTTCCCAATGCATTTGCTTTTTAGAGGACTACCTATCTTCTTTTTTTAATTAATTAATTTATTTGTTTTCAGTTTTCTACAATCACTTCCATAAATCTTGGATTTTTCTCCCTCCCCCACTTCTTACTCACTTCATCCTCCCTCTCTCCCTAAGATGGCAAGCAATCTTATATGGGTTCTACACATACATTCTTACTAAACACATTTTCACCTTAGTCATGTTGCATGGAAGAATTAAAATGAATGAGAGAAACCATGAGAAAAACCAAAACAAAACAAAACACAAGAGAAAATAGTCTGCTTCATTCTGTAATACAATTCCATAGTTCTTTCTCTGGATGTGGAAGGTGTTTTGCCTCAAAAGTCCATTGGGAATTTCTTAGGTCCTTACATTTCTGTGAAAGACTAAGTCTACCAGAAAAATTCTTCAAATACTGTGGTTGTTGCTGTGTAGAGAGTTCTCCTGGTTCTGCTCCTTTTACTCAGCATCAGTTCATATGTCTTTCCAGGCCTCTCTGAAGTCTTCCTGTTCATCATTTCTCATAGCACAACAGTATTCCATTACATTCATATACCACAACTTGTTCATCCATTCTCCAATTGATGGGCATTCCCTTGATTTCCACTTCTTGGTCACCACAAAGAGAGCTGCTATAAATAGTTTTGGACAAGTGATCTTTTTTTATGATCTCTTTGTGATACAGTCGTAGAAGCGATATTGCTGTGAGCTATCAACTCACAGCTCCATCAACAATAACTCTTCCACATCTTCTCCAATATTAATCATCTTCCTGTTTTATCAAGTTAGCCAATCTGATAGATGTGATGTGGTACTTCAGTTTTGATCTGCATCTCTCTAATCAATAGGGATTTAGAGCATTTTTTCATGTGACTATATATAGCTTTAATTTCTTCCTCTGACAATTGCCTGTTCACATCCTTTGACCATTTATCAATTGAGGAATGACTTGTATTCTTGTACATTTAACTCAGTTCTCTATATATTTTAGAAATGAGGCGTGTATTACAGACACTAGTTGCAAAACTTCTTTCCCAGTTTCTGCTTCCCTCCTAATCTTGGTTGCATTGGGTTTGTGCAAAAACTTTTCAATTTAATGTAATCAAAATTATCCATTTTGCTCTTCATAGTGTTCTCTATCTCTTGATTAGTTAAAAATTTCTCCATTCTCCATAAATCTGACAAATGCATTATTCCTTGCTCCCCCTATTTATTTATAGTATCAATCTTCATACCTAGATCATGTGTCTATTTGGACTTCATTCTTGTGTACAGTGTGAGGCATTGGTCTATGCCCAGTTTCCACTAGACTGTTATCCAGTTTTCCCAGCAGTGTTTGTCAAACAGTTCTTATCCCAGAAGCTGGGGTCCTTGGGTTTATCAGACAACAGATTGCTATATTCATTGACAACCATGTCCTGAGTACCTAACCTATTTGACTGGTCTACCCCTCTAGTTCTTAGTCAGTACTAAGTGGTTTTGATGATTGCTGCTTTATAATACAATTTGATATCTGGTAGGGCTAGGACTACCTATCTTCCTGGGGCAGCTAGGTGGTGCCATAGTGCAAAGAGCATTGGGCCTTGAGACAATAACACTCATCTCCCTGAGTTCAAATCCAGCCTCAGACATTTACTAGCTGCATGACCCTGAGCAAGTCACTTCAGTGTTTGCCTCAGTTTCCTCATCTGTAAAATGAGCTGGAGAATGAAATGGTAATCCACTCCAGTATCTCTGCCAAGAAAACCTCAAATGTGTGGTCACAAAGAGTTGGACACAACTAAAGAACAACTCAAAAACAACATATCTTTGTAAATGAAACAAAAACAACAGAGCCCACAGACCAGAATTGTGAGTTATCCCAAGCATATGGGTTTTAGTTTTCCCTTCAAGTGCTTATGGGGTAGGTTTCTGTGTATGCCAACTTTCTTCCATAGAAACTGAGTGCATTTGTAGTAGGTTTATGTGTAGATTGTGATGCATTTTATTATTCGTGGACTTAATTATTATGAGTTCCTATGGTATTTCTTTAAACACTAAGAATATGGTTCTGATTAATTTCTAAAAGTGTCATTATTATGAGTGGCTGGTTTGTATAAACAGAAGTACATTGGTGGGGGCTCAAGAGCTAAGGTGGTGAGTAGGGAGAGTATATTTGCTCCTCAACAAGGTTACCTCTAAGACTCCGATAGGAATTGAGTATAATTTTATGATGGCAGCCCTTCTGTGTGAATCTAGACCTGCCAGTGTAAAGGTTGAAGTAAGCAATCCAACCCAGAGAGTAAAGTATGTGTTCTTGTGGCTAGATGAGAAGTGTGGGGTCCTCGCCCCATCCCACTATAAACCCAGATACAGTCCCTCCTGAAGTCCCTTTCAATTAATTATTCCATGACATCCATAATCCATATTTCCCATGTATGTTGGAAGAACAGATGATAGATGCAGATAGAAACAATTGAATGAAATACCACGATCAGATGTGAGTGATCACCGTTTGAAAGTAATTCCACAATTGTTTGGAAATCGTGTTTGATGTATCATTTATAGGTACAGCCCACGTAAAAATAGCAACAACTGCAACAAATTAGACATTCAAGTCCATGAGCTACAATGGCCCCAGAACAAATCTGTTTTGTCAAGGTTGTGTCAAGCTTTTGGATCATAGAGAATATTGTTCTGGCTTCTTTGAAGATCCAAGGTCACCATCTGTAACAAGCCTCCCTGGTCCTTCTGCCCCCCCCTCAACCCCAGCTCCTAAAGCCCCCTCCTCCTCTACTGTCACTTCCTATCTTCTCTGTATCAATCTTGTACTAACCTATTTATTTACATATAATTTTCCTCATTGGAATGTAAGCTTCCTTTTTGCCTTTTGACTTTATCACCAGGATTTAGCCCGGTACCTGGCACATAGTAAGTGCTTATTTAATAAATGCTGATAGATTGATTGTTTCAAGGTCTGGTTGCAGAAGGAATTTCTCTCAAGTGGTAGTATTTTATGAATCCATAATTGCAGCACTGCCCAGACCACTGACTTCAGAGACTGGAAGACTAAGTTAAAATCCCAACTTTCCCACCACTAGCTGTGTGACCTGTTCAATTACTTGTCCTCTACATGACTGTGGTCCCTCCTAAGGAAGCCTCAGCTAAGTCAGAGATGACTTACATCCTGTGGGATGGAGGGGTCTTTTGACTTCATGTTTCCCCATATTTACAGGCACATATCAGGTCTTCTAATGTAACAGGAGTCCTTGTGAATTGGCATGGTCACTTAGAGAATCCTGCTGTGAATATCTTACAGCATTATAGAGAAATACTATTTTACCATACTATTTAAAGAAAGTGATAATATGTATATCATTAGCAGTAATAAAGGAAAAGTTTAAACAACCCCAATATGCAATTCAGAGGATTTCACTGAGATGGGAAGACCCAAGTTCAAATCTTTCCCTAGACACTTAGAAGTTATATGAGACTGGGCATGTCGTTAACCTCTCAGCCTCAGTTTCCTTATCTGGAAGATGAGGGGCTTGGACTAGATTAGCAGTCCTCAAACTTGTTGGTCTCACAATGCCTTTACAATCTTAAAAACTATTGAGGACTCCCCCAAAGAGCTTTCCTTAAAAATAGGGTTATAGCTATACTTGTGTTAAAAATTAAAATTCACAGAGAGCTTTTTGTTGTGTGTATATGTATGCATGTGTGTATGTAGATTTCTATACATACAAATGTGTATATGAGAACTGAGTATAAGTATTGAGTATTGCATATTGAGTATGAGTATTGAGAACAGTACCATTAAAAATTAAAACATCTTAGCATTATGATGAAAACAGTTTTGACCTCTGACATCCTGAGTCTTGGAGATCCCCAAGGGTCCCTCGACCATAGATCAAGAACCACTAGACTGGAGTACATACATCCAAGGATGTTTCAGCTCTGAATCTGTGATTGATGATCCTAAATATTAGATTGAAGAGCATTTATCAGGAAAAAGTCATCGTTTTCTTTGGATTTTGCCATTTATACATCCCTGATTTTTAGAATATTAATTTCAAGGTGGCCATTTTTTTTCATTCAAATATCAGGCATCATGGCATAGGATATGAAAAGTGGGCCTTGAAATCAAGAAGACTTGGGATCAAATCCCCCTTCTGATACATATTGGCTGTAACCCTGGGCAAGTCCCTTAATCCCTCAGTGCCCCAGGAAACTTCGTAAGCCTAGGTTCAGATCTCCATTGGAGGAAGGAATTTTCTCTCAAGGAGTCCATGAAATCACAGGTATATTTTCAAAAAAAAGGACATAGTTTGAAAATTAATTTGAATAAAATGTCATACGTTAAAAATTGTGCACAAAGCATGGAAAAGTCATTAATAAAAAAAGTGACTTGTGACTTTCACATGAAACAGAGCAGCGCCCAATTAAAGCAGAAAGATTCCGTGATTAGTTGGTTCCAGGCACTTGTTGGCCATTGTAGTTTGTGGTCGTGTCACCTTCCAGTATTTCAAATGTGATAGACACAGACACCCAGGCTCTAAAATGTGCCCTTGAAAGTGCTTTGAATTCTTTTATTCTGAAAATGTGATTATTAGATCCAAATGACCTTGCTGTACTCATTCAAGTGACTGCTGTATTTGCAGGGGCATAAAGACCGATTTAAACCATTTTTCTCCAATATATGCCTTTCATTTTTAAACCAACACTTTTCTAAGATGTTGACCACAGGCATCCATCATTTACACTTATGTTGCCTAAGCAAATTTCCTATTTAAATATCTAATGGAGAAAATGGAGAGAAGAACTATGTGCCATGAAATGTATTACCTTTGTTCTGAGTCTTTGCTGATAGCCTGTCCTTCTAAGACGTGTTCTCCAGCCACAATTTCGGCTCGAAGCACACCAAACTCTCAGAGCTATCACTGTGGTATCTCACAGAAATGAGTTTTTCAAATCCCACATAATCCGGATTGAATCTTCTAGGAGTGTCCCCTTTTGGATGGGGATATATACATGCAGGAAAGAAATTCAGAGTCTGGAGGAGGCTCCAAAAAAGCAAATGTAGACAACAAGAAAAGAAAAAGGAGGCAGAAATTCATCTGCTTCTATCTGAAGTATTTGAATATGTATTACATTTCATTAAATATGAAAATGGAAGACATCATGACCTATTGGATAGAAGACCCGGGTTCAAGTACTACTTCAGAAGCACACTGACTGTGTGACCCTGAACAAGTCCCAGTATATTCCCAGGTGACTTTAAAACTATAAAGTCCAAAAGCATCATTATTTGGGTGAATGGTTCTCAACATATTTTGTTTGGTGAACCCCTTTCAACAACAACAACAAATGTGCTGTGAGCTCCCAGGGTAATGAAGCATACTACTCCTAATATTATTTTAGATCTATTCACTAAGTAATTATACTCCTTGGAATGCTAATCCTTGTTCCAAAAAGCTCATAATGATTTTGAAAACAAACCTATAATGCTTCCAATATGCACGTGCTTGTTCTCACAGAGGAAAAAAACTGTGTTTGTAGCATAATTGAGCAATCACTTACTGCTTAAGGCACTATGAGGGAAATTTTAGCAGGAACCCCATGGACCCTCCTCATGAAACTCCATGGGCTCTCCAAACCACTGACTAATAAGCACTATTCTAAGTCAGTGGAGGCAGTTTCTAACTGAAATGAAAAAATAGATCTGAAACAAAGAAGAAAAGCTAAGCATATGTTTACTACAACTGATCCACAAGCAAACTGACAATTAAAACATGTGCAACTGACTTTCAAGATATTTGGGGAAAAAATATTTCATCAGAGTGAAAGACTTGATTCATGAATCATTCTAATGTACAAGAAGAGGCTGATGTATCATGTGAGGGAGTATGGGAGAGAACCCCAGGCAAGGCAATGCTTCAGTGTCCCTAAGTCACTCTCTAAGACTATAAATGGTATAGATAGTGCCAACATGTTCTGGTAGAGATTATTCATCTGGGAATTCCATGTGCTAATGAATCTCAGATTCAGTCCCTATCTCTATAATATACATGAGATAATTTTCTTTCTTCTTTAAGGAAGAGTGAATTTTTTTGATACACTATTCCATGTTTATTTTATATTTCCATTCTCTCCAGTGGGTGATTCTAAAATAGTCCCTTAGAAAACATGATATTAATCTCTTTTGATGTTAGTAGTTTAAACAAATATTCCTACTTGTCCATTCCATACACCAATTTTTTTGTTTGTTTTTGGGTTTTATTCTATTTTTTTAGTCACATCAAGAGTTCCATTTCTGGGACATTGAAATTGACTTTTCTCATCTTAGCATTGGAAGATTCCGAGGGTTCCCCCCTGGCCCAGTCACCTGGGGACTATACAGTGGCCCGCCCAGCAGCAGAGGTGGAGGCAGCAGCTTTACGAGCACCAGCAGTGACAGGACCAGGAACATCCACGCCAATAGACTTGGCAGAGGTAGTTCTCCCAAACTCTGCTCCGGAACCAAACCTTTTTGGAATACTACATGCTGGTGGGGGCTGCCTTTTCTTTCCATGCTGAGGGTCACTCAAAAGGTTTACTTTTTAATTAAAGCTTAGCAATGATTTTCATGTTAAAATGAAGGAAATCTTGTGTGCTCAGACATACTCAGTTTGAGGCAACTTTTTTTAATCAGTCTTATCAGTGTGGGGAATTCCTTATGTAGAAACTTTCTCCTCTGGTACAGATTGGCACTTATCTGAATTTGTAATCTTAAAGATCTGCCTAGGGCACTGAAGGGCTAAATGACTTTCCCGTGTTTTCATCAGTAATGCCTATCAGGATCAGAACTTGAACCTAGATCTTCCCCCTTGAGATTCTCCTCAATTTACCCTTTATGTATCCTGTACCTATATGGATGTTGACATGTGGTTTCCCCCATTAGACTATGAGCTCCTCAAGGACAAGAGCTAGCTTTCCTTTCTTTACATAGCCCTTTCTAGTCATTATCTCACCAGAGATTTGTATCAGCCCCATAAGGGATTAATAAGTAGGTATTCATAGCCCCATTTTAGAGATAAAGTACCAGAGGGACAAAAAGGTGGAGTTGCATCATCAAGATCACACAGCTGGTGTCAGAGGCAGAAGGTGATTCCAGTTCATTCCAAATCCTGGTCCTAGAATTCTATCCAGCATTCTGATACTCTCCAATGATCTTCTAGAAATACATGTTACAGAATTCAAACTCATACCCAGTCAGCAGAATCACAAAATTTGAAAGTTGGAGGGGGCCTCCCTAGAAACCTAGTCTCACTCAGTGGTGAAAAGGATGTCCTCTCTCATTTCTACCACAACAATCAGTCCCTCCCTGTTGGTGAGAATCAGATGCAGAAGAGAATTTCTCCCTTGTTGGTTCCACCACCTTTTGAAGGATGAACTTATCACTAAGGCAAGTCAATAATATATTACAGGATCTACTTTTGGCAGAATAAGAGTACCATCAGACATCTGTAAAACTGAAACCCTCATCATTGCTCTATAATGCTTTGCGCCATGCTTATCATCATTTTCTCAATTCCTCATCTATTTTCTCTTTCTGGCTAGATAGTCTTTAGTAGACCTAAATCAAAAATCACTTTTTTTTCTCCATCCTTTGACTCTCATCCAAATATTGTCCATCATGTCACACCCCTGCCCCCAGTTCTGAGATTTCCTTACATAAGCGTGCCTTCTTAATATGTAATGCTCGCCTGGCCATTTTATTTATCCTATTCCTTTTTAATAAAGAATTCCAAAATAGGACCAAGGTCAATTCATGAATTTTATCCCACTCCAGTCACAGTGAAAAACCTATGAGGTTAAATCTTCCTCTTGATCTCTAGTTCCTTTCAATTGTTGCCTAAACTTTGGGGCAAAATTAAAATGAATGTGATACCAATGTCTGATTTGTTTCATGTTTTCCTTTCACCATATGTAATTTAATACATAACCGTGATCTTGTAGCACTAAAACATGTTAATTACCAATGTTGGTTTCATTTGTATAGTGTGTTTCAATGTGCACATTGAATTGTTTTCCATAATGACTTTATGAAAAGTAAATAAAATCAGCGTCAGGGGGTGCATTTACATGGAACATTTAAACATGTAATTGAGAGCTGTGTTTCTGTATTAAAATTGTATTGTGCCTAAGGACTAAAATATATAGGTAATCCTTTGGGTAATTTCAATTGCAACTTTATTTAATATTACTAAACTGTGGGTAATATAGGGTTTCATGGAAGTCCTCCCTTGATGCTTCATCAGGGACTGGAAGGGCTATAGATTCTCAGAAAATAATCTAATAGATTGTAAACTCTAAGGTGGCCTTTTTTCAATTACAATCATTTGTCTTCTCTCCTTTCCAATCAACCCCACCACCCCATTTGAAAGCAAAAAGCAAAAGTATTGTAATAAATGTGCTTAACAAATCTCCACATTGTTCAAAAATGTATTCTTCATCTTGAAACCAAGGTAGAAAGAAGCATTTTGAAGTCAAGTCAAACGACAAACTACCAAAATCCAAGGCTGTCTCCTGATGACCAACATAGTTTCAGCTGAGATGGAAATGCTCTTTACCCAGTCTGCCAAGAGGTGACGACTAGTCAATGACTAGCAACAAAACAACAGTCAAACAGCTCTTTCAAGGGACATACTAAGTCACTGAAGAAATGGCATTGACATTGGTGGAGAGATGATGGACATGAGAAAAACAGACTCTTGAAGAGTCAAAATCAGTCAGTCCTTCAAAAAGCAATTATTAAGCTCCTCCTATGGGCTGTATACCTCACTAGGTACTGAGAAACCACAGGCTTATAGTTGCTGAGTATGAAGGGACCTCAAAATGCATCCAGACCAATCTCCATATTTTACAGAGAAGGAAAATGAAACCCAGAAATGATGTGACTTGAGTAAGCAAGTGTCAGAGGCAGCATTTGGATCCACGTCTTCCAACTCCATAGCCAGGAGCTTTGCCACTACCTCTCTTAACGCAATGACAAAATCAAAGCCATTCCTGCTCTCAAAGACTTTATATTGTCAGGATTTCAGGATTTCTGTCATGTGACAATTGATGTCAAATGTTACTGAAACCTTAAAGCTACATTAGTGTCCAGCCTTATTGTCCTTATTCCTGAGGGGCAGCTAGGTAGTGCAGTGGATAGAGCACCAGTGCAGGAATCAGGAGGACCTGAGTTCAAATCTCACCTCAGACACTTGACACTCACCAGCTGTGTGACCTTGGGCAAGTCACTTAACCCCAATTGCCTCATCCTGGGTCATCTCCAGTCATCCTGATGAACATGTGGTCACTGAATTCAGATGGCTCTGGAGGAGAAGTGAGTCTAGTGACCTGCGCAGCCCTTCCTCACTCAAAACAAAGTCAAGTGCAAGTCGTGTCATTATTTCTCTGATGGCATGGTCTTCTTCGGCAACGAAGGATGAACACAAACACCTTATTGCTGAGATCTGGAGTCAGGAAGCCCTAAGTTCAACTCCAGCCTCAGACGCTTACTAGCTGAATGATTCTAGGTAGGTCACTTGAACTGTTTCAGTTTCTTCATCTGTAAAATGGGGATAAGACTAGCAGCTACCGTTCATGTTTGTTGTGAGGATCAAATGAGATAATAGTTGTACAGTGCTGAGCACAGTTCCTGACACATATTGCTGTATAAGTGTTAGTTATTACTGTTAAATTGTATTTTATATAAACAGAAAAGAGTATTAGAGTCTAATGCAAATGGGTTCCCTCAGATTTTATAGATTGAGAGCCCACAAAACATGGCTCTCAATATAGTTAATAAAATATTTTGCTGAGATTCTTTTCTACATTGGCAGGAATCAACAAAATTGGGATTTACTTAAAATTGAAGCAAATGGAGGAGAGGTACTAGAATTTTGTTTCTTTCATTATCTAGAAAGTCATGAATTGTGACATTCACGAATGATTCTGAAGAGATACTCAGAGCCCTCACTTCATGTATATTTACTGTGTGAGAATGGATACAGCTTATTTATACAACTTTGTGGCATATACAGTATGTAGGTACAACATGCCATCAAAATTGTATTATTCATGATTTCAATAGGCCTTTCCCAATATACCAAATTATTAGAGGTAGGATGAGTATATATATATATATGAGTATGTGTATATATGTGCATATGTGTGTACATACATACATTTGTGTGTATATATATTACATTATATATGTGTATATCACATTTATATATGTATATATTTTTATGTATGTTATTGCATTTACTCACCTGTGTGCATGTGTTTTCTCCTCAGAAGAACATAAGATCTTTGAGGGCAGGATGCGTTTCATTTTTGTCATTATATCTTTGGTGCTTGACATATAGCAAGTGATCAATAAATGTGTCTTGAATTGAATTGTGCTGAATTTTTAGTGTGACTATAAAAATTTCCTCTTGGGAAATCATGAATGTAGGTATTTTTGTATGTTCAATAAATCTATTGTTTTTTTATCATGTCTCCCACCTGCCACTTTATATCATTGCTTGTATCATCTCTCAAGGCTAAAATGGATGTTTGATAATTCTATGTCCTAAATAACTTAATAATAATATATTCAGTCTGTAATGTTGTATTTATATGATTTTCTCTGGCCTTTGCAACAAGGGTATAGGTTGGGGAGGATAAGAATTGTTAAATTTATTTTAAGGATGAAGATAGTGAAATTCATAACTATTAGGTGCCTTGGCCACAGTCAGATTAGCTATTAAATTATATATTTGGGATTCAAACACAAGATTGTCAACCCCGTATCCATCGCTCCACCCACTCTACCGTATCTATGTCTATTAGACTATCTGTGTCAAGTGACAAGCAAACTTCAAAAAGCACTAAATTAATGTCTATTATTAGTACTACTGTATAACAACTTTGTTTTCTGCCTTCTGAAAACATTGCTTGATATAAGAGTGTAAGATGAATAGAAAAGCAAACCTGTGACCTTTGGAGATTTTCACCTACAAGTTCAGTATTCGTTTTATGTGCAATAAGTCAGAAAAAAAGGTAACACAATATTAGAGTGCCTGAAAAGAGACATAGTTTCCAAGAATAAGGAAGGGATAGCCCTGCTGTGCCTTGTCCTGGTCAAACACATCTGGAATATTTCAGGAAGGACATTATCATACTAGAGATATCCAGAAGAGGGCAGCTGGGAAGATGAAGGGACTCAAATTCATGCCGGAGAATTACCAGCGGAAGGAACTAGAAATGAGCAACCTGGAGAAAAGAAGATTTAAGAAGGACATGGTGGCCATTGTCAAATATTGCAAAGATCATCACTGAGAATGAATTGTCAAAGTTCCTTCTTGACCCTAGAATGGAGGCTCTTATCCTGTGTTCCATGAATGTTAAAAATTTAATGATCATATTTAGCTACAATTAGTTTCCTTTGTAATCCCACATATTTTGTTTTATGCATTTTAAATTTTATTGTGAGAAGGGATCCATAAGCTTCACCAGACTGCCAGAGGGGGTCTATGACATAAAAAATAGGTTAAGAACTTTTGTCCTAGAGGATAGAACTAGAAAGAATGAGTGAAAGTCACAAACAAGCCATGTTGGGCTCACTACAAAGCACGACTTAGCAACAATTAGATCTGCCCCAAAATGAACTTATCTGATGCAGAAAGTGATGAATTTTCCTCCCTGGAGGCATTCACCAAAGACTGTTGGGTAGCTGTAAAGGGAACTGCTGCTCAGCTGCTAATTGGACTCAGTGGTCACTGAAGTCCCTTCTAACTCCAGGTTTCTGGAATGTCATGGCATCACAATGAAATAAATTAGACATTATTTGTGCAGAGTATGCTGCACATCTTCCGCTAATTAAATCTTCCCTTTTACAAATCTTCCCAATTTGCTTACTTGCTAAAATGCACTTTGAAGATTATTTAGAATCACCCAGATAAAAGCAGTTTAAATTAAAAGCATACTATCAATGTATCACCAAACTATTTCAAGTGAGAAATCTGATTTTTTTCCATAACGCTTAAAAGTGTTATTCCATTAATGCTAGTATTTTAAAAAGCAGACACATGACATTATAGGAATTAGACTTCAAAGGGAACCTAGAGAACATCAAGTCTGACCCCTTCATTTCACAGTTGAGAAAACAAAGACCCAGAGAGATGTGATTTGCTCAAGCTTACACAAGTAAAAATAGCCTGTACCCATTCCCCAAGCTCTGATTCCAAATTCCCATTAGTGTCTGTCTTCACCCAAGGGTGATGTTCTCCCTCTGAAGTGATCTGCTTCAAAAACATTTGTTTAGTGTGTGTATACATTGTCCTAGGGTACTCAGTGATCACCATGGTGAGTCTTTCTTCAAGACATTAACAGTGCCTGGCATATAATAGGTGCTTAATAAATACTTGTTGCTAACATCTTTCAAGCGCCACCTTCAAAGATACAAGACCTTTTCTGATTCCCAGAGCTGTCAGTGGCTTCCTTCCCCAACCATCTTGTATTGATTCTGTATGTACTTAGATTGTCTTCCCATTTGAATCGAAGTCCCTAGTGAATAGGGATATTTGTATCTTCAGCACCTAGGACAGGTTGGGGAACATGGTAGTCGGTTCATAAATGCTGGTTGATTGAAGATGCTGCCCCTATTCCAGGAACACATATAATTTAGTTGGGTGAATATGATAGAAGTACAAAGAACAGTAATTCGAGGTAGTAGTAGGTAGGTGGTGCAGTGGATAGAAACTGGATCTGGGATCAGAAAAACAAATTCAAATCCCACTTCACCTACACACGAACTGGGTAACCATGGGCAAGTCACCCTGCTTGCCAAAGTTTCCCCATCCTGTAAAATGGAATTAGCACCTGCATTCCACTGTTATTTAGGTTTGTAGCTGTAGTACTTGTTGTAGTTGTGGTGATGGTGGTGGTGGTAGTTGACATTTATATAGCTCTTTAGTGTCCACAAACGCCCCCCCTACATGACCTTATTTGAACTCCATCACAACATAATCACTAGACTTCCTCCTCCCATTTTATAGAAAAAAAAAATCAGGGTTGGAGAGGTTGAAGTGATTTACTTGAGATGATGCTGAAAGAAAAAGTCTGAGGTGAGATTTGAAGCTGGGTCTTCCTGAGCCCAAGGCAGTCCTAAATCCTATCTTCTACATGAGCTAGACCCTGAAAGAGATGTAAGGAAAGATTCACGTGTTCATGGGGGGAGCCACAGTCATTTTGAAGGAGGAAAAAGGAACTGCCTGAGGATCAAGGCACATTTCAGTTTTTGCATTTAGGACTGAATCTCAAAAAAACAAGAAGCAGCTTCATTATAAGAAGAATGAGCTTAACAGCTAAAGCCACTATTTTAGAAAAAACCACAAATTGTTTTTAAAATGCTGCGTGCAGAAAAATGATTGTATAAGAAAATGGCTTGATTTGTTAGCACCAAATTCTGTGACTTCAATCATGATCTGTACTGGGAATACTGAATACATGTATAATGCTCCTGTAATAATGTCATTCCAATTTCAAGAATAGGTATTTCAAAATGGTCACAATGTTCATTCTCTATAAGCTTTCATTATGAGAGATTTACATATATGATGCACATGAACATATGTAGCATATGTGTTATATATATGTTATATATGCATATATAGATAAGTATGTGTGTATAGTGCCTCAAAAGTCTTGATGTAGTTTTAAGTCTTTAAATATCTCATATTTGAAGGGAATTTGAATTAAGATACATCTCAACTTGTGATTTCAACACTGTACAGGAAGTCTTGATGCAGAAACTCCCTTCACAGATAAAGTTCAACTTATTGGTTACTTGGAGTTGTTAGAGGGTTGCCCAGGGCTCAGAGAGGTGAGATACTTTGCCCAGGGTCACACAACCAGCATGTGTCAGAGAAAACCCAAATTTTCCTGACGCTAAAGCCAGTCCTCCATCCATTGTAGCATGATGAGGAATAACCTCTGAAAAGAAAAGGGGGAAAAATATGCTTTCTGAAGGTTCATGAAATTTCTGACCATTTGGCTCTTTAAAAGGACTGAATACCTTAGTTGGATATATCTAAAACACTGACGTAATTCTCATTGAAATATTGTCCTGGCGTTCGATGTGATCTCCAAGGAAAATGCCTCTGACAATAGGATCTGGCTGCATGAATTCACTGGCTAAAGAATCCTGAGGGGAAGGGAGTGGATGTTTGTTGGGAAAGAGAAAGGAATCCTCCCTCCCAGTCAGTTCGAACTCCAAGAAGGGAAAGGGGATAGTATGATAAGAGGTGAGGAAAACATCACTTTCTCTGCTAGCATTTTACCTATACTTCCTTAGAATGCCATGCCATGACCGAAGGACTTGTGAGAGAAAGGTGGGCAAATAGGCAACATTCTCTTGTTGCTAATACCGCACTGAAGCTGTCTACCTTCAGTCCACACTGTTATTTCAAAGGACAAAATGAAACAAATATGCGTAGTGGGGGCAGGGGGTTGTTCTCTCAAAGCACAAGTGTGAGAAAGCATTGAGTGATCATGATAGTTTTATCATAAGTGAACTTCCAAACTGGAGAAAACTCTTCCAGAAAACCCACCTTCAGAAAGGAAGGCTCTAAGTAAGTCATGCTTTGAAGCTAAAGAGAAGGCTATTCTAAGTCACATGAGGAATTTCTCCCTCCCTTCATGTCCATTTTAACTCTACATTTCAGATATTCTAGAAAAAACTTCCAGCTATCACAACTTCTATCAATTGTTTTAGCCAAGATAAAAATTATATTTAAGAAGAGTATTGCTTAAAGAGTCTTTTAGCCTTCCAAAAGACATCCTTAAAAAATAAAAAAGTTAAAGGTGAGTGTTCAGTCTGAGTTCATTTAGTAAGACTTAAATCCAGCATCTTTAGGAAATGCGGCCGATTCTCTAAAAATTAGTTTTATTCCTATCCTGTTCTGCTAACTATAATAGCAAGGGATTTATCCAACACCTCCAGGGAATGAATGTTCTTGGTAACTGAACCTTCTAGACAACTTGAAATGCTAAGACTTTAAAAAAAATTAAAAGATGAGAAAATAGATTTAAAACCCTAGGAATCAGCAAAGAAGTGCTGGGGCAAGCCAGCCCCTTAGTTACAAGTAAACAGACAGCATCTGTTTCTAATGGCTTGCTCTAGGCTGGCTGGGTAATTTCGCTCTGAATAGACCGACAAGATTTAAGGACATAGGAGAGTCATACCTTTCGTAGGGTGGGAAGTAACTGTGTTCTGTGCCAACTCCATTTCATAATATTCATTCAGGAGAAAAAGAAGTTTCAATATTTCATTTAAATTCAAGGTCTAGTCCAGAATATTGAATTGGCCAGGTGTCTAATGCACACCAAAGTGGGATGGTGGTGCACATGGATTTCTTGACTTCTCTACGATCTATTGTATGCAAGGCTGAATTTCAAACCTAGCCACCTTCATCCTCTAGGGAAATGCTGAAAGTCTCCAAACCTTGCGCCAGAAAGTACAATCGCTTCCCAATATGGAGGAGGGGATGAAACCAAGAAGACATTGCTCTGGAAGTCCATGATTGATGTTGATTTTCAGAATGTAGGTCGCAGCCATGTTCAAAAATTTGTGCAAATTGCACATATATAACCTAGATCCGATTGTTGACCACTTAAGGGAGGGGCAGAAGAAGTGGGACAGAATGTGGAACTCAAAACTTAAAAAAATTTTAAATTAAATCTGATCCCTTAAATTTAGTGTGAATAAGATTTGATATTGTGAATATGGGAATACAATTAGAGATATTCAAAGCATGCAAGTCATCCAAAAGTTGAACAAATCACTTCTGGAGGCAGTGGGCTCCTGGTTCTCGGAGGTCTCTAAGAAAAGCCTGGGTGCTTATTTGTCATAGACAATGGTAATGGGAATTGGCTGTGCAGGGAATCTCCAAATGAGAAAATGCCCTCTGCCACGGCAGGGTAGGATATTCTCTGCCACTTTCATAGTTTTGTAGGGGGTGCTAGAGTGAAGTGGCTTGGCCGAGATTCTACTACCAGTAAAGATCAAAGGTCAATCAATCAGTAAATATGTATTAAACCCCTACTATGTGCCAGACACAGTAGGGATACAAAAAGAGGCATAGACCTCACTGAGCTCACAATCTCACGGGGAGACAACAGGCAAACAAATATATACAGTCCGTGGGCAAGATAAGAGGGAGGGCACTAGAATTGAGGGGAGTTACAAAAGGTTTCCTGTAAAAGATGAGATTGTAGTTTGGACTTACAGAAAACTGAGGAGGGTAGTAGTTGGAGCAGAGGAGGGAGCATTCCAGGCTTGGGGGACAGCCAGGGAGAATGGACAAGAGATGGAATAACTGTTTTCTGGAACAGTCCAGGGTCCGATGTCATAGGATTGAAGAGCACCTGTTGCAGTGTATGGGGTAAAAAATCTGCAAAGGTAGAAGGGCAGGTTATAAAATAGGCCACAGGGAGCCACTGGAGTTTGTTGAGTAAGAGAGTGAGAGAATCAGATCTATGTTTTAAGAAAATCCCTATGGTAGCCAAATGGACGATGGACTAGAGTGGGGAGAGGCTGGAGGCAAGCAGACCCTTCTAAAGTTATTGCCATAGTCTAGACACAAGGTGATGAGGCCTGCACCAAGGTGGGGACAGTGTCTATCAGAGGACAGAGATGAGACATACATCCAGATCTCCCGATTTCCAAGGCCAACTCTCTATCCACTTCATCACTCTGCTTCTCATAGGGGGCATTTTTTGTCCTAGATAGATTGTACTAGATTCCTCTTGAGGTCCCTTCCAAATCTAAATTTCTGTGATTCTAGAATATTATTCTTTATAAAAAAATACAAAGAAATTAAAATTCTCTATGGTAATTTCTATGAAGATAGTTCTGTAACGATACAGTTCCAAGAACTATTCTAAGCAAAACAAAGCCATCAATATTAATAATAATAATCAGTTATAATGAATAATCAGCATCAATAAAATCAATTATAATCAATGAATAATTAAACACATTAGTGCCTTCTGTCTTGATGACATGCACATGGGAAAAAAATTGGTCCATCCAATTATCTATAGATTATACCACCATAATGAGTTCTTGAAAGTATCCCTGAAAGTTTGCCAGTATAGGATGGAGGACCTTTTGGTGGGGATACTGTCATGGGGCAAGGATTTTCATAGTGTGAGAGACTGAACTACAGTGGTGTCCAAATTTCTTGGGGAAAGCACTCATTTTGATAGGGTTTCATTGTGTGATAGCCATGACCATGCAGGAATGCTTCTTACAGAAGGTTGAGTCAGAATGGCTGACCTTGACCAGGTGACACTAGATCAAGCTAGTTTTCCCCACCTTTAATAAGTTCTCTGTCAGTTTGGTGTTCACATTAGTACCAAACAGATGTATTCATTATTCTGTTGCTGTTGTGTTTTAGATTTTTGAGTTTTTTTAATGGATATGACTCAAGGAAATAAGTAAAAGTTGTAGCTCTTAGTGAATGACTTGAGTGACTTTAAGAGCTATTGCAGCAGCTGTTGGGATGGGGAAGTCCAGCACTTCAAGGAACCTTCAAATCCAAAATAAAACAATATCAATCATATCACCTTATAAAGGAAAATGAGGTTGAAAATGCAAATCCTTGAAATTCTTTGGAACAGTAGTGCATCAAAGCTATCAAATGCCAGGTCCTGGCTGCAGACTGGTGGAAGACCTCTCTCAATGAGTCTACATCACCCTCCAAAGACATTGTGTAGGATGCTTCCATTATGGCAAAGGAGAATGTTACCTTCAATGGGAAGCTCCTCACCCCGAGAATATTGCATTGCCAACAGGCTCTGACAAGAAGGTAACCTGAGTGGGAACCCATTGCTCTGACGATAGGCAGGAGGGAAAGCAGAGAATATCCCCTTCCCATACCTATCCCCCTTGCTGCTCTCTGGTTCAGACACAGAGGATTCCTTCCATAGTCATGTTCAACTACCTAACTGGAACTCAGACTACTAAAATTCATCATGCTATTTAAAGTCACTAGAGCCATGGTTAGCTTGTTTGTTAGGCCAATCCAATTCCTTTCTTGATCAATCAAAGAGGATAACAGAGCAAAGATGCATTTCACTTATGCATTATGACTTCTTGATATGTGACTGCATTCTATGATTCTAGCAGCTGGGCTGGAACTAGGGACTTCCCCTTTTCCTGACCTTTATAATATATCCTATTTTGTTTTGTTCTTGTGCCTGGCAGTTCCTTGCACATAATATGTTCTTATTAAATGCTTGTTTACTTGAATCAGAGAACCTCAAGGGCTGGGAGGTTCCTCAAGGATTCATCTCATTCAACCTCTACCTCAACAAGAGCACCTATTCTGCAGGAATTCTCAACTTGTGATCTGTGAACTTGTATTAATATTTAAAGTTAATCAGCCAATATTTATTAAGCAACTACTATATGCTTGGCACTGTGCTAAATACTATGAGTATATTTTGATAACTATATTTGCTGTAATAGATTTCCTTTGTAATCCTCTGTAATTTTTTTGTATTTTAAAATATGGTTCTGAGGAAGGCTCCAGGGGCTTTGTTTAACACTTTTTGGGTCAGGGACCCACTTTCCAAACATTCATGGTCTATAACCTCCTTAACAAGTGACCATGCAGCTTCCATTCTAAAACCTGAAATGAGGTGGAATTCAGTACTTCCTAAGGCAGTCCTTCTCCATGGAACCACTCTGATCGGTGGAAAGGTTTTTCCTTATCCGGGGCTGGAATCTGCCTCTTGGTATCTTCCACTCATTGCTCCCACTTCTGCCCTCTGGGGCCAAAGACTTTCCCAGGATAGTCCTTTACATCACTGAAACCAGTCATCACCCTTCCACTCAATCCTTTAGACCCCAAGCAAGCGCAGGTCCCTAAAAGCATTAGGTGAGATTTCCACTCTATCTCTTTTTCAGCCATGTGTTGATTTCTAAGCTTAAATGTAATAGCCCTCACATGATTTATGCTGATATTGTTATTCATTTGATTTACTTCCAAGTCACTTGACTAAAAATCTAGTGATGGAAATCTTCTCCATGATAATGTGCAGATAATTGTTATAAATGACATGGTCTTTTAACTGTCTCCAGGCACATATCATCAAGTTGTCATTTGGCCACTGTGTTTATGACTGAAACATGATTCTCATATTGAAAGCCTGAGGATATGCTGATCCATGGCTTACAATTTTTTTTTCTTTTTTTGTAAATAGTATTTTATTTTTTTCCAATTACTTGTAAAGATAGTTTTCAACATTCATTTTTATAAGATTCTGAATCACAATTTTTTCTCTCTTCCTCCTTTCCATTCCCCACTCCCCAAGATAGCAAGTAATCTGATCTAGGTTATACAGGTGTAATCATGTAAAGACATTTCCACATTAGTCATGTGGTGAAAAAAAAGAATCATAACAAAAGGGAAAAGCCACAAAGAAGTAAAAATAATATGCTTCAGTCTGCATTCAGATTCATAATTCTTTCTCTGGATATGGATAGCATTTTCTGTCATGACTCTTTTGGAACTGTCTTGGATCACTGTATTGCTGAGAAGAGCTAAGTCATTCATAGTTGATCATTGCAGAGTGTTACTGTTACTGTCTACAGTGTTCTCCTGGTTTTTGCTCACTTCATGCAGCATCAGTTCATGTAAGTCTCCAGGTTTTTCTGAAGTTCGCCTGTTCAACATTTCTTATTATAGCACAATGGTGTTCCCTTACATTCATATACCACGTCTTGTTCAGTCATTCCCCAATTGATGGACATTCCTTCAATTTCCAGTTCTTTGCCACCACAAAAAAGAGCTGCTATAAGTATTTTGGTGCATGTGGGACTTTCCCTTTTTTATGCTCTCTTTGGGATACAGACCTAGAACTGGTATTGCTGGATCAAACGGCATGCACAATTTTATCGTTTTGGGGGCATAGTTCCAGACTGCTGTCCGGAATGTTTTGGATCATTTCACAACTCCACCAGCAATGCTTTATAATCCCAATTTTCTCACATCTTCTCCAGTATTTGTCATTTTCCTTTTCTGTCCCATTAGCCAATCTGATAGGTGTGAGATGGTACCTCAAAGTTGTTTTAATTTACATTTCTCTAATCAATAGTGGTTTAGAGCATTTTTTCATGGCTGTAGATAGCTTTGATTTCTTCGTCTGAAAACTGCTTGTTTATATCCTTTGACCATTTATCAACCGGGGAATTGCCTTGAATTCTTGTAAGTTTGACTCAGTTCTCTATATATTTGAGGAATTAGACCTTTATCAGAAATACTTGCTGTAAAAATTTCTTCCCATATTTCTACTTTCCTTCTAATCTTTATTGCATTGATTTTGTTTGTGCAAAACTTTTTTAATTCAATGTAATCAAAATCATCCCTTTGCATTTCATAATGTTCTTTTCCTCTTGTTTGGTCATAAATTCTTCCCTTCTCCATAGATGTGACAGGTAAGCTATTCCTTACTCTCCTAATTTGTTTATGGCATCACCCTTTATTCTAAATCATGTACCCATTTTGACCTTATCTTGGTGTAGGATGTGAGATGTTGGTTTGTGCCTATTTTCTACCATACTATTTTCCATTTTCCCTGAAGTTGTTGTCAAATAGTGAGTTCTTATCCCAGAAGCAAGAGTCTTTAGGTTTATCAAACAGTTGATTGCTATACTCATTTGCTACTGTCTTGTATACCTAATCTATTGCACTGATCCACCACTCTATTTCTTAGTTAGTACCAAACAGTTTTGGTGATTTCTACCTTATGATATAGCTTTGGTTCTGGTATGGCTAGGTCACCTTCTTTTCTTTTTTTTCATTAATCCCCTTGATATTCTTGACCTTTTGTTCCTTCAGGTGAATTTTTTTTTCTAATAGTTTACAATTTTCAAATCAACCCTGCTCCAGTTGTCTGTTGTATTATAAGTTTCTTGAGGTCAGAGTCTGTATCATTTCCCTTTTGATCTCTTCACAGTGTCATGTACACAACAGAAGTTTAGTAACATTTGTTAAATCCAATTGAATTGAACTGAGGCAGTGTTGCCATACTTGAGACAATATGACCAGACTTATAAGTTTAGTAATAGATTTTATTGATACCCTTGATTTTTATATGGCCTAGATTTCCCTTGAATCATTCCCTCTCAGAGAGCTATCCTTTATAACAATGTTTTATTTTGAATTCAACAAAACAAATCAGTGCATCAGAAAAAAAAAAACAAAGCTAATGTCTTATTCAATATTACATACCCATGGACTGTCACTTCTGCAAAAAAGCCAGAGGAGATGTCCTGTCTCTTTCTTGGGACCAGCTTTGATCTCTGTAATTTTGCAAAATTCATTTCTTTTTGCTTTGTGGTGGTTGTTCTTGGCATTTACATTTCTGAAGGTGTATATATTTTTCTCCATTATTTGTTTACTTCACTTTTTATAAGTTCATGAAAGACTTTCCATACTCCACTTTACTCATTGTGTTCATCACTTCTCACAGCATTCAGTTAGTCATTTCTTTTCACTCATGTCCAACTTGTCATCACCCTATTTGGAGCTTTCCTGGCAAAAATAGTGGCATGGTTGACCATTTCCAGCTCCATCTCATTTTCCAGATGAGGAAACTGAGGGAAACAGGGTTAAGTGACTTGCCCAGGGTCACACTAGGAAGTGTGTGAGCCTGAATTTGAACTCAGGTCTTCCTGGTTCCGATCCTTGTGCTTTATCCACTGTGCCACCTAGCTGCCTTAATTTGAGAAGAGAGTGAGGATTAGTAAGTAGGAGCAGGGAGAAAATCTCGCTATAGAAGGCAGAACATATAGAGAAAACAAGGTGAGATGTCTGCCAAGGTAAGCTCAAGGCACTTCTAGGTCTCTAAATACCCAGCAGAGAAGTTTCCAAGAGGCAGATAGAGCCACTAAAGATTCATGGGCAGGAGAATGACATGGCCAAACCTAGGTTTTTTCAAAGATTGGTTTGGCCATGGAACAGAATATAGATCCAAGAAGGGAGAGGGAGAAACAGAAATACTAATGAGAAGACTATTGAATTACCCTGTTAAGAAGTGAGTTTGAACTGAGTTAATGGCTGCAGGAGAGGAGAGGACAGGGTGGATATGAGGGATTCTAGGAAGATGGATTTGACAAGACGTGGCAACTGATTGGAGGTCAGGATGGAGGGAGACAATGGGCTATTTATGAGACGTTATGAAGGTAACAGATTGGCTGTGAGGGAGGAGAATAGAAAGAATTAAAAGTTGAGAATGTCACCTATGTTGTGAGCCTGGGGACCTAGGAGGGTGATGGTACCTCAACAGTAATAGGGAAGTTCAGTAAGGGGATGGGTTTGGAGGGGGAAATAATGACTCTAGTTTTTGACATGCTAAGTTTAAGATGTCTATGGGACGTCCAGTTTGAAATATCTAACAGGGAGTTAAACATAGGAGTGTGGAGGTTGGGAGAGAGGTTAGGGCTAGATGAGTAGATCTGAGAATCATCAGCATAGAGGTGATCTTTGAAACCATGGAAGTCAACGAAAATCATAGAAAGAAAGAAGAGGGCTCAGGACAGAGCCATGAGAGATGGCTACCTTTAATGGTGGTGACTTGGATGAAGATCCAGCAGAGTAGACTAAGGAGTGGTCAGCCATGTAAGAGGAGAGCTTGGAAAGAGCAGTGGTATTAGAGTGTAGCAGGAAGAGTACCAAGGAGAAGAGGGTGACAGTGTCAAAGCCTACAGAGAGGTCAAAAGGAAAGGCCATTCACGTTGCCAATTTATGACACTGTCACTAACTTGGAAAGAGTGGTTCCAGTTGAACAATGAGGTTGGAAGCCAGACTGCAGAGAGGTAGGAAGAGCGGGAGAGAGAAGAAGCACATGGATAAGATGAGGGTTAGTTTGTGGATGGGGGAGATGTGGGCATGTTTGCAAGCAGTCAGCAGATAGGACATTGATATTGAAGAGTGTTTGGAGATAACAGAGGGGCCGGTCTGCTGGAGAAAAGAGGATGGAAGGGGATCACTGGTGCATGCAGAGAGGTTTGTCTTGGTAAGGAGAAGAGCCATATCTTTATCTGAGACAGGAACGAAGGAGAAGATAATGACAGAGTGATAGAGGATGAGGAGGATGAGGGGAGAAGAGGGAGCTCTGAGTAAATAACCTATTTTTTTCAGTGAATCATAAGGCCAGATTCTGAGCAGAGCAGGAAGTGGGAGACCATGGGAGATTTGAGAAGGGTGAGAGAGATACTTCAGAACATAACAAAGAATTTTCTTGCCAGTGGAGATTATGCAACATGAATTTGTAGTGGATTCAATCAATACAGTTTCTGGATCATCTCCAGCTTCATTCAGCGGCAGGTGTGTAGGATCAAAGGCAGCATATGGTAGAAGTGATCCAAGAAAATATGGTGGTGCCCTCAACAGAAATAAGGAACTTTATATAAAGCTCATGTTGGATTTTATTTTGTTGTTGTTTGGAGGGTCAGTGTGGGAGGATAGAGATCATGAGTTCATTTGGATATGACGAGCTTGGGAAGAACACAACACATCCCCCAGAGATGCCTCCAGGACAGCCATGTGACAGCAGAACTCACTCAAGGACTGGATGGAAGTTCTGTCTTTTAAATAAGATTTTCAAAGAAGCTTAGGAAAATTGTAGAAATTTTTAAAAGAGGGGAAGTAACAATATTCATCATCTTATTACCAACAAATAAGATAAGAGTATGTCCACACTTAAAATTTGGAATGAAGACTCAGAAACAAATGGACATGGAAGTGAAATGAAATGACTGCACCAAGATCATACAGGCAGTAACAAGCACAGAGTACTGGACCAGGAAGGAACCTTTGAAATCACGGATAACACCTTTTCAATTTTACAGATGAAAAAGCAAAGCCCATTTTAATGTCTACATCCTCTTTTTAGTCTTAGATTCATAAGCATTCTGACCAAAAGAAGCACAATGAGTTAATATACTTCTAGGAGAAAATAAATTTTCGTCTAAGAAATGGGACATCAATTCCTTCCATTCTTTTCATTGTAAGGAATAAAATTAAATCATAGTTTAAAAGCAATATTCTGTGCTTCTGCTGGAGAGTAGAAAAGATAACTTCAGTGTATCATCAGCCAACATTCCAATCACAAGCGCAGTGACAACTTCCCATTTGAAAAGATTTGCAAATTATAACATTCTGTCCCCACTGTATAAAAATCATAGGCATTCTTCCTTCTGCAGTAATGATGAAAATAATCTAATCCAAATGGGGAATGTTTCCTATTGAAGCACCTGTGTTTGTTTGTTGATAAATGAAATGAATGTCCGCCAAAATAGCCACTTTACTACAGCATTCAGTGTTCACTCAGCCTGATTTACTTGAAATGGTGATTGGTGTTGAATTAGAAAAGAAGGCAAGAAAAATATCCCCAAACTAGACTTGGCATTGGTCTCTCCTTAATCACAATGTCTTCCTAGGTCCAGGTCCCCTTCACCAAGATGTCCACATGCATATCTGCTATCCATATCTCCTCACTCCCAGCCCTACTGCTGGCCTCTAGACTTCCAAACCATACTGTCTCCTGGGAACTTCCCTTAGCACTGAGATCTCCTCACCCTGCAATATCCAACTACCCTGGAGTCTTCTAAACATGGAACATTGCTTTGTGAGGGTCACCCCTTCTTCCGCTGATGACTTCCTCCTGAAGCCTCCATGTTGAGGAGAGGCACAGATCAGTCTCCATACCCCTCCAAGCCTTGTTCATTCCCACTATTTCATTTTAGTCAAAGCATACACCCCTATGTTTCCTGGTCTAGAAAAGTCACCCTCGGCGGGTTCTAGAGTCCAAAACATACATTTGCCATGTTCCTTCTTGCTGAAGGTAGCATGGCATGGCAGAGTGCTTCACACAATGCCTGGCACATGGTAGGGGTTTAATAAATGTTTATTGATTAAGAAATTTTTGTTGACCTAACGTGTTGACTTAGCACCTAGAAATCAGCATGATCCAAATTCCAAATCACAATTCAAATACTTATTAGCTCTGCAGCCATAAGCAAATCACGTAATTTCTAACAGTCTGTTTTCTCATCAATGATACGGGAATAGAAATATGTAGAATTGACGCACTGACCTTGTAGGTTGTGGTGACAGTCTAATGAGGAGACACATAAAATGCTTGGCAGATACATATAAGGGGTGGATGAGTGTGCCCACATACAATATGTGTACTCACAGGGGTTCTAAATTCAACCCCTGGTTACATAAGTGCCAGGAACTGTGGCTTTAGTTATATTATTATTGTCATCACCTCATTCTTTTCATCTTTATGTTCAATGGAGTTTGGATAGATGCAGTTTTAGGATAAATCACTAACCTACTATTCTGCTCTTTTGAGGTTAATATTCAGAGAATTATTATGCAGTAGGTAAAAATAACTTATATTTGTCATTGAGTGAAAGTGTTGGGATACAAGCTCATCTTCTGTAGACTCACTCTAGTAGCAGACTGGGTACCATCATCCTGATAAATTTACTTCTTATCCCCACCTGGTATTGTCTTCCACTAAGTCCCTGTATTGGGAAAACTTTGCTTTCCATGCAATTTATTACGATTAGCATTAGATCTAGGTCTGCCCTGAGTATTGGAAGCAGCCAGAAGTTTGCCTTCCCAACCCTGAGAGTCAGGAGAAGGTGCCTTCCCTTTTTAAGGGATGAGTCAGATTGTAATCAAAAGAGCCTTCTGTTTACAAGGGAAAGTCACTTGTTTATCCAGTCACTTCACTCACTCTTGCCCCCCTATTATTTTTCTGACTGGCAGAAACTAAGGAGAGCCATGAGTTATCCCCCTCCCCATCCCATCCTTTGTGACAAAGAGCTAAAAGCTAACTCCTCATGTATTTTTAAGAATGGCAAGGCAGGCAGACCTCCCAACATATAAGTTATTGAAGTCAAAATCATTTTATGTAAATGTGAAGCCAGGTTTTTTAAAATGCAATTATAATTCAGAGTTTTTTGTTGGTATTTCTTCAACTGAAACAAGTTTTCATTAAGGGCCCTATTTCATGCCTTCCTCTTGTAAGCATTTTTCATTGTCGAAATTTTTTATTACACTTCCCATTATGAGCTTCTAACAGCTCATCTGACTCTTTTTTGAGAACTTCTTTACCTCCAACTGAAAATTGCCACACCTGTATTTTACTAGACTCATTTGTGGGCCCAAAGGATATCTGTTAAGAAAAAAAAAAGAAAGAAAAAGGATGAAATAGGCTAATGACCATCTGAAATTTCTCTCCTAAGTGATATTCTATTAAAAGACAGTTAAAAATGAACACATCTGACTTAATTTACACCTAAATTCGATTACCGAATGGAATCCAATTTTACTTTTATGTAGGAATAATGACTATTAACACATTTCCAGGAGGAAAAGGCCATTACTGGCACCCATCAATGGGGGAGGGGCAACTAGTCTCATCTTCAAAGATCACAGAATCCTGGTTGCCTTCGGAAAGTGCTACAAGCCTTTTGCAGATGAACAAAGAGTCTAAAGTTAGGAGAGAGAAAATCTGGAAAGAAAATGACTTTGAAGGCAAAACAAACAGAAATGAGGGCAGAGAAATAGATGAGAGAAAAAGATGTTTCCACTTCCTTCTGAGAGAGAAGGCACAAAACAGTTCAAACTGAAATGGTCATTTCAAAAAAAGGCAGAAATGGAAACAGCCTGGAAGTGGAGATCAGAAAAATATTCAGAGAAAAAAAGTGAAAAAGGAATGTGGATTGTTCAAGTGACTTCAAATGAGAATTTTTTAAAAAGCTAGCAACTCCAAGTTATTTCTGTGAATGTTTTCTTTTTTCAAGCCTAGTAATTAAAGCAATTTCTCCATTCATCTAATGCTTTCCAATTAAGTAGAGTTTCCATGTAAACTCCTGAAAGCTGCCCAAAATCTCAATGGAACTTGTGGGCCTGTGATTTCCACACTCTCTTTTCTCTTTTTTGAAAAACCACAAGGGACCTGGTCCATCGTGCAGGCCTGAAGCACCCTTCCTGTTCCCATGACCTTTATAAGGTCAGATGCGGGATCAGCCAGTCACAGCAATCTTGTTCATTCAGTACTTTAGGATGTATTGTCTGGCCTGGTGATGTGACCCCCAAGGGTTCCCTGGGAGTCTGAGAAAGGTCTGTCTAACAATAAGGACAACTGCCAGGCCCAAGAGGCTGAGGGCTTATGCCCACTCGCTTCCCTCTAAGAGGGGAGTCCATGCTCTGGACTCATGCACATGGCCCATGGCCCCCTCTACTGGAGGATTGGCGGAGAGTAAGTTCCCTTTTTGAATCAGCTAGGCTGGGCTCAGAATTAGTAAGATGGGTTCAAATCCAACATCAGAAATTTATTTAACCGTGTGACCTTAAGCAAGTCACTTCATCTCTATTTGCCTCAGTTTCCCCAACTATAAAATAGGGATAATAATGGCACCTACCTCCCAAGGCACCAGTTATAGACAGCCTTCTATAGCTATCTGTCCATGAAAGAGAAAAAAGGTATGTGAAGATAGTTAATGGGCATGAGTGGGTGAAATAAGGGCTTTTATGAGAACTAGGGAGATGTGGACATGTTTGTAGGTAGTGGGGAAGCAGTCAATGCCCAAGGAGAAATGGAAGAATTGGGATGATAGAGGGGCAACTTTGATGTTGAATATACAATAGAATGGGATCACTCGTGCGTGGGTTTGCCTCAGAAAGCAAAAGACCACCTCTTCTTGGGAGACAGGAGCACAGGAACAGAAAATGGAGGAAGACACCTACCTGAGTGATGTAAAACAAGAGGAAAGGGAGAAGATGGAGCTTTCAGTGAATGAACTCAATTTTTCCATGAAATATGAAGCCAGGTTTTCAATGGAGTTGGGGCAGGGGGAGGTACAAGCCATGGGAACTTTAAAGAGGGACGAAAAGGTTTGGAAGAGCTGCTATGGTGAGTGGGATAGTGAGTTAACGGGGCAGACGTAAAAGGCTTCCCTTGCCTCACACAGGGAGGATCCAGTGGAGATTTTTGTAGCATAAAGGTGTAGTGGACCCAAACATCACACTTTCATAATCTTCTTAGGAGTATTTCAGCCACAGGATAAGGAGGCAAAGAACCTGAGAGAAGAGAACTGACATGTCCATCTTGCGTGTGACCTATGCAGGAAAGGACACACAAAAGAATCCCAACCCAGGATCCTGCTTGCATAGGCACGGCGAAGACGTTGGCCATAGTGCGCTCATAGCAGCAGAGTGGGGAAAAGGGCCAGCTGCCCTTCCCGGCTCCTTCACCAGAGGCCCCAGAGTCAGGTGATGTCACCAGCTAGAAACTGAGTGAGTTTAAAGCTGTTTTTACTTCATACCTAATGCAGTCCTTCCCTTTCCCTCGCTTTTCAGAGGGTGGGGAGAAAGAGTTGGGGAAGAACTGAGAGACCACCCAGGATCTGCCTTCTCATACCAGGCTGATGACATCTCCCCACTCAGAATTCTAGGGTATCCAGAGGAGCTTGGGGTGTCTCTTCTCTACTGCTATTGCTCAAAATCCCCCCAGTTGTGTCTCCCACCAATGTCAGCCATCAGTGACAAGTGTCCCAGCTCCATGTAATCACTTAACAGCAATTAGTTTGTCCAAAGGGATCTTTACTTCAAACATATAGCAAGACCAAAGCATAAACATTTCCCTTGCAATATCTGTGGGGTGTACTCTCCCCTTAATCTCTAGAGAGAGAGAAAGCTCACTTGTAGCATAGTTCCTAGTTTGGTAATACCAAGTACACATCCTGTGACTTTAGTGTAAGCACTTGTCTCAGCTACTCCCAGCTGGGTCCCGAGGGCCACTCCCCAAGAGGCTCTCTAGACATTGATTCTGCCTTGACTTCAAAGCACGAACTGGAGTCCGACTCTGGGATTCCCATGATGCACTCCCCTGACCTCTAGATTAAACTTCTTCACCTGGGTCAGAAAAAAGTGAATGCGGAGACCAAGGACCAAAGACCATATGGTCGGGGGAGGGAGGCTGGGAGGACCTAAGACCTCTCTACTCGAAGCATTGTCTCCCACCAGATGCCAAGAGCAAAACAGTGAATGAGATCCCCCAAGAGCCCAGCTGAAGAGAATGAGAAGAGTCCAGACTGAAGCTGAATCAATTTTTAAAAGACTCTCCCCAGTTACAACTAAGCAGTCAATAGAAAATGACCCCTCCTCACCCCAGACCAGAACCCATTACCAAAAGTTTACACATGCCCGTAGACCCTCCAAGGCTCTTCTATTCCGTGTCATCACAACTCTTCCAGAAGCAGGCTCTTCTGCCTCTCTACTGAGGAAGTTTGCATCAGTGGGTTAGCTGATCCACTCTGTCCATGGACCAGAGTCCCATTATACTATCCTCAAAGCATGCAACCACCACAGGCATAAATAAGCCAGGGAATCCCAGAAACGACCAAGTACTGAATCACCATGTGGATGGCCAAAATCAGGAAAGGCTCATTGGAGCATCCCCTAGTATCACTCTGGTTACCCAGAGGACCTCCAGTTCCCTCCCACCCACCCCCATCACCACCTACACCATCATCCCCCACTGCATATTGACTGTAGATGCTACAGTGATCCAGGATGATCTTCATTCCCTCCACCCCCATCACCACCACCATCACCACCTACAGATGCTACAGTGAACCAGGAAAGCAAAGTGTAGACTCAAAGCTGGAAGCCTCATATAATGAGGGGCATATTCTGGATAGACAAACAGGCCAAGTTCTCATGGCAATGTCCTACAGCAATTTGAGCTGCCAGGCAGCCCGTGCAGCTGGTAAGAGACATAACACCAGGAATGCTGGGTACAATGGGCAACCTCAGCCCTGGGATTAGAAGCTAGTAAGCAAGGGAAGGTGAAACTGCTGCATCTGCTGGTGAAATGGAAAGTGAATTAGTTGAAGGCACAACCAGGTTCAAATCCGGTCCCCAATAGTAATAAGAGCTAACGGAGGACTCCAAGGTTTACCAAATGCTTGTTTTCTCTTTTGATTCTCACAGAACCTGTGGAGTCAGTTCTATTATTAGCTCTGATTCACAGATAAAAATAATTGTGATAGTGGCACTTTACAAATACTATCTCAGCATCCTTAGAAAGTAGGGGCTATTATTATCCCATTTGACAGATGACAAGTTAAGTGACTTATCCAGGGTCACACAGTTAGTGGGGGAGGTAGAATTTAATTCCAAGATCAGGACTCATGCCTACACCACTCTTGTGCCTACACCACTCTGCCTGTCAATTATTAGTCATGTGACCTCAGGCAAACCATTTACCTTCTATGGCCCTCAGTTTCTTCATCTATAATCAGGAGGGACTATTCTACATGACCTCCAAGCTCCTGTCCAGCTGTAAAATCCAATGATGTTCTGAGCCTCATGAGTTTAATTGGAGGCAGTAATTTGGCTCCAAAAGGGGTGGTACCATGGTAGGAAGCATCCTTGCTGATTTCATTCTCACAAGCAAAGATAATAATATTTAACTGTATAGCCTTTAAATTTTGCAAAGCATTTTACAGCTGTTATCTCATTTGATCTTATAATAACCCTGTGAAATAGTGGCTATTACTATCCCCGTTTTTACAGATGAGGATGCTGAGGTTGGTTAATCAGCTTGCTCAGGGTCATGGGTGGTAAGTGTTTAAGATCGTCGTTGAACTCGAATCCTGACCCGGCCATCCAGCCACCTCTCCACCTGACTGCCCAATGAGAATTTAAAGATGCCACAAAATGTTGGCGATATCTGTGAAAAATGGAAAGGGTTTGGAATTCTAAGGAATGAAATCAAAGAAATGATCAAGTTGGGGGGGGGAGAGAAATGTTCAGAGAGAAAACTGAAATTAACTTTAAAAAAGAGTTCTGAGAAGGGCCGTTCCACCCAGGGGAAGGAAACCAGGAGTTTAGAAATTCTGGATGATTCTTGCAAGAACAATGTACAAAGAAACATTTTCCCCAGCTTTGCCCATGGCAAGTTTTTGAAGTTAGCGAAGAATTTTCCAGTGAAGTGCTGCCACATCTATGTTGACTAAAGGGAGTACCACCCGAACCTTGTCAATGAGGATGCTAAGGTTCTGGGCACCACCAGGACACTGACCAGAGGATGCTGAGGCCCTTGGCACTGCAGGACTCTGCCCAAAAGACTCCAACGCCTTGAGCACCACTAGGACCCTGCCCAGAGGATACCCAGGCCCAGGGCACCATGGGATTCTGCCCAGCTAGAAAGTGTTGGAAGGGAAAGCTTAAGGCCTCTCTTCTTGACTCCCAGGACCAGTACTCCTACCACCTTGTAGAAGAAGAATAGGAAAGAGAGGAGATGCTGGCTGGATCCTATCCCTGCACCTGCACCTCCATCATATCGGAGACACAATCTTGGATTCAGGGGCACAGAATATGGTAGCAAGGGCCATGTGGAAAGGAAGGCCCAGTCTGGCCTTGAGCTCTGTCATGAGACATAGAGATCATGTTGGAGGCAGCAGGAGCCAGTCCCAGAGGGGCTAAAAGGAAGGCCTGTTTCCACATCCTTTGCTCCCTAGGCTTCTAATAAGGATCCTTTCCTCCTTGTGACTCTGTCCCTTCTTCTTGGCATTTTGCAAAAGGGTTATAATGTTCTCATTTAGGTCTGTGTTCTAGGGACTTGTACACAGAGATGTTAAGAGGCTCACAGCACAAGTATGGGAGATTCCGCATGATGGTATTTCGTGCGAAATGATCTAGAATCACTGGCTCACATGCAATCCCAGGAGGCCTTTCCAATTCCTCCAAGTGGTGGTGCCCACTCCCCCACAAAGACAGATCAGTTATTTTTCAGTCATGTCTGACTCTTGGTGACCCCATTTGGGGTTTTCTTGGCAAAGACACTGGAAGGATTTTCCATCTCCTTCTCCAGCTCATTTTACAGATGACGAAACTAAGGCAAATGGGGTTAAGTGACTTACCTAGGATCACACAGCTAGTGAGTATCTGAGGCTAGATTTGAACTCAGGAAGACTCATCTTCCTGACTCCAGGCCCGGCACTCGTCTACTGTGCTGCCCACCTGTCTCGAAATATTCACAAATTTGTGTGTCATCCTTGCTCAGCGTCCATACTGATCTCTGTGTCATTCCAGTTTTAGTATGTGTGTTGCCAAAGCAAGCACTCACAAAAATTACCTTTTACTTAATTTGCACTAATTCTACATGTACATATGCATGCATGTTGATTCTCCTGACAGAACGTAAACTTCTCGAGGGCAAAAAATGTTTCATTTTAATCTCTATTGTCTCACCACCCAGCAGAGCCCCTGGTACATAGTAGGCACTTAAGAGATACTTGTTTAAGATACTTCATAAAATGTTTTCCATATGCTTATTTGGAGCAAGACATCTATAGTTGTATCTATATAAATAAATATCATATATGGATATATTAGATCAAATATATTATATATCATATGTAGCTATGTTAGAATAGATGGATAGCTATATTTCCACAGACAGATATATCTATAGTTATGTTTATATCATCCCCTCTTCTCTGGATGATCAAGGGTATGCCAAGTCTGGAGATCCAAGGGCATTCTGAAAATGTATCAGGCCTTCAGCACAGTCTGAGATTTCCTTTCTACAACAGACCTTTCACTGGTGATCATTCCTCCTGTGACACGTAAATGAAGCATCATTGCTGTTGCCAGCGTTTGGTGTTCTTTGCATTTATAGAATCATTTTCATTACTTACTGGTCACACTTCGCCTAAGCTTTACAAACTGATAAAGAGGAAAGACCGACACCTCTGGGAAAAGTCTGCTCTCATAGCACAACGGCATCCAGGTCATGGAAACAAAAAGCCTCCTTGTGCTCCAGGCTGGCCAGGCCAGCTTAGAACCGCCTTGGCTAATGTTGAATACATTTATTGGAAGGACAATGGCAAACGGGAAAGCGTCCAGAGGAGAGTGGCCAGGATTGGGAGAGGTTTAGAAATGAATAAGTAAAAGCTTAAGAAACAAGGAGTGCTTAGCCTGGGGAAAAAAGAGAGAAAGAAAGAAATGAGTGAAAGGGCCAAACGACATATTTTCACTCAGTGCAAGGAAGAGATTTCTAGCCATAGGAGCCATACCAAAATGGAGCAAGTGCCTTGGTTGCCCGGCACTGGAGGCACTGGAGGCACTGGCTCCAGACATAGCCGCACATTGTTTGTCCTGGATATCGTCGAAGGGGCTTCTGACAAAAAGTACTTACTGGGCGGGGCGGGGGGAAGGAGGTCAAAGAGGCGGTAGCCACTCACACCTGTGACGTTGCAGAACCACGGATTTCCTCCGGGGACGGCCTCGGGCTGATCCGATCCGAGCACTTAGTCTTTTCAGGTTGCCTTTGCTCTGCCATTCATCAGGCCGACGCTGCTGGGCAAGGATGCCCAGGTCCTGGGGTTCTCAAGCTATGCTCTGCTACCACCTGCTGGGCTTCAGCTAGCTAGCAAACAACTGCTCCCTATGTCCATCACGGACTAGAAAGTAGGCATTCTCATCTCGGGGCTGCCAGACAGGAAGGGACCAACGATGCCTCGCAGACCAGCCCGAGCTAAAACCGTCTCTGATTTTAGCTGCCTCTAACTGCTGTGGATGGGATGCCCATGGATCCAAACAAATATCTGACTTAGAATTACAAAATTCTGATACCCATGATTGTGAGCCTGTATCCCTAAACCTAGCTGGAGACTCGGCTCAAAAACGTCTATGTGGCAACTGAGGTCAGCCTCGACCCCTAAATTCTGCCTCTCCCGTCCCTGACAAAAAAAGGAAAAAACCCTCCCAGATTAACATTCAAATGAAGCTCAGGGTCCACTAAAGCTAGTCCTGGGAATCTAGACCACTCTCTGCCAGAGACCACCCCCGCCCTTGCCTTTATTTTGCACATGTGAGCCACGGGAACCACTTCTGTCATCTACACCCATCACAGATCTCTGGCCGCTCCACTAAGAATCCTAATTTTTAATTCCTACATTGAGGTGTTCTCATACGTTCCTAAAGTGCTGTTCGGTATCATTTATCTGGGTTTGTGATTTCAATATTAGGGAACTTGTGATGAGGATACTTCCCTTGTATAAAATAAATGCACTGTTTAGAAAGTCAACAAGCAGAAACATTTCTCAGCATTAGAGCCAGGAGAGAGTGCCTTGTGGGTTAACAGGGATCTGTTCCTGTGTGAATTGAAGAAATGAGATGCCTTGCTCCTATCTATTCATGCTCTCTCGCTCTCTCTCTCTCTCTCTCTCTCTCTCTCTCTCTCTCTCTCTCTCTCTCTCTCTCTCTCTCACACACACACACACACACACACACACACACACACACTTCCCCCCACATATAAACATACAGGCTGTGTGTGTGTGTGTGTGTGTGTGTGTGTGTGTGTACCAATGTAGGTGAAGTGTATTGGGATAATTCAAAGCCTGAGTCCTCCTGGTCAATTCTAAGCCTTTCTTTACTCATTCCCTTTAAAGGTAACATGTACCACAGAAAAGAAAAATGCCTGCTTTCGGTGATCATTGTCAATCACCAGGAGCTATAGCCATTCTCTGAAAATTAATCAAGATTCCTTGAGCTCCAGATACCAAGCAAGCAAGTAAACATTTATTAAGCACATACTATGTGTAATAGAAGCATATGTTACCAGGCACTGAGTTAAGCCTTAGGGATGCAGTAAGAGGCAAGGGACAGTCCCTGCCCTTGAGGAACACCATGTAACAGAGGAAGCAACAAACAAGTATACACAAAGCCTCAGACACTTCACTGTGTGACCCTGGACAAGTCCCTTCACCCTCTTTGCCCCAGTTTCCTCATCTGTAAAATGAACTAGAGAAGGAAATGGCAAACCATTCCAGGATCTCTGCCAAGTAAACCCCAAATGGGGTCGCAGAGAGTCAGACAGGACTGAAATGACTTGACAACAATAACAACAACAAAAATTAACAGAGGGAAGGTAATAGAATTAAGGGGGATTGGGGAACCTTCCTGTGGGTTGAAGATGGGATTTTAATTAGGCTTAAAGGAAGTCAGGGAAAGGGATTATGCTAGAGACAGGAAGATAAAAGGAATGAGGGAAGGTCCCTACCCTTAAGTAAATTTCCAGTTTACTTGGAAAGATAAAACACATTCAAATAAAAAAATAGATAGCTAGGTGGTACAGTAGATAGAGCATTTAATCTGAAATCTGTAAGACCTCAGTTCAAATCCAGTCTCAGTTTCCCCATCTGTAAAATGGGAATAATAATAGCACTTACCTAACAACCAGAATTGTGTGAAGATAAAACAAGATAATATTTGTAAAATCCTTTGTAAAGATCTTAAAGCACCATATTAGCACTGGCTGTAATTAATAGAAGTTTCTAAGTGAGAAATGTCAGCGGGATAAACATAAACAGATGTAGAATTTCAGAGAAATGTGTTTCACTGAGAAGGCATAATTTGAATTGAATCTTACAGGTGGCTGTGAGGTAAAAAAGGACATAGGATGTGGACTGAGGACTTCCCTTTATTCATGCTCTGTACCTATCATCTGTGTGACATTGGGCAAGTCTCTTTTAACCTCATCAAGCCTCAGTTTCCTCTTTTGTAAAAATGAAAGTGTTGGATTCGAAGACACTTTCCAGTCCTTACTCTATGATCCTATGAAAAAGGCACTTTGGTACCATGGATAGAAGTCTAGCCTTGGAATCAGGGAAGCTTACATTCCAGTCCTTGACAAATATTACCTGTGTAAGGCAGGAAGGAAACAAACATGTATTAAATGCCTACTATCTGCCAGGCACTGTGCTGAGCACTTTATACCCAGTGAGGTAGATGGTATGATTATCCCCATTTTACAGGTAAGGAAACTGAGGCCAAGGTTGAGTGACTTTCCCAGGGGCACTCAACTAGTATCTCCGTGCTATTTGAACCAGAGTTCCAGGACTCTGTGCCCCATGACGCCCCCTTTGTGTCAGAACCCAAGTCAGCGTGGAGGGCAGGCAGAGTTCTAGCCACTAGGCTGATGATTTAAGGCTCTGTAATGATAAAGAATAGCCTATGTATTTTCACTACTGCTTTCACTGTGACTTCAGTATAAGAAGAAACCCCATAAAAGCCATTTTTCAGAAACCTGCTTTCTTGCTATGTCTCACAGTGGGTTTTCTCTCTTTCTTCACCAGGTCAATGCACAAACTGGCGCAGCTGGAGAGACTTGACCTGGGCAATAATGAGTTCAGCGAGCTGGTAAGAAAGCACATTTTCTAAATGTGATTAATGTGATGAACAAGACTGCTTCCTTTGTTCTGAGCATACCGCCACCGGGTTCTAAGTTCATTGTGGGAGGGGAGGCTCTGCTGAAATCATTTCAGTGAAGAGGCCAATGAGGATGAGAAGAAGGTTTGTCATTGCAGGTGAGTGGAGAGAAGGCAGAACTTAACTGGACTCTAGAAGGTGTGGATTTTATTCATTAGAATTCATTTTATGTAGTGGCTCCAAAGCCTGACACTGAAAGTCTTCCCCCCCGCCAAATGGCAAATGTTTCTACTAATATTGCTTTAGTCCTATCTCTAAGACAAGAGACAGGGGGCTAGGGTTCAAATCTCAGATCCAGTACCTATAAACAGTGAGGTCACTAACAAGTTACTTATAAAAAACTCTTTGTACCTCAATTTGCTGATCTTTAAAATGGGGATAATGCTACTATCCTACTTACCCCAGGTTTGTCATGAGGACCAAATACTCAATCACCAAACACTGTAAAGCATTTTGTTCCTTAAAGACCTCAAGAGAGGTGAGTAGATAGTTATTGGCATAGGTGAGGCAGCCAGTACACATTTATTGAGCACCTATTATGTGCTGGGCAGTGTCGTTTCTTAGAGGAATTCTGGACTGGAAATGAGAAGACCAGGATTCTGGAAGGTCTGGCCCTTTTTGAATATCAGTATCTTCAGCACTTAAATAAAGCATCAAGATCACATGGGACAGTGGACTGTGCATTGGAGTTGTGGTAAAGGGGCCAGGGTTTGAATCTCTGGTCTGCTATTTACTCTCTGTGGTTAACTTTGGCAAATCATTTACACAATTTCCTCATCTATAAAATGGGAATACTAATGCCTGCTTTACAGGGTGATCGTGTGGCTTAAAATAGAAAGCATCTGTGCAGAGATTCACTGCTTTTAAAGCCCTCTGTTCATAAGCCAGGAAGACCTGAGTTCAGATTCTACCTCTGACACACATTGACTGTGTGACTCTGGACAAGTCACTTGACCTCTCAGGTAACTCTCTATGATTATGACAGTCAGTGAACCATCCTTATCAATCATCACAGATGCAAAGGAAGACAAGAAGAGTCCCTGTCTTGGAGCACACATTGAGATGGGGGAAGCTACCAACAGCATGATGTCAGAGTGAAGGTGCTGCATGTGGGGAATGGTGGATGGAAAGGTGGGCTTTGAACTGAGACTCTAAGGGGGTCCCATGAGAAGCTGAGAGCGATTGGTGAGGAGGAGCAGCATCTTGGGCAGGGGGCAGTGAATGCAAAGACAGAGATTAGGGGTGAAGTCGTAAGCCTGAAGAACAAATGAACCCGCGGAACTGGTGTGTGAGGAGGGATCAAAGTGCAGGAAAGTGTCTCGCACACAGTAGGTGCTTAACCAATGCTTACCCAATGACTGACTAGGAAGGGGCTAGATTGTGAAGAACATTAAATGTCAGAGAGAGGCCTTTATATTTTATCATCATGGTATTAGGAACCATTGAAGTTTATTGAGTATAAGAGTGACATGATCAGACCTGTACTTTTGAGAAGTCAGAGCAAGTGAAGATTGAGACATGGAGGGGAGGGGTGGGTAAATGTCCAGTCACAAGGTGATGGGTGCCTGAACTAGAGCAGTAGCTCAGGAAGTGTGTTCGTCCTTCGTTGCTGAAGAAGACCATGCCATCGCAGAAATGATGACATGACTTGCACTTGATTTTGTTTTTTGAGTGAGGGAGGGCTGTGCAGGTCACCAGCCTCACTTCTCCTCCAGAGTCATCTGAATCCAGTGACCAGATATTCATCAGGATGACTGGAGATGACCCAGGATGAGGCAATTGGGATTATAAGGTCACACAGCTAATGAGTGTCAAGTGTCTGAGGTGAGATTTGAACTCAGGTCCTCCTGATTCCTGCCCTGGTGCTCTATCCACCGCACCACCACTCAGTAAGTGGAGAGAAGAGGACATACAAGGACATGTTGTTGAGGTAGAAACAACAGCGAACAGCATTAGTAATGACGGTTGAGGTAGACGAAGAAGCGGAAGACAACACCCTGACTGTGAGCCTTGGAGACTGGAAGGATGGTGATCCCTCTAATGCAGCAAGAAAGTGCAGAAAAAGGGAGGATTTGACTAGGATCTGAGACCAACCTTGACTGAACAACTGTAAGATTGAATTTAGACATTCTGAATTTGAGTTACAAAGAGATGATTTTGGAATTGATACGATGAAAACTTCCTCATAGTTGGAACTATCCCAAAGTGGAATAGGATGCAGGAAGGTGTGTTTACTCTAATCTGAGGACTTAAATGTTGCAGAGGGAATACATTATCTGGTGTGAAGTTAATCACGCAGTCTATAAACATTTATTAAGCCCCTACTATGTGACAGACATCATGCTAAGTGCTGGGAAAGTGCTAAGTCCCTGCCCTCAAGGAACTTACAACCTAATGAAAGAGACAATATGCAAACAAAAGTGTACACACAAGATATAAAGAATAAAAAGGAAATAATCAAGAGAAAGAAGGCACTAGACTTACAAGAGATTGAGAAAGTCTTCCTGTAGAAGGTGAGACTTTAATTGTGACTTGGAGAAAGCTGGGGAATATAGGAGACAAGATGAGGAAGAAGAGCATTCCAAGAATGAGGGAGAGCCAGAGAAAATGACAGAAATGGAGTGTCTTGTTCAGGGAATGGCAAGGAAGCCAAATGCCATGGGTATGACCCAAGGAAGAGAGGAGAGAGTGTATGTAAGAATACTGGAAAGGTTGGAGAGGGGGCTTTGAACACCAAGCAGAGGATTTTGTATTTGATCCTGGAGGTAATAAGGAACCACTTGCATTTCTTGAGGTGGGAGGTATCATGGTTCAACCGAACTTTAGAAAAATTTTTAATTCTTAATTCTAGTGTCTTCCTTCCATTAACTATTTCTTACTTATGCTATGCATAGCTTGTTTGCATAGCATTTTTGTTGGTTTATTGTCCCTCCCATTAGTTTGTGAGCTCCTTCAGGGCAGGGATCATCTTTTGTCTCCATTTGTATTCCTAGCATTTAGCGCAGTGCCTGAGACATAGTAGGTGCTCTTAATAAAAGTTTGTTGGTTGACTCAAATTTTTTAGAGTTAAAAATCAGTCTTGGAGGTCATCTATTCTGGTGACCACATTTTACCAAAGAGAAAACTGAAACACAACAGAAGTTAAACCCACAGGTATTAAGTGGCAGAGAAACCTGGCTTTGAAGCTCATCTCTCTCTTGCCAACTGAACCTCAGTTTCCTCATGTATAAAATGAGATAGTCGGTCTCTTAAAACATTTCCAGTTCTAACTAATCAAAATATCCTATTAAAGTAGGGTTTAAAATATTTTTGGTCTGATTTATTATGCCTAAAGACAAAGGCACCTTTCTGAATTCAGAGTACTCTTCACCACCACTGAAACTCTCATTGTCCCATCATTGCTGTGAGATCTTTCCATTGGAAATGTCACTGTGCTGGAATTGGGGAAAAGAGGAGTATTCCAGGGCTTCGTGTTTCTAGTGGGACTCATTTTAATGCACTGGCTTGTTGGTATTAGTCATGTGGCAGCACTGGCAGCTTTCTGGTGACAGTAATATCTTTTAATGGGAAAATAGGGTAATTGGGTCCAATCAATGGCCTCTCGAAACAGCACCATGTGGTGATTCCAATTCCATTATATAACTAAGTTATGACAGATAAGAGGCTCCCTCCAGATACTCAGCCAAAACCTGTTTTTTGTCTTTTTGTCATCACATAAAGAGAAAAGTGTTGACATTTACAGATTAAAATGACAAAATGTGTTTTGTGGGCACTTCACATGGAAGCACTGAGGTAACCTAGTGACTCCAGTACTGGATGGAGGTGTTGTCAGAAAGACCTGAGTTCAAAGCCCGGACTCTTAACAGCTATATGCCTTTGGCAAATTGCTTCTCCTTTCTCAGGAGATTTCCTCATCTGTGAAATGGGGATAATAATAACACCTACCTCCCAGGGATGCTGTGAGGATCAAATGAGTTAATCTATGCCAAGCCTTTTGTAAACCTTTAAGTGCTTTATAAATTTTAGCTGCCCCTTTCATCTTCATTCTCAACATCACCATAGAGTGTTAGAGCTGAAAGAGATGTTAGTGGTCATCTAAATGTCCATTGTCATGTTAAATATGAGAAAACCAAATCTCAGAGTCACGAAACCCTAGGAATCCAGCTCCATGTGTACTGAATAGATATATGACCATGGACAAATCATCTGACATTTCTGAGCCTCAGTTGCCTCATCTGTAGAAGGAGGGGGCAGAACTAGAATGTCTCTCACATCTCTTGTGACTTTAGATCCTGTTCCTTTGGTCCTAGGAGCCCACTTCCCTCTCCCCTCCCCCAACCCTTAAACATGCCCCTTTGATGACACCATAACAGATACCCAAAGCCCAAGTGTGCCATCGTTGGACATTCCACCTGGTGACATGGTGTCATGGAGCTTGGACTGGACGAGCTCGAAGACTCCTTCCGACCCTTCATACAACAATCCTGTAATTCTCGGAGAGTTCCATCAATGCTCAGTTCTGTAGCCTCCTTTCCTCAGTTGTTTATCTCCACCTTATCCTGTTTAGGGCTTGTTTGCATTTGGTTGTTTGCGTGGTGTCTCCCCTAGCAGACTATAAGCTCCTGGAAGGCAGGGACTGTCTTTTGTCTCTTTTTGTGTCCCTAACACTTAACATCATGCCCAGCATGTAGAAGATGTTTAGTAAATATTTACTGATTGACTGACTGACTGGCAGAAATAGGGGAAGGCCAAGGGAGTCAGCCTCTAAACCGTCTCTAAGTAACAGCTTCCCAACAGGTAGAAGCAGTTGAGTTGGATGGGCTGCCCAAAAGGTAGCGAGGCTCCCTCATCCTAGAGGCTTCTCCTCAGACACTGAGCAGCCACTTGTTGGCATTGTTGTGAAGGGGGTTTTGCTGAAACACAGCTTGTACTAGAGGCATTCAAGGCCTCTCACAAGCATGAGGTTCTGTGATTCTCTGGATTTGTCCTTCTTCTTGAGCAAGTGTAGAACATGGGATGGAAGTTCCATCAGGACTCAGGCTGTTTCCTGTTTGTGTACCTTAGTGCATACTGTGAACACAGTGCTTTGTACAGAGTGGGCTCCCAATAAAAGCTTCTGGAATTTAATTGAATTGAATCAATTTTTAATAGAACTGTGGTCATCCCAACCTGGAGCCTGCTCTCACCTCAGCAGCCACTTCGAGGATGGTAGCTGCAACAGGGCCTGGTGTGAGTCACACATCCCTCTGATGCAGAAAGCAGACACTGACCTTTCAATGGTTCTTCAAGCTCATTGGCCCAGACTGCCAGGGAGAAGCCTTACGTGGCATCCATCGTTGGACTTGTCCAATACTGGCCATGGAAACCTGTGTGGGAAGACCTTCCTGAGAGGTGAGATGATCCAGCAGAGAGATCACTGGATGTGAAGTGAGAAGACTTGGGTTCAAATCCTGCTTCTCCTACTTAACCCCAGTTTTGTCATTCATAAAATGAATGCATTGGACCAGATGGCTTCTACATTTCCTCCCAGCTCAGTGTTCTGATTTTATGACCTTTTCTCCTGCTGAGCCTGGCCCTCAGTGTCTGGATTTATCTGGATGTGTCTTCTCTATTCTGGAACTTCCCTCCATGCCAGGGACCTCCCTATCCTGGAATAGCCTGCCACCCCAGGAGTCTGTGCATCCTCCTCCCCACTCCTGCCTTTGGAGAGTTTCTCCTGGAACCTCCATTTTGTGGAAGGACTCGAGGTTCCCTGCCCTCATTCTCCTCCTGGACCTGACCTTCTGGACTTCAAAGCAGTTCCCACACACTGAGTACCTTTCCACTTCCCATTTCAGCTCCTTTTTCATATCTTCTCCCATTAAAATATAAGCTCCTAGTACAGCGACAAAGAAGAGAAAGAGAAATTCGATTTAAAATAACTGCAAACAATATAAAATACTTGGGAGCTTGTCTAACAAGACAAACCCAGGAACTATATGAAAAAAATCACAAAACACTTCCCCCATAAATAAAGACAGATCTAAACAATCAGAAAAATATTAACTGTTCATGGATAGGCCAAACCAATATAATGCAAATGACAATTCTGCCTAAATTAATTTACTTATCCAATATCATACTGATCAAACTATTCCCCAAAAATTTTAAGAGCTAGGAAAAATAAAAACAAAATTCTTCTGGAAGAGTAAAATGACAAGAATATTAAGAGAATTAATGGAGAACAATGAACTTGCCCCTATTTCTGCCAATCTGTATTGGCTAAGAAATACTGTTAGATCAATGGAATGGATTAGATACACAAGACGTAGTAGTCAATAACCATAGTAATCTCCTGTTTGATAAACACAAAGATCCAAGCTTTGGGGACAAGAATTCACCATTTGACAAAAACTGCTAGAAAAACTGAAAAACAACTTGCAGAAACTATGTATAGACAAAAATCTCACACCTTATGCCAAGATAAGGTCAAAATGGGTAAATGATTTAAACATAAAAGATGATACCATGAACAAATTAGGGGAGCATGGAATAGTTTACCTGTTATATCTGTAGATAAGGGAGAATTTATGAACCAAACAAAAGATAGCATTATGAGCTATAAAATGGATAATCTTAATTATATTAAATTTTAAAAGGTTCTGCTCAAATAAAACCAATGCAGCCAAAATTAGAAGGAAAGGAGAAAACTGGGGAAAAAAAAAAATGTACAGCAAGTGTCTCTGATAAAGGCCTCATTTCTTAAACACAGAGACAACTGAGTCAAATTTGTAACAATGCAAATCATTCCCCAATTACTGAATGGTCAAAGGATGAACATGCGATTTTCAAACAAAGAAATAAAAGCTATCTATCTATATGTAGATATAGATATAGATATATACACATATATAATTTGTGAGTATATATGTGTACTCAATGGACAAGGGAGGATTCTAAACAGAAGAGGAACATGAACAGTTTGCCTAAGGAAGATTCATCTAACAGTAACCGAAAGGTGGATTCTAGCAGGGAGAGACTAGAGAGGGATGGTGGGAAAATAAATGTCTTTTCACCTGCTGGCAAAGAACCAGAGGTGTAGTCCCAGGGAAGCCAGTCCAACCACTAATTTCTCTTGGCTATGACTGTGCCACTTGGATTGATTGAAAGCACTTATTCTATCTTAAAATATCTACTGCATCATAATTGTAGGGTTTTCTAAGTTCTCTGCACTGTGTAACGTCATTTGCCCTGCAGGGGTTTGATTTCTGAAGTTGTGGCTTTTATGCTTCATTTCACAAAGCTTAATGAAACCTTCAAGATGCCTTTCCAGAGTTCTCCAGGCTGTGTTAGCAGGGTCCAAGACAGGACAGATCTTACCCAAGGGAGAAGACCCCCAGCCCAGGCCCATGGGGATCACCAACTCTGTTGCCTGTGGGCCCACCTCCTAAGTTCACCAGGGCTGGCCACCAGGCGAGAAGAAGCATCGGGTCATACTAAGGTGTGATCCTAACAGAATTGATTTCCCTACGTCATATTACTTAAATTTCCTGGCCAGCTTGTGTTTGCCTTAGCACTAAATGAGGGTTCTTAAGCTGAGGTCTACACAATTGACACTATTGTTTTTCCGATCTTGATGACGGTAGTATCTCAATATAATTGGTTTCCTTGGCAATCCTAGGGATTTCGTTTATTCATTAAAAAACATGATTATGGGAAGGATTCCATGGGTTTCACCAGAATGCTAAAGGAGTCAATAGCACAAAAAAAGTTAAGAATTCCTGTGTGATTAGATGATCCGGGAATTTAAATCCTTCATTGTGATTCACAGTCAGAAAGGGAATAAGCTTTGATTGAGCAAGTACTATGTGCCAGGCACTGTGCTAAGTGCTTTTTACAAATATGTCTTTTATTCCTCACAGCAGACCTGTGAGTTAGGTAGTATTATGATCCCCATTTTGCAGTTGAGGAAACTGAGGCAGTGACTTGCCCAGGGTCACCCAGCTAGTAACTGAGACTGGATTTGGACCCAAGTCTTCCTGAGGCTCAGCATTCTGTGCACTATGGCACCTCTGGCTGCCCAGAAAGTATTCATTAAGTGCCTACCATGTGTCATGAACTGTGCTAGGCACTGGGGACAAAAAATTGAATAGACACTGCCTCAAGGAACTGCAGTTCTATCAAAGGACATAGACGTTAGGAAGTCAGAAATTTATTAGCTGCTAACACTGAACAAGTCTCTGAACCTCTCTGTGCCTCAGTTTCCTCTGTAAAATAAGATAGTTGTATGCATTAAGGTCCCTTCCAGCTCCAAATTTGTTATTCTATGAGCTAGACCTGATCATTCAGACAAGATGCCTAGAAACAATTTATATTGTGCCTTTAAATTCACAATTAAACTATAATAACTATAGAGAGATATAGAAAATAATAGATAGACAGACAGACAGATAGATGGACGAACAGATGGACAGATGGATGTTCCGGCTATTGCAACTTAAGAAACTACCTATGAAAGTGTGGAAGAGTCTGAGTCCTGAGGTCTTGATCAAGATCAAGATCTTGATCAAAGAGCTGAAGCTCTTTGGAAAGTAGTTTGGTTTTGAATTTGCATATTCTGTGGTTATTTGTATCACTGGATAAAGCAGGTCCCATGACACTGAAAAATGAAAAATTCTCTGGGGATGTAAATACAGTAAACACAGGTAATGCACATTGCCAGTAGGGGTGCTGATAGGGATTCTGAGCATTGGGTTGTTGTTCACCACTGTTTGACTGTCCTGGGTGTGGTTTTAGCCTGATTAAAACTGGGGCTCCAACCACCCTTCAGTATTTATTCAGAACCAACAGAGTGGGGAAACTCAGTCTCAGAAGTTCACATTTCTGTTTGCTCTCTGACTTTCTCCCTCCTACTATGTTGGACTGGGGCCCAACAACCCACACTCCCCTAGGACACCAGCCCACCTGTGTGCCTTTGTGTGTAGAGCCAATTTTACTGCTTGGAGCTGTTTTAAAACTCAGAGAATCCCAGAATCTCAGGGTGGGAGGGGTTATCAGAATCTTCCTGGTTCAGCCCATGTCTGACCAAGACTACCTTCTAGAACATCCCTGGCAAATCCTCTTCCAGGCTCTGCTTAAAGCCCTCCAGTGAAGGAGACCCTCCTGAGGCAACCCATTCTACTTTAAAATACTTCTCATTCTTAGGAATTATTTTTCTGAAGTCAAGATTAGCTCTCCCTCTCCAACATTTCCACCTTTTTTTCCTGGTTCTGCCCTCCCGTGCCAACCAGCACCATTCTGATACTTCAAATACTTGAAGACAGCTATCAATCTCCTCCCCAAGGCATTTCTGCTTATGTTTCATGTATTTCCTTAACCTGATCCACCTATGGCATAAATTCCAGGTCCTTCACTATCTATCCTCCTTTCCTTCCTGGGGATGGTCTCCAGGTGCTCCCTAATTCATGATGCCCAGAAGTGAACAAAAAACTTCAGAAGTAGTAAATAAGGAAAGAACGCAGAGAGTCTTTCCATGTGAACATCTCACATCTCTCAGAGCAGGGAAAAGTTGCCTGGGTTGGATTGGGTTGGGTTTCCATATCAGGCTAGGACCTCACCTTGAGTTTAAAGTCCACTTAAACCCCACAGTCTGTTTCATATGAATTATTCTCTAACCACTTCTGACCATCTTATAATGTCAAACTGATTTTTTAGAAATAAATTGAAAAAATTCACATTTATTCTTACAATTATAGAACCAAAGAATTTGATAGTTTGAAGAGACCTCAGCAAGCAATTAGGCAAAACGATATGTAAAAGAAGTATCCACTATAACCTGCCTGGTAATTAGCTATCCAGTCTATGAATGGAGAGCACTGAAAAGGGGGAACCTACCATATACCTCAAGACAATTTATTCCACTTTTGGAAAACTCTAATTGTCAGCAGTTTTTCCTGACATTAAACCTAAATTGGTTTCACTCAATGCTCCTTATACATTGTTACTCAAGTGTAAGACTTTACCTTTATTCCTCCTGAATTTCATCTTGTTTGAGTCAGTTTAATGCTTTAGCCTGTCAAGACTCTTCTGGACCCTGACTTGGTGATTCAGCATAAGAGCTGTATGTCGTCCGCAAATTTGGTGGTCATGTCATCTCTGCCTTTATCCAAATCAGTGGTAGCAATGTTAAATAGCATATTTATTTCATCTGATTAAACCTGGCCCAGTTTTCTCAGAATAACATCACATTACTGATTCATTCTGGCCTTACAGTTCACTAAAAGCCTTCCATGTTGTGTGCTCATGAACAGCTTTCTAACTGCAGCCTCCATCTGCTGCCATCTTGGGAGCCATGTGGTCCCCTTCTCTCCTGGGGATAGGCAATTCCCTGATATCCATGGTTCCCTAGAGGGGCCATGTGGTTCTGTATGGCTCTATGCAAGCTTCCTTCCAGGGCCTCCAAATGTGTATGTGCCCAATGGACCTGTCCCTACGCATGTGAGCTGTGTTTCTGACTTCCTGCATGCCTGCCTGACCTTCTTTCTCCCTTTTCCTTTCAAGGTCAAGTACAAGGGCATAGCTCAGCTGTATGATTAGCCATGACTCAATAAATCTCCCTTAATGTGACATTTAGGAAACAATCAGGGCAAGACTAGCTCACAACTATACAAGGAGACACCCAAAGCCAGAAGAGAGCCTGCTTCCTTGAACAAGATATCCGTATGAAGACAATCTCAATATGGGACCCAACTGCCTTCCTGTATTGTGGTTATTTTTCTAACCCAAGCACAGGACCTTACATTTATCCTATAATATATTAAAGTGTTGCCTTGAGTCCACCATTCTCACCTATTCAGGCATTTGGAGACTGCCAATTTCTGTCTAAACTATTAGCTCTCCCTCTGTGATTGGTGTGAATTAAATGCCATCCATGCTGAATCTTCAAGGCTTCTTAACCTGGTATCCAGGAACTTAGTTGTTAGGTTTTTTTAAACATAAAATTTACATTAAATTTTAAATTTAAATTAATTAAATTGACATTAAACACTAATAATATTTCAACATAATGGGCTTCCTTTGCAATTCTATGTATTTTATTTTATGCATTTAAAATAGATTCTGAGAAAGGGTCCCTAGGCTTCACCATACTGCTCAAGGGGGCCATGACACAAAAAAAGTTAAGAACCCCTAATAAAGCCTTATTAGAAATATTGAATGGCCAGATCCAAAGCTGTGACCCTCACTGGAGACCTTTTTTCTTTCTGGGGACACTGGTCCATTAATGACCCCTACCAGCTCCAAATCTACCTATGCTATTACCAAGTCCCTCTCTCTCTAACTTGTCTAACTCTTTCATAGGATCATAGAACTCAAGTTGGAAGGGACCCCAGAAGCCACAGAACCCACATTCTTCATTTTACAGATGAGGAAGCTGAGATCTAGACAAGAAAAGTGATTTACTCAATTTCATTTCGGTAAACAAATTAAGCATCTATGGCAGGACTTGAACCCAAGAATCTTGACTGCACAGGTGTAAACATGGCATTGCCTCAATCGACTAGCCTAGTAACTGTCAAAGTGGAAATGAGCTTAGACTGTCATGACATGTTCTTGATGAACCTGTGATGGCTTTCTGTGCTCACCTCTTCTCCTTACCAATGTTCATAAACTGCCCTTTTCATCAGTCCCTGAATTTTCCATGACACTATGGCAAATCCTCTGGTCAAGTCAAGATGACAAGCAGGAATACCTAAGCTCAGAACTGATCTCAGAAATTTACTAGTTATGTGACCCTGGGAAAACCACTTGATCTCAGTTACTTCAACTGTAAAACAGGGATAATAATAGCACCTATCTCACAGAGGATCAAATGAAATAAGATTTGTAAAATCACTTAACACAGTGCTTGGCACATAGTAGGTGCTATGTCAGGAACTGTTCTCTTCCCCTTCCCCTCCCTAAGTGGAGCTGAGTTAGATGCAAAAAGGAAAAGATAGGAAAGAGCCACATAAAGGGCTTTCAAAGCCAGACAGGACTTTCTTCATTATGTGAAATATCCCCTTTCATACCCTTTCTTTACAAAGAAAAAAATAAAATAAAGTTTGCCTCTCTCCAGTTGCATACTACAACATTCCTGTCATCCGGATTGCTCCGATTCTTCTGAGGTCACTCACTGACAGTGAGCAGTGGTTCATTATCACAGGTTGTCTTCGTACCTTAAGTCCTTCCCTGCTGCTCTTTCTCTACATGACAAGCCCAGATATTTATTGAATGCCCACGAGGGGCTCTTATAAACTCTGCAGTATTTCAAGATGGCGGAGGTAGGGAAATGGTCAGACGATTGGCTACATTTGTCCTTTTCCTTTGATATCATCAACTATTTCACTCCTAGTTTGCTTCTGTGTTCTCTACCAAGGAGATGTCATTCCAATCTGTGCTGATCACAGAAGAGATTCTAGAAAGGTTCAGGACAAGACGAAAACCTAGATTGTAGCTCTAGGACCATGTCAGGGAAATTCACCCACTAGGTAACAGGGGGCTACATGAAGCCAGATAGTATTCTTGATTTTCTTTTATAAGGGGTGGAGAGGGTGGGGAAAAAGAGCCCCTGAGATATTTAAGGATTCCACTTGTCAAGACTAAGGTCAGTCCCTCCAGAAAATGGACAGCCTCCTGTCCCCTTGCTGATCAGTTCTAGGGAAGCCAAGCTCCCTGGCCAAGAATTCTCTTCAGAAGAGCTTCCCCCTTCTCCATGGTCTATCAAACTTGCCTGGGAAGCCAGCTTTGCTTTTCTTCAATACTTGGTTCAAATTTTGTCTCTATTGTTTTGTATCTCCTAGAAATTAGTGACCTAAAGAGTCAATCCTGTGCAGTGGACAGAGGGCTGAACTTATAGACAGGGAAGGTCAGGCATGTTCTAGGCCTGTATATGATACCTGCCAGTTTTGTGACTACAAGCAAATTATCCAAACCGCTCAGTGCCTCAGTTTCCCTAATTATCAAATGCCACTATTTGGAACATATTTATGACTACCAAATAAGGGAGTCTGTCTCTCCCCCCAACCCCCACCATTTGTCAAACAAAACTGAACCTAAAATAGATTCTCAATAGACGTTTATGAATTTATTTGATTTGCTGACATGGGACTGTCATGTAGCCAGCCTACTGAGGTCTCTGGAATGTACTGTGAAGTCTGAATCTACTCAGACAACCGGGAGAGACAGCCAGGGAAGTCAAGGGCCATGTTTTGGATATCTTTGTCCACCAACCAACACTTACACAAGGGGCACTTAATATTTGTTTAATTAAATGTAATGAATAAAAAAAGGATCCATTTACAAGAAACAAGAATTTTATTCCATTTTTACTGTCAGGATCAGATCTGATTAAGTTATTTTTCCTTAGGGGCAGGGAAGGGGAAAACCTGGAAATTACTGTGTGGAAACTGCCTACACCAATGCAAATCCTAAGTAACTGGTCTATTACTTGGAATCTTACAAAAGTAAGGCGGCACAAAGAGTTTAGCCAAATGACTTAGAGTCACCTAGCTCCTGAGAATTTAAATTCTGATCTTCCTGACTTCAACATTTGCCGCCTCCCACCTCTAGGCAATACCAGCTCCCAAGTTTGCTTATATATGTGTATATGTATATTACACACATACAGAAACACATATGGGTCAGAGTCAGAAAAGACTTGCCACATGAAGATGTAGATATATATAATGATTCAGATATGTACAGGTACAGGTATGTGTGTGTATTTGTGTGTGTGTGTATGTGTGTGTAATTAAGCTGCCATTCTGGGACTATAGATACACACATACACACACACACACTATATATATATATATATAGTGTATGTGTATACACACATGGAAATGGTAACTTGATTAATAATATACATTTGATTTATATAATTAATAATATTATTGATTTATGTGTGTATATATGACACATATAGGGACCTCCCAGAATGGTAACTCCCTTCACCAGTGACAGTCCCAAGCAGGCAAGGCCTCACTAGACAAGCTCACAGGAATTGTCTGCAGTACATCAGAATTAAATGACTTGACTGGAGTCATATACCCAGTAAGTGTCAGGCAGCGCTTGAACCCATCCTCCTGCGTTTCCATATCTGTCTGTATCCCCAAGGCAAGGCTATATGTGTGTATTGGATCTATGTATTTGAATGCTGTGAAAGGAGACTGTGCCTTCTTGTATGTGGAGGTGGCTATTTCTCACTGTCTTTGCTGGTGTGTCATCCACAGTTTAGACTGAACTCTACCAATAAGTGAGTTGTTTTTTCCCAATACTGAAGCACACGGTGGGATGCCCCCTCAGATCATGGCAGGTCAAGGAGGTGGAAAGCCATTCATCTGCCTTGAAGTAGCAATGGAAGTATATCTTTCTGGGTGGTCTGCTCAAGGTAAATGGGAGAGATCTTGGAATGCCAGTAGGCTTGGAGTTTTACTCAGCCTTCTCTGAGGCTCCTGTCTTCAGAGTACTTCATCAATAATGTCAGTAACAACAGGGATTTATATATGCTTATATATGGATTATCTCATTTGATCCCCAGAACAACTGTGGGAGGTCGATGCTATTATTATCCTCATTCTTGTGGTTTGTCCTTCATTCTTGAAGAGGACCATGACTTCAGGGAGGTGATGACGTGACTTGCAATTGACTTTGATTTGAGTGACAGAAGGCTGGGCAAGGTTACTGGCCTCACTTTCTCCTCCAAAGCCATCTGGGTCCGGTGGCCAGATCGATCAGGATGACTGAAAATGGCTCAGGAGGCAATGGGAGACGTTGGCTCTTTTAAGCTAAGGTCTTTTCAGGTGCTCACTTTGAGTGAGGCAACACCCATTCAGTGAATAGGCCTCTTTAAGAAGTTAATCAAGGGATAGCCCCTTTAATAAAAAAAAAAAAAATCAAACTGAGAGGGGAAGACCCTCAGTGTTGCTGACCAAAAGAGAAACAGTTACTATTTACTACATTCACTCTGAGCCAGGAGGACCACACAAATAACCAGTGAGTGGTGCTTGGGCAGGGACCTGTTGTCCAATCCCTGAGATCCAGAGTGAATTGGGTTTAAGGCTTGGTCTTTGAGAATGAAATGTAGCCAGTAGACCCCAAATTGAGTAGGTAGCTTTTAGCTAACAAAAATCTACCCAAAGGACAGGAAATTTTATCCTCATTCTACTAAGGCAAACAAAGGTTAAGCGACTTGCTGAAAGATTACATACCTACTAAGTATCTGACCGAGGATTCTAACCCAAATCTTACTGATCCAAGTCCAGCATTCTATCTACTATATGATGCTGCCAGTTCTAATTTTCACAGAATCAGAGATACCAAGAGATAGGCAGAATCTCAGAGGCCATCTGGTCCAACTCACACTTGAACAAGAATCATCAAAAGGTTTGATATTACATCCTCTAGGGAGAGAGGATAGCTAGGTAGCATAATGGTCAGGGCACTGGGCTTGGAGTCAGGAAGACCTGTGTTCAAATGTGGTCTCAGACACTTACCAGCTATGTTACCCTTGGCAAGTCACTTAACCCCTTCTGTCTCAAATTTTTCTTCTGGAAAAAAGAAAAGGAAAAAGAAAAACCCAATTGGGTGGTGAATTGGGTGGTGGACACAACTGAACAACAAACATGAAAGAGAATCCACAGCTCCCTGGGAGGCAGCATGATGTGATAGAGCATTCAACTTGCAGCTAAGAGAACCTGAGTTCAAATCCTACCTCGGACACTTACAAGTTGTGTTACCCTGAGCACTGTCTCAACCTCAGTTTCTTCATATGCAAAATGGAGGGAGTGAAGGAGGCTGGGCTTCTTAAGCTTTGAAGTCCTTTCTAGTTCTCAGTCTCTAACCTTTGCTCCTCTGAACCTTTCCCCAAGTGCTCCATTCATCACAGAAATTCAGCGTCACCTGTTCAACTGTAATAGTAAACAAAGCAAACTTATTATGTTCAGTGATTTCATCCACAGACAGGATCACTAACCCTCCCTTCCTTAGCAGACTTTCTTCTTGAGTTGCTGTGGCTCCAGACACAGTTTTATCACCAAGCATTTTTTTTCATTTTTTATTCATTTTGAGCTTAAATACAAAAAGACCAAAAAAGGATTTTCATGTACGCAGCACAACACGAAAAGAGTATTCAATACGAAATCATGACTCCCTATTTCACACTATTAAAAAACTCTATAATAAATACTACACTGTTTCCATCTGAGTTTTCTTTTGTTCTCTGCTGTGAACTTTTTATTTTTAATTTTTTTATCCCTCTCTCCCCACCCCACCCTAGAAAAGGTTAACATTAGATACAATATGTGATATATGTGTGTACATATATATACACATATACATGCATATACACATATATGTGTAAAACCATATCAAGCATACTTCTGTTTATCAGTTCTTCTCTGGAGATGGAGAGCATCTTCCTTCATAGGTCCTTTGTAGTTGATTTGAGTATTTATAATAAGTTGTTCTTGGGACAATATTGTTGTTACTGTATTCATTTAACTTCATTATTTCATGCATGTCTTTCATGATTTTCTGAAATCAATCTGCTCATCATTTCTTACAGCACAGTAGTATTCCATCACACATCACAGTCATAGACCACAACGCATTAGCCATTCCCCAATTAATGAGCATCCCCTCAACTTCCAAGTCTTTGCCACCACAAAGAGAGCTGCTATAAATATTTCAGAATATATATGTCTTTTCCTTTTTCCCTGGTCATATTGGGAAACAGACCCAATAGTGGTATTGCTGGGTCAAAGGGTATACACAATTTTATAACTCTTTGGGCATAATTCCAGATTGCTCTCCAAAATGATTGGATCCATTCACAGTTCCACCAATGGTGTGTTAGTGTCATTTGTCATTTTCCTCTTCTATCATTTTAGCCAATTTGATAAGTGTGACATGATATCTCAAAGTTGTTTTAATTTGCATTTCTCTAATCAATAATGATTTAGGGCATTTTTTCATATGACTATAAATTGTTTTTGTGTCTTCCTTGAAAAACTGCCCATTAGTGTCTTTTGACCATTTATCAATTTTGGAATGACTCATTTATCACTAAACTTGTATTCCAAACTTTTTCAGCATGGATTCTGCTGATGTGGTCTTGGGAGACTCAGAGTTTCCACAAGGAGGCATTAGAGTGATACTTTAGTCAAAAACACAGAGATAGATGACAGATAGATAGATAGATAGATAGATAGATAGATAGATAGATAGATAGATAGACAGAGATACATAGATTCATATGTATATAAATAAATATATGTATACATATATAGGTATGTATAATGTCTATGAAATTGAAGTGCCCCACCTTGCACAAATAAACTGAATTGCTCGCTCTCTAAAGAACTCTCTTGATGAAAAACCAAAGAAACATTTTTTCTTTTCCTTTTTTCCCTTTTTTTTTTTGTTTTCTTCACTGACAAAGGAAATAATTTTTCCATCATCATCTTTCTCTTGTCTGCCATGTGGTGGCTGGACCCTGTGAATGAAATTCATCAGCCCTGGTCGCCTTTCCTTCAATGAATTTTTCTGAGCTCTGTAGGCTTGTCAGTGCAGCTGGTACTCTGGCAATCTTTAGTCAACATCCTACCAGATGAATTAAAGGGAAAATGTTCTGTGATTAAGGCAGGGGAAACTGTTTTGAATGACGCTCTGTGTTTGCATTTGAGGTTTCACAAAGGAAATATGAGCATTTGGCGCTCATAAGGGAAACAAAATTATATAACCTTGAATACTCTGTAGGGGATTGTGAATCACCATTAACACAAATGCAAATTTTTCTCTATGGTTTAGTCAAACCTCAAGCTAAAATCCTGTTCTTTGGGGTACTGAGATCTTAAAGTCTGTCTGACTGGTGAGTATAAGCACAAATTAAAATCATAGGAACAGCAATTCGATGCCAAGATCTGACGAGACTAATAGTGAGCCAAATCTTGGAGACAACTTTCAGTCTCAGCAAAATATAGATCATGGTCAAATACACAGGCCTCACAAAAACACAGGATCTCCCATATGCTCCCTCCAGACTCAAATGCAATTGGAAAATACTTAACGAAACAAAAAAAAATACAACACGGCATAGATAATGTCAATCTGTAGTTTTCTAAGTCAATCTAGGATCCTTAGGTACTATGTCATGGTCCGCATCTCTACCTCAGTTTGACACCATTGATTTAGGCAATTCCCACTTTTGAAATCTGCATGTGTCTACAGTTCTCTGCCTATTGTTAATTTCTCTCAATATAAATAAACTGTGAAACAAATTCTAGCCTCGAAATCATAATTTTAGCTCACGTTTATATAGTACTTTCGTGTTTTCAAAGTGTTTTGTGAGCTAATTAATTTCATTTAGTAATCACAACAATCATGTGGGAAAAAATCCTGATATCATGCCCCTTTCATAGATGAGAAAACTGAGATTCACAGAGAATAAAGGAGGGTTAGTGTTAGGTTTAGGGCGCAAGGGCTCTGAAGTGTTGAAGGCAAGTCTTGAAGTTGGCTGATCCTGACTGAAAGCCTAGTATTCTCTTTTCATTACCAAGCTTATCGTATTTCCCTCGATGAGTATCTTTTCTTAAAGAATCTATTTTAGTGCTTTTTGTTGTTCATTTGGTTAATTGTTGTATCATTGAACAAGCTAAAAAGAAGCCACAAGAGGTCATTTAATCCAACATCATCATTGCTGGTAACATTCACAAAGCTGCATTTATAAAGTATCAATTTTGTGATTATAAAGGACTTCTCTGTTGTGTGGCAGCTTTGGGAATGAAAATCTCCCCCAGACAACCTCCTATATTTTTTCAACAATCAGTTAATCAGTAACAAGCATTTACTGAACACCTTTTATGTGCAAGGCAGTGTGCTGGGTTCTGAGAGCACAAAGACAAAAATGAAACAATCCTTCCTCTCAAGGACTGAATATTCTAATTGGAAAGATGACAACAGTACATGTTATTTAGCAGGTCCTTAGGAAATCAGGGAGGGAGAGAAGGAAGGAAGGAAGGAAGGAAGGAAGGAAGGAAGGAAGGAAGGAAGGAAGGAAGGAAGGAAGGAAGGAAGGAAGGAAGGAAGGAAGGAAAAACATTAAGCATTTAGTACATGCAAAGCACCATGTTAAGTACTAAGGACACAGACAGGCAAGACAGTCCCTTCTCTCAAGGAGTTCACTTGCTACTAAAAGAAAATTCATACAAAATGCTTCAGCTGCAAGTCAAACGCAAATGTCCAGTGGCCCAGGTCCAGTGGCAAAGCAGATAGTGATGGAGCTTGTAATATCATTTCCATTGACAAAACCATGTCTATTTCTGATGTTGAGACATTTGACAGTGCCAAGGACTTTAGGGTGGCAGCTTTCCTTTCTGGGCCTTGAGTCATTGGCTGCTGAGGAGGTAGAGGCTATTGACAGCTTAGATCTCCAAAAAACTTGTTCCCCTGAACATGTGTGAGCCATGAACTGGTAGCAGGGTTGGTGGTTTGGGAAACACTGCTGTTCCCAACTCAGCTGCCCATTGCTGACAGATGAATGATAGTTGGTGTTGGTGGTGGTATCATTATAATCTAATCCTTTAATAATGGCTGTGGGAGCCAGACTAGAAGCAGAAATAATGATCTTGGGGGAATCTTGGGCTTTGGGTTCAGGACTGTCCCCACCAGGTCCAAGAAATAGTGTTCAAGATGATCAAAGTAGTTTGACATGCCCAACACATGCTACGTTTCATCTCTTCCTCACAATACCTTGATGCTTCTGCCAGGCTGGATTGCCTGCCCTGTTGATGGTGATTGGTCAGCAGTTGTTGGGAAAGAGAGGTGGTGGACCCTTCTCCATGGTGTTTACTCTCCTTAGATGGGAGCTGTGGGGACCAAGTTAGAAAGATGGCTGATATTGGTCGTGGACCACGGCTGTTCCTGACAAGTCATATGGTTATCACCTATCCCAAGCCCATGACAAAAGAAATGATTCTGATTTTATCATATGATTGTCAGATATTACAGTCCTTACCACACAGTGATAATCAGTGCTTACTGACTATTGGAAAATTTACAAGATGTCGCAAAAGTCTCAGTGAAGTTTTAAGCTTCAATAGCTTAAAATACCCTTAATAACTTCCAACTGTACTGAGACTCTTGGGACACTCTATGTAAGAAGGGCAGTGTGTGTGTACCAGTCATTATGGGTTACATACTGGATCCCCCAAGAGAATATAAATTCAGCATAGGAATGATTGGGGGAGGGGTTATCTTTGTATCCTCAATGTCTTGCTAATAGCTGGTGGGTTTTTTGTCATTGTAGCTGTTTGTTTTGAGAATCTCCCATCACCCAGGTTGGAAGCACAGTGGCTATTCATGGACCCAATCCTAATGCTGAGCAAGCACAAACGCCTTGATTTACTCCATTTTCAGGGGCAGCTAGGTGGTGTAGTAGATAGAATGCTGGACCTGGAGTCAGGAGCACCTGAGTTCAAATCTGGCTTCAGACATTTACTAGCTGTGTAACCCTGGGCAAGTAACTTAATCCTGTTTGCCTCCATTTCCTTATCTGTAAAATGAGCTGAAGAAGGAAATGGCAAACCATTCGAGTATCTTTGCCAAGAAAACCCTAAATAGGGTTTGGACACAACTGACTGACCAAACAATACCAAACTCTTATTTCCAACCTGGTACTAATTCTCCTGGCCTTAGGCAGTCCCCAGCTCCTGGGGCCTCACTATACTGCTCCCAGTTACACCTCAGAACTTCCAGGCTCAAGAGATCCACCTGCCTTGGCCTCCCAGGGACTAGACATGTGCCACCAAAACTGACCACAAACTTAACGCTTCATAAACCTTTACTGAATTGAATTGAGTGAAGGGCATTTCAGATGGAGGGAACCATCACTAGGGCAAAGATTTGGATGTTAAAAGTAGATGCAGAGTATTTATGGCAGGGAGTAAAGCAAACATTTATTGCTGGAAGTCTAATTTTACTTTAATTTAATAAAAGTAAAAATAACTGGTTGTGATGTGATTAATGACAAGCAAGGTTGCTGCGATACGGTCTTGGCAGGCATCCGCATGCAGGATGCGTGGAGGAGTACAAGATACAGTACAAAATGAACCTGCCCAAGCAGCTGTTTGCCGCTTGACTGGAAAAGAAAAAAAAATGGAACAGATGTAAAAAGCTGGAACTTCCCCCTGATCATCTGATGGGAGCATAACAGAATCCACCCTCCAGACCAAGCCTTCTTAAATAAGGCTCACGAACTTAAAAAAAAAAAAAGTTTTGATAACTGTCTTTCAATATATTTTGCCCTCTGGATTTTATTTTATGCATTCAATAATACTGTTCTGAGAAGGAGCCTCTAAGCTTCACCAGACCACCACAGGGGTCCATGACACTAAAAAGTTTGAAATCTCCTGCTCTGAGGTTAGTACTAGCTTTTTCTTGAATAACAATGACTATATTCAAATAGCAAAGATTTGCAAAGTACTTTACACACCTGATTTCAAGAACAAGGATTATAATGCAGCATCTGAATGCCAGACCCGCAGAGCTAGAGGCAGCAAACCTAACTCCCTCTGAACTGAGAGGGGAATCCTGTCTCAGGGGCCCTTTCTACTTTGGGATAATTCTGGCTCACATCAAGCCCAAATCCAAACCTTCTCAGTTCTACCCATTTCTCCAATGAGAGCAAGCAAATCTAAGCCTTCCTGAAGACGCCTCTCATCTCCCATCCAAGCTTTCTCTAAAAATCCTCCCTCAGTTCCTTGGTGGCAGGAACTGGAGGCCTAGAAGGCTGCCCTCCTCAGCTCACACTTTCTTTCATAGTTACCCAGTCAGTCAACATGGTGTGAATAAAATACACTTGCCAAAATGTGGCTGGCCAGGACAGGATGCAGGAGGATGGTAATCACCTGCTTGCTGCCAGATGTTCTGGCTTTCAATCCAGCTTACGTTGGACAGCTTCTCTGGACTGTCCCATCACCGTTAGTGATGCTCAGCTTGCAGTCCTGTCCTGGGAGGGAAGTTTGATGAGATAAGCCATTTTCTCAGACACTTAGTGCATTTGCTACGACCTGCCCTGTGCTGACTCTGGCTTTCGAGCAATTACTATGAACTCCTTTCCCATGAGTAGGCAGCTAGATGGATCTACAGTCAGTAAGGTGTCGGACCTAGAGTCAAGAAGATCCAGGCTCAAACCCAGTCTCAAACTTTTATTAGTTGTATGACCCAGGGCAAGTCACTTAACCTCTATTTGCCTCAATTTCCTCAACTGTAAAATAGGGATAGTAAAAGTATCTGCTTTCCAGGGTTGTTGTGAGGACCAACTGGTATTATATCTGCACAGTGCCTTACAAAAAGAAGGTTTGTATGATTAATTATTCCCCTCCCCTTCCTCCTGTGTTTGCAAGGGATGATTATTCCTAAACCACACTAGTCTCTGCCTTAGATTACCACAAGCACTTCAAGGAATGAGAAGAGGCTGGATGAAAACTGTCAACTATTTTTAGGTGCACAATGAATGCTGAGCTCATCCCTTCACTCACCCACCCCACTCCACACACACACACAGGTGAGACAGCTCCTTGGAGTCCCCTTTCCATTCAGCAACAACTTCTGTATGTCTGCTAATTTTGTTCACAGAGAGTCCAGCAATAAGGACACCAAGGATGTTGGTCTGCTCCAACAGGAAGGTCTCAACCCTGTCTTTGGGCAAGGTTTATACATTAAGAAGCAACTTCGTTACTGTCCAGTGGTGTCTGACTCTTTGTGACCCCATGGACATAGCAAGATAGTGCCCCTATCCTCCACTATCTCTAAGTCTGTCCAACATGCTTATTGCTTCCATGGCATGGTGCATCTCATCCTCTGCCATCCCTTTCTCCTTTTGCCTTCAATCTTTGCCAGCATCAGGGCCTTTACCAATGAGTCCTCTCTTCTCATTATATGGCCAAAGTATTTAAACTTCAGTTTCAGTATTTGACTTTCCAGAGAATCGCCTAAATTATTTTCTTTAAGCGTTGATTGATTTGATCTCCTTACTGTCCAAAGGACTCTCAAATGTCTTGTCCAGCACCATAATTCAAAAGCATCTATTCTCACATTACTCATGTTGCATAGAAGAACTGAAATGAATGGGTTTAATAAGAATGAATGTGTACAATCCATATAAGACTGCATGCCATCTTGGAGAGGGAGGAGAAAGGGAGGGGGAGAAATTTAAAACTTACTGAAGTGATTGTTGAAAATTGAAAACAAATAAATTAATTATTGAAAAAAACATTACACAACTGAAAAAAAAGCATCTATTCTGCAGTGCCCAGCTTTCCATATTATCTAACTCTCACAGCCATATGCTGCTGCTGCAAAAACCATAGCTTTGAATATTCCGACCTTTGTTGGCAGGGCGATATTTTTAGTGTGCTTCCCAGGTTTGCCATAGATTTCCTTCCAAGGAACAAGCATCTTTTAATTTCATGGCTGCAGCTGCTGTCTGCAATGATCTTTTAGCTCAGGAATATAACATTTGACACTCCTTCCCTTTCTTCTCCCTCTATCTGCTAGGAAGTGATGGGACCAATTGCCAAGATTTTAATTTTTTTATATTCACATCAGGCAAGCTTTTACACTCTTTTCTTTTACCCTGGTCACTTTCTGTCATCAGAGTGGTATCATCTGCACATCTGAGATTGTTGATATTTCTCCTGGCAGCCTTAATTCTGACTTTTGATTCACCTATCCTAACATTTCACATGATGTATTCTGCATTTTAGTTAAATAAATAAGGTGACCATATACAGCCTTGTTGTACCCCTTTTCCAATCTTAAGGCAATTAATTGCTCCATGTTAGGTTCTAACTATTGCCTCTTGGTCCACATACAGGTTCCTTAGGAGACAAGTTGGATGAGCTGATTCTGCCATCTCTACAAGGTCCTGACACATTTTGTTGTGATCCACACAAAGACTTCAGTGTAGTCAGTGAAGCAGAAGTAGATATTTTTTCTGGAGCTCCCTTGCTTTCTCCATAATCCAGCAAATATCTGGCAATTTGGTCTCTAGTTCCACTGCCTTTTCAAAAAACCAGCCTGCCCTTCTTGTTATTCTTAGTTCACATATTGCCGAAGCCTAACTTGCAAAATCTTAAGCATAACATTGCTAGTGTGGGAGATGAGTGCAAATGTTTTCTAATTTGGACAGTCTTTGGCATTGTCTTTCTTTGGGATGGATCTGATCTTTTCCAATTCACTGGCCACTGTTTAGTGTTCAAATTACCAAACAATTGTGCTTATCTCACATACCATAAGGTTATGCTAGGTTTCAATAATATAGTTATTATTGATGTAAAAATCTTTCTTGTTACTATTTTGTGTATTTTTGCCACCTCTTCTTAATCTTTTCTGCCTCTGTTAAATCCCTACCATTTTTGTCTTCTATCATACCTCTTTTTACGTGAAATCTTCCCTTTATTCCTCTAATTTTCTTGGCTAGATCTCATCTTTTCAATTCTGTTGTTTTCTTCTATTTCTTTGGATTTCTCATTTAAGAAAACCTTTTTATCTCTCCTTGCTAGTCTCTGGAATTTTACATTCAACTGGACATATATTTCACTTTCCCCTTTCTTTTTCACTTTCCTTCTTTCCTTAGCCATTTGCCTCATTAGAGACTTTGGAGAAGCAACAGATATAGCAATACGTGTGGGCAGCCTACTTGTAGGAGCACAATACAACACATTAACCCTAAGAACCTTCTCTATAGTGTCACTCTCTTTGGTAGCTCTGAAGATCCCTCCAGATTCTGCCAAGATACAAGGTCATCACTATGGATATCAATCATCATTTTATTTGTAAGCATGGAAATTGCAGTTCTGGTTGTGCTGAATTCAGTGAATGAATGAGTGAAGAGCATTTATCAAGCTCTCACCATGTGCCAAGCACTGGGATAAGTTCAAAGATAGATATGGGTTGAAAAATGAAACAGTCTCTTCCCTAAAGCAGCTTAAATTTCACAATGGAGAGACAATACACAGGGGAGGGAGTGGTGACCAGGGAGGGTGTGTAGGTCACTGGGATGGTCAATAGAAACAGTTGAGATGCCCTTTCCAGAACAAATGGTTGTATTTATTTGATTTATGTTTCCCAGAGCAAGAAGTGTAGAGGGATGTGTGTATGTGTGTGTATGTGTGTGTGTGTGTGTGTGTGTGTGTGTGTGTGTGTGTTTGGAGGGGACTGGGAAATATAGAAGATGAGGGTATGTTTGTGACAGGTAAGAAAATGCTGGGGTAGGGGACTGGATGGTTTACATAGTACAGTCTGGAGGATCTGATATGGGACCAGCTAGACACAGTGAGCTATTAGGATCCATACTCTCTCACTAATCAGACTATCCCCAGGATAAAAGCTCCAAATCTAAATGGACTAATTCCTGAGGGAGGGTCTCAAGAAATCTGATGGTCAGTATCAGTGAGGGTGGCAACATCTGAAGTGGGTGAGGGCTTGGCTAGCCAAATAAACCACATTTGATAGTATTAGATAAATTAAATTTATCGGCACAATAGAAAAGCAATAAAACAAGGATTTCCATATCAGAAACAGAAAAACTGAACCCTTATTATGTATCTCTTCTTCAGCATGCCTTCGAAAGCTCATTGAAAGTACTGCTCAGAGCTCTTGTGAATGAAACAGTCCACATTACAGGTTGACTGGCACTCATAAACAAGAAAATAATGATGCATCAAAAATCCATTTTCCTTCAGTGAAGTATCTAAATTGCAAAAAAGTGTTTAACTGATGCAGGAGAAATACAATAGTATTAGCAATTGTTCATGAGTGCCTTGTATAAATATATAATTATAGGCTTCCACTCGTATAAAAGTGTTTATACAATTTTCAACATATTAAACATTATTAAGAGACAGAGAAAATTAAACTTAATCTAGAAATTATATAATTTACTATAATTACAATTTTCACTGATGAGCATGTATACATCATTCCAAGATTCAACATCGAAATTTGCATTTTCCAACGGCAGCTCTCCTCTCCGACTTGCAAACATCTGTAATCCCCTGACTTTTGGGAAGGATAGAATCCTAGAACTGAAGGAATCAGACTTCTCATAGTCTAAATCCTTCATTTCACAGGTGAGGAAACTGAGAACCTGGAGGGTGGGAAGGCTTGGTCTACACCAGACAATGAGCAAGCACCATCAGGATCAGACCAGGGTTCAGATTCTACACCTGTTGCTCTTTCCTAGATCTCCCCATCACCCACAAAATGAAATCATTTTTATGTCAATTTTTATATTTCCACTATGGTCATTTTCATTGCTACTTTGTTACAAAACTGAGACCTCAAGCCCAAGACATTTATTTCTTTTCAGCTGACCCAACTAAGTATGGTAAAGTGGCACCTCCTGTGGAGTCAGGAGCATTGGGTTCAAATTCTACCTCAGAGGATTACTATTTGTGTGACTTTGGGCAAGTCATTTTCCATCTTAGCTTTGTCAGCTTTAAAATAGGGGGCAAGACCTTCAGCGTCCCTTACAGCTCTAGATATGTGAGCCTATGAAACTATGCCTCTGTGACAACTGAACTTCTGAGGTTCCCCAACCCCAAAATGGAGAACGTGGTTTGATTATGAAAAGCTTGACCCCAGGCAGAGCAGTGCACAGAGTGTTGGAGTCAGTAAGCCCTAAGTTCAAGTCCTGCCTAAGATATTTACTTAGCTGTGTGATGTTGAGCTCACTGTTTCCTCATCTGTAAAGTGGGGATAAAAATAACTCCTAGATCACAAGGCTGTTGTGAAGCTCAAATAACTTAACATGTGTAAAGAGCTATAAAAATACTAGCTAACATCATCATGGCTATTATCATTATCACATTTTTAACTTGGCTATTGAGACTCTGGGTCCCCAGAGTCAGCTGACATTTAGGAGGTTTCTACATTAATTTAAAACCTTAGACTAGGTGGTAGATTAACTAAGCAGTTCTTGACTCTGTTCCACTTTTGACGGATTATGTGCCCCTGGAAGGATCACACCTAGGGAGATTTGAAGTATTGCACATGTTTCAGCAGGTGCCCACCAACTCTTGGCAATCCTGTAGGCACCAGGCAGCACCCTAACACTCCAGAGCACAGGTAAGTTTAACACAGGGCTGACAAAAGGAGAACATCCAGAGAAGGTCACCCTTAACTATGAGGTCCTTTAGCCCATAACATGTGAGGTAAACTGAGGCAACTGGAGCTGTTCAGTGGGGAGAGGACAGGAATTGGCCTTGTTTTCTTTGGTCCAAAGGAGAGAACCAGCAGCAATGAGGGAGGCGAAGGAGGTTGCCAAGAAGTCAGTTTAGCTGTTCTTCAAGGAAAACTCCTCAACCACTAGTGTTGTCCAGACGTTGAAAGGACTAGAGAGCAGGGGTAGCTTCCCATTCCTAGGTGACTAACTCTAAATTCAAGAAAAAGCATAAGGACGAGTTGCCAGATGGGTTAAAATGGAGACTACCTTAAGGTACAGGTTGGACTCCGTGGTCACTGAGATCCCTCCAGTTTGAAAATTCCATTTTTTTTGTGCTCAAGTTCCCACACCAATGGAGTCACAGACCTTTGACTTGCTAACATGTTCTAAGAGTCATCGTGTCTATCACACCACACACACACACACACACACACACACACACACACGCACACACACACACACACACACACACACGCACACACACGCACACACACACACACACACACACACACACACACACACACACACACATGGGGCCTCAGCCTCCTGATCTGTCCTTCCTAAATGAACTGGGTATGGTCAACTCTAAATATACCACTTCTATTTTCTTGTCCAATGTTTTGTATACGGAAACATAACTAACAACTCTGACTGGCAGCTGGAGAAAGGTCCCAGTAAGTGGACTCAGAAAGACTCTTCCTTAGAAACAAGCCCCTGTAGGAGGGTAGCCCCCAGAATAATCTAAGGCCTTTGTTAGAAAGGGGTGTTGATGGAGGGTGGAGGTAGCACCATTATTATGCCAAGGAAGCAGGGAGTCATGACATAGGGCAAGGGAGAGATCATACCCCCAGATATCGGGCATGTTGGGGCAGTGCATCAGAACACTGAACCTGGAATCAGGAAAACCTGAATTCAAATTCAGTATCCAACGTTTACTGGCTATGTGACTTAGGGTAAGTCCCTTAACTCTGCCTCAGTTTCCTCAACTATAAAATACTCATGTTAATAGCACCTATCTCCCAGGTTATGAGAATCAAATCCGATAATACTATAAATGTTTAGCATAGCTCCTGGAACATAGTAGGCACATATTAGGTACTTGTTTTTTTCTTCCTTGCTTTCTTCCTTCTTTTCCACTTTCCCTTCCTTCTTTCCCTCCCTTCCTCCTTTCCTTCTGTTCTTCCTTCCTTCCTACCTTCCTTGTCACCACATGGTTTTTACAGTTCTGCATTAATCTCATAACTCCAGGGCTAAACTCTTTGTACGTTGTAAAGTGACAATTTATTCTAATAAAAACAACCTGAGCTCCCACTCATTTTTCACACACAACTCCTATTTAAATAATGATCCTTGTGCAAAAACAATAATAACAAAAACCTCTGACCTTATATACTTCCCTAAATGAAAGAAAACACAATGATATGAAATTCGCTCAATAGAATTGATGAGAAGAAATATTAATTAAAAGATCATCTAATCCAACCTGCTTGATTTATTAGATGACATCGAGGCCCAAGAAGGGCAAGGCAGCCCAGTGGAGAGAGAGCTAAGTTTGTGTTCAGAAAATTCATGTTCAAATCCAGTCTCTGCCACCTACAACCTAGGGCAGGTCTCTTAACCTCTCTGGACCACAGATGCATCATCTCTCAAATATGGCCTCCAAGTAGGCTCTAAATCTGGGATGATCCTACAAAGCCTGTGTGGGGCCTATGAAGTGACTTAACAAAACCCACACAGGTCTTGACTGTCAGAGAAAAGACTACTCCTTCCCCTTCCTCTTTCCACCGATGGCACTGTCCAAGCTTTTGATCATTCAGCCAGAAACAGTTTTAGTAATTTACCATTGATAGCTAGCCTGTAACTAGTAAACATGGTAGCCAGCCTGGTTGGAGACATTGGAATGACAGAGAGCACCAAGATACATCTACTGCTCCTCATCTTCCACTGAGTGAACTTAAGTATCCATGTTCTCCCATCAGTCTGTGTGAAAAAGCATCTGTTAGTGTGATAAGAACAAAGGAGAAACCAGTTATCAGGAGCTTCTAATTATCTCACTTCGTTTATAATCTGTAAGCATTGTGAAGCACTTACTATGTGCTGATGTGTGATACAGGGTGGATGCTCCCTCAGACTCTAGGAGTAATCCTGTGGGACTGTACTTCTGAAACTACAGCTCATGAGTCTACACCAATGTATTTCCCTTCAATAATCAGACAGTAGACCAAACTGACTCTTGGCATAGACATTTTCTCAAATGTTTTTAGCAGAACAGTAGTTACAAAACTTTCTCCCATAAAACTGAGCTGTACTCTCCTACAAATATACACAGCATTTCCATTGGAACACCTTCTATAAGAGAGAAACGTGTAGGATACAAGAGGTAGCTGGCAGCACAGTGGATAGAGTGCTGATCCTGAAATCAGGAAGACGTTCAAATCCAGCCTCAGACGCTTATTAGTTGTGTGACCCTGGGCAAGTCACTTAACCTCTAAGTGACTCAGTCTTATCAGCTGTAAAATGGGAATTATAATAATAGCACCTATCCCCCTGGGTTGTTATGAGGAAAAAAATGAGATAATAGTTGTAAAAAAGCACTTAGCACAATCCCTGGTAGGCACTATATAAATGCGATTTCCTTTTCTCTTCTTTCATTCCCTATAAGTACAAGTGTGGCAACTTATAGCTCCTGGTAATGCAAGACTCTACTTTGTAGAGTCCTCACAAAGTGCTACTAAAAGTCTACTATATTGGTCTCACCCTTCGCAGGTTAGGGTGTTTTTTTCTGGGTGGGCTGCATGGTTGCTTACCCAGACTTGCTCCTCAAGGGGATAGCTCTCTTTGATGCTGCCAAGCAGTCCTGTTCCTCAAATTTATTTCTTAGTTCAAGTGAGGATTAACTTGTCTCTCTGGTTCCATGTCTGTCTAGAATGTGTACCTCTGTTCCCCAGGATACCTACTTCAGAGTGACATGACCCATATAGGGGGTTGGGAATCAGGGAAGAGAGAACGCTCTTATCACTCCCCAATAGTGATTCCTTCCCAGGAACCTGGTTCTTCCTCCATGTCTTGCAAGAACTCTCTCCAAATTCCCAGGGATTGGTAATTTAAAATACTCATGGGCTTGATAGGTCTATTTGATCAGTCAACCTCTGTTCTTCTCTTCTTATTTTAATCAGAAAATGTCATTTTTGTCCCAAAAAGAAGCCAGGACATAGACTTATTTCCACAGGCAGGTCACCAACTCATCACTATATTGTGATTACATTCTGTGCTTTCTGGGCTCCTCCATTGGTGGCAGATTCAGTTCCCTACCAATAGAGGACAAAACTGTGTGTTGAACTCTTCACAGATGAGTGTAACCGAAGGTGCCATTGTTGTGTTTCCTGTGGCTCTTGTTGCTAACTACAAGTAAATAACATTTCCATAGCATTCCATTTTATGACTCCAGCACTGCTATGGTGCTGTGATCTCTCTGATGGGGACATACCCTCTGCTAGGGCCAATAAAAACCCACCCACGTCTGCCATCCTGTGCATCACTACTCCGTGGGAGACTGACCCAATATGTTGGAAGATTTGTGATGCATTCCTTGACATTTCAGGCATTTTACAACCATTGTGAATAACCATAATAATGATAATAGCTTGTATTATTACAGTACTTTAAGATGTGAAAAATATTTTACATACATTATATACTCACAACATCTCTTTGAGACAAGTGCTATTATGATCCCCATTTTACACATCTGAAGCATTAAAATGCAGCATCCATTAGTCAATAAGCATTTGTTAAGCGTACCTTATGTGCCAAGAACAGCACTAAACACTAGAAATACAAAATAGGGCAGAAGTTAGTCCCTGCCCTCAAGGAGCTCACAGTCTAATGAAGGAAACAAAAAGCAAATAAAATGTACAAATAAGCTCTATACAGGATAAATAGAAAATAATCAACAAAGTGAAGGCACTGGAATTAAAGATTGGGAAAGGGTTCCTGCAGGAAGCGGGAATTTAAACAGGACTTAAAGGAAGTCAGAGAAACCAGGAGGCAGAGATGAGGAGGAAAGCATTCTAGGCACAGGGACAGACAAAGAAAATGCCCAGAGTCAAGATGGATGTGGAGATGGATTGTCCTGTTCATGTAATAGCAAAGTGGTCAATGTCTCCAAATTGACACGGGAGCCTGGGGGTCTGGAAAGAAGGTGTTGCTCTCTATAGACATAGGGAAATTTGGAAGTGGGGAGGATTTAGAGAGAAAGGGGAGGAGTTCTGTTTGGGACATGATAAGTTTAAGATGTCTACTGGGCCAGTTTGTGATGTCTGAGAGGCAGTTGGAGATGTGAGATTAGAGATCAGCAGAGAGGTTAGGGGAGGAGAGGTAGATCTAAGAATCATCATCACCGCAAAGATGATAATTAAATCTGTGGGAGCTGATGAGATCACCAAATGAAGCAGTATGGAGAGAGAAGAGGGTCCAAGATAGAATCCTGTGGGACACCTATGGTTAGAGGGTTTGAACCTGGAGGAGGATCCAGAAAAAGAGATAGGAAGTATAGGACGAAAACCAGGAGAGAGTAGTGTTCTGAAAACACAGAGAGAATCAAGGAGGACAGAGTGATAAACAGGGTCAGAGGCTTACGGGTCAAGACTAATGAGGATCTGAGAAAGTGTCAAAGACTTGGCAATTAAGAGATCAGCAGTCTCTTTGGAGAGAGTAAACTCGGTGGAATGAGGAGGCCAGAAGTAGAATTGTAGGAAGCTGAGAAAGCGAGAGGAAAGTGGAGGTACCTACTGTATGTAGATAGCCTTCTTTAAAGAGTGTAACCGGAAGTGCCTGGGAGATTTAGGACCAAAGGAAATGGGGATAGAAAGATCAAATGAGGGTCGTTTGAGGATGGGGAGATGTGAGCATGTCGATGGGCAGTAGGAAAGGAGCCAATAAGACTCTGGAGAGGTTAAGTGACTTTCCCAGGATCATTCAGCTAATACATACAGCTAGTAAATGCTAGAGATGGGATTTAAACCCAAGTATTTCTAAGTCCAGCCTCTATGCCAGAGGGAATGAGGGAGGAAACATTTCAGAGCAGTTAATACCTGAATTAAAACTAGGAAAAATAAATCCCCTACAAAATGAAAACTGACTTGGTCCTTTAGGGGCTAACCTTTGCAGCTCTAACAAAATTAGCTCAGCAAAGGAGACAGGGTTTATAGTCACATTTAACAGAAGAGTTCGAAGAAAACAAGCAGGATTTCCGTTAATGGAAAAACAGTTCCCCAGTTCTGCCCTTCACAAAGAGTTTTAACTTGTCCGGCAGAAATTCATGGACTTTACCAGTTACTATAACCAAAAGGCTGGTGATTCTCAGATTGTCCTGTGGAACAAGAACTCTGATGAGGGAAGGGGGGCTGAAAAGGAGACACTGATTACGTTTTAACAGAGGTGTTAGAAGTCCCTTCTGAGCATTCTCGTTACTGTAAAGGGCACCCTCATCCTCCCAGTCCCCCAGGTTCGCAACAGTCACCTCGAAATCCTCACTGCCTCTCACTGCTGATATCCAAATTGTTGCCAAGGCCTGTCAATTTCACTTTTATAGCACTCACCCGAATACCGCCCCTTTCTCTCCTCTGACTCTGCCCCCACCCTGGGGCAGACCCTCATCGCCTCACACCTGGACTTCTGCAACAGCTGCTGGGGGTCCTCCTGCCTCAATCTCTCCCCTCTCCAATCAGCCACTAAAGTGATTCCCCTACTCAATAAAGTACAGACATTCAAAGAAGCTGGATGAGCTCTGCCCTCGCCCTGCCTTCAGTAGACCTTGGCTTGGTGGGGATGGGGACATCACAGTTTAGGTTTCTTTGCTCCATTGTTTGAGGGATGGTGGGGCTCAGGGAGCTGCCTCTGACACTGGAGCTAGGCACTTGGAGGCGAGCGCATACGCGACCCTGGAGCGCAGGACACCTAGCGGGGTGGGGTGGAACCCTGGCTGGTAGCTAGGGCGTGACCACTAACTGGATTGGGAGGGCTGGGACAGGACCCAGATCTTGCACCATCTGATGCAAGGCCCCAGGGTGAGGGAAAAGGGAGGAAACATGAGAAGATGGGGATGCTGCAGAGCCAGATTTAGAAGAGGAAAGGACTTGAAAGGGCATCGAGGTCAGAGAGGAAACTGAGGCAGAGAAAGCTTCCATGCTTGCCCAGGGTCGTCCCTAGTGTGGGACCTCATAAACTCCTGTGGCAGGGTTTTGGAGTCCATTCCCTACTAGGTGCCTTGAAGGAATGAAGACCCCATAAAGGGGCAGAGGGGATGGTAAAAGGATACATGGTGGGACAGAGGGAATAGTGACCCTAATGGGATGGGGACCCAGGGCGTGAGGGTGGGAGGAGACGAGGGACTGAAATATTGGGGCCTTCGAGGGAGGCCAAGGAATGCAGCGTGTTAAGGACTGTCTTGTAGTCTTGTAGAGGAAAAGCACTTGGTAGGACCAGGCACCTCCACTGATGCCACTTTTGTTCACAACATTTACCATGATTTCATTTATCTGTGCAAATGCACTTCAAATACAAATAATTATAAGCAGATATAATTTTACTTTGAAGTTAAAATTTGCACCTACTACTTCTATTTATGAATAAAAAATAAAGGCACTGCTCAATCGCACAGCCTGGCACTTTAAAGTATTCTTAAATTCCAGTTCTAGTGAAGTATGGTCTGAATGCACACTTGCGAGGTATGGTTCTATGGAAACTCTTTGTTCAGGTGGAGGAAGGCTGGATGGGAAACCTTCCACTTCTGAGATTCTGTGAAATCTCTGCCTGTTGTTTATCACCACCATCATGGCTGATAGCAAATCAACCTGCCTTCACATCTCATGTAACTGCTAAATGTGACATGATTTACTTCTACTTTTCCTCCCCCACTTCTGCCACTTTATTGACCTTTACAGGTTCCCATACTGTTTACTTCCCTGTTGCCTGCTTGCATTTGATAGACTACCATAAATTGTGGTGTGACATGTTTTTCTTATGTTACATTTTCTCTGACACGTGGTATGTGTGTATACACACACAAAAGTGTCACAACTGATTTTCCACACTAGTGGAAGAGAATATTAACACTAATGATACGAAACAGCTAATCCTAAAATCACTTATAGCCTAAGGAAGAAAAGAGTGGTGCAGGCGGAGGAAAAGCAGGGAAGCGTGACGGTACGACTATCTTCAGCCAAAGGTTTCATTTGGAATGTGGAATCAGCCTCTTCTGCTCGGACCCAGAGGGCAAAACTGAGGTCCGTGTATGGAAGTCAAAGGGAAAGCAGATTTGGGCTCAGTATAACTAAGAGCTTCCTTACAATTATATCTGTTCGAAAATACAACTCAACTGTGCCGCCTTTGGGCTCCCCAACATTGTTCAAGAAGAGTCAGGATGATTGAGCGCTTGATTGGTACATTGTAGAGAACTTTCCCTCTCCAGATAAGGGTTGGACTAAATTAGCTCTGTGTGATTACTTGATTATATAATTTTATTGGACATCCACTAGAGATACATATATTTGTAGTTAAGAAGGATTTACCCTTATAAGTGATTTTTTTCTTATGTCAGTATAAAAATTAGTTTCCATCTCCTGGGCCCATACCAAATGTCAGTAATGAGGTCTATGTCAGGTGGCTTGGAGTAGTCAGTTTATTTAGTCAGTGATAATCCATCCAACTGATCTGTTATGATTATTTTGATGAACTATACACTCAGGTGAGGAGACATTTGGAGACTGTGTAGGTGAAAGGTTACCAACACTGACAAAATCAAGGATCCTTTGAAACATTAAAATAACAATATCAGGATTATTAATAATAAGTCAGTATATCAGGGATCTGTGACTTCATGTAACAGAGATCACACTCCTTCTATAACTTAATAGCCATCTGTAATTTATCATTTTAGCTAGCTTCCTAAGACTCAGAGAGCCTTACCAATGAACACACAGCTTGGAAAGTATCAAATGTAGAACGTGACCCAGAACCAAAATGAGATGCTACACCATGCTTCCTCTTAGTTATAACAAAATTTCTTATCCAATCAATTAGCATTTATTCAGGGCCAGGTTCTATGCTAAGCACTGGGCAGTGAATGTCATCAATATATCAGAAGGTCTCTTATGGAGCGCCCCAGTTTTCTCTTAATGGTCCTGTACCATTCAAGGTTTTGTCAGTAAGATGGAGAAAAGTATAGGTACAATGCTTACCGAATATGCAGATAGCCCAGTGGGTTAAGTAGCCAACACAACATACTGGAATATAATCAGAATCCAAGAAGATCTTGACCATCTAGAATGCTGGATCAAATCCAGTTAGGTAAAGGTGACATCTTACACTTGTGCCTAAAAAGTCAAGTTCATAAGTATCAGATAAAAGAAGTGTATCTAAAAAATTTCTGATGCTTTGGGTGTATAGAAAGTTTGATTTGTGTCATAGGGTTAGTGCAGTCAGGAAGGTCCACTCAATCTTGGACTTAACTGAGAAATAAATAGCTTCTAGGACAAAGAATAGAGTGGTCTCACTGCACTCTGTCTGATCAGAGCACATGTGGTATATTGTGTTCATTTCTCAACTGTTTTTTGAGGGAAAGATCTAAAGCCTTGGAATGCTTCCAAAGCAGACAGGATGATGAACATGCTACAGTGTGAAAAGGGTGACAACCAATTTTGAGTTAGTTGATCTGTGAGATCTTAAGAGTCTTTTCCTCTCTCTGTGGCTCATTTTTGTCATCCAGAAAACATCCATTTTATGTCATCATAAAATAATGGGGTCATTCTAGGTGACCTCTGGGGTCCTTTCCAGTTCCAAGTCTGTGTTCCTATGACCCTCAGCCAGATCCCATGACATATGAGCACTACATGAGGAGAATGAGGAAGGAGGGGCTGAAGATGGGTAAAGTTGGTTGCAAAGGCAGTACCATGTAGTTGTATTCAAATATCTGTTACATGGAAGAGAAATCAGACTTTTTCTGTTTAACCTCTGAGGGCAGGCAGAGGAATTGTGAGTGAAAGAGGTAAAGAGACCAGTTTAGGCTTAATAGAAGGAAAATATTCCTAACAGGTGGAGCTATTTGAGTTAAATGGGCTGCTTAAGAGGCAGTAAGTTCCCCCTCACTGAAAGTCTTTAAGCAAAGGTTAAATGACCGTTTGTCAAAGATATTCTTGGGAGGAATCTTGTCCAGCTATGGGTTACATTAAATTGTTAAAGATTCTTTCTCTCCCTGAAATTCTGTTTCTGAATCTAAATGCCTTAATATGTTTAAAGTGGAAAAGAAATGCTATGCACTCAGTGTTTGGTGAATGAACGGAGAGAATTAATCATCTAGTAGATTCCTATGTTGACAATGAATAATTGATCTGACTTTTTTCTTTTTCTTTTTTTTTGGTTTATATTCTTGTATGTTTCCAGGGGAAAGGAACAACTCAGAAAAGCTCCACGTTAACTATAAATGTTTAGGGGCTTGGTGTTACTTATAACCTCTTAAATTGGAAGTTTCTTGGAGAATTCAAGAGCATGGTCTAACACACTCTCCTGTCTTCTTTCAGAAGTGCTTAGATAAACTAAACTGAATAAAATGCACCCAACATCCCACCTTGTTTCTCCTTGTGCCTTTCAAAATAGGTACCAGAGCTGACATCCAGCCACTTCTTTCCTCAGTTAAGTTCTATGGATGTTGTCATAATTTGGTATTAATTAAACTGTCTCTCTTTTTCCCCAGCCTGAGGTTCTGGAACAAATACAAAACTTAAGGGAATTGTGGATGGACAATAATGCACTTCAAACACTTCCTGGGGTATGTAAGTTTATATTATGTAATGCTTTGTAAATATGTTTAAGGGAAATATCATTTATACAACATTATCATTTAAGCATAATAAGTTCCATTTATACAGGGGCTCTAAAATCATTTTTATAAGACGTATTATATCAATGTTTAACTGCAAAAAGTGTTCCATGAATTTAATTTTAGTTCTTTAATCATTCTGTGTATGTGCTTAAAAGTGTATGAATGGTCCGCTCTTTGGGTATCTCGCTTATCTCTACCATTTAATTGATATTGCCTATGTTTCCAAAAGTTGGAAAATGTATTGTTACCAGATGAAAAATAAATAGTCTATATACTCATGAATGGGTATATGATCTAATTTAGGAAATTTTAGGTAATGAATAGCTATGCCTTGGAAATGCCATGGATTTCCTCAGTTCACAAAACTGCCTTAAATTTTAAAGAATTAACCATTATCTTTAAAGCTAATCAGACACTCCATTAATATTTTTGCAGTCTTATCTTAAGAGCAGAATCATTCTTTGCATCCCATCTGTTTCCTTTAGACTCAAAATTTTAAGCCAAAATTTAATTTAAATGATGAAAATCAAAGAAACAGATTCTTCATCATCTTCAAGGGTAACTACTTTCTCCTAAGTGGAAGCTATGGTAACGTAATGAGCGTGGGTCCTATGGCTCTTCCCATGACCTGAGAGAGTTTCAGCCCATGGAGCACACTACCACTCTGGCTTGAAATCCTTTCTTGGTATTTAAGCAAGAGAACATTTCAAGTGGCTAATAGCAACTCTGTAAGCATCATTACCCCTTCAGCATGCTCCAGAGATGGATTCCTGGTCCCTACTTTATGGAATAATGTCAGAAAATTGGTAGGAAGTATAGATAAACCCAAAATCAAATGTATTCTCCTTTTGTGCAATCATAAGCCATATTGAAATGATGAGTCTTGGAATGGGGTAGAGAACTTACTTCTGAAACTCACATTGGTACTAATTCTCCCAGTCATAAGGGGCAAATAGGCATATTTTTACATGTGTAGATTGAATTAGATAGGTATGTAAAGGTGGGTAGACAGATGGATATGTCACAGCATTATCTTCATGAAGTATGTGTACATCAGTGAGTATGTACTGTACTTACTAGAGATAAGAGGTATTCAATAACTGTCATTTGAATAGGCTGTATATTTAGTTCAAGGATTCCTCCACCCTTGCTGTCGTCTGGGGTCATCAGAATATAGCCTATAAGTAGATCACCACAGATTAGAAATGTCCCTCAGCTACCATTTAAGTACAGCTTTTGTGCAAAATTCTGAACAGTTTTAATTTTGCCCCACATAAAGAATGTATGGGGGGAAGATACAAAGAATTCAGAGCAGTTTATAAACAGTCAAGAAAATTCCCCTGCCTCTCCAGCAGTCCCACCTCCCCTCCTTTGCCATCATGGGGCTCAAATTGCCCTAGAAGGGAAGTACATTTGAGGGAGTACATGGGAGCCTTCCCTTCCCAGCAGTATTGATGCAATTCTGTAGACAAAGAGTGATGCCCTGTGATTGGGTCTCTCTTGAAAAGGATGTCAATGTGCTTGGTATTGTTAGGAATTCAGCCCCTCCTTGCCATTAGAGCTGGATAGTCTAGATAACTAAGTAGCAATGGAGACCAAGCTCCAGGTTTCTCCACATAGTCCCTTTTTGCTTCCTTATCTGGGCCTCATGGTTATTCCTCTTCTTTGTAGTGCAAAGGAATTCCTCCTCTTCTCCTCAAAAGCTTGTGTCCAGGTAATTGGGGTGAACTTCTCCTGACAGTTCAGGAACATGGAATGTATTCAGGAAATCCACCTCTCCAGATGTGGCCTTGGAAGTTCTCTGCAAAGCACCACTGTCATCTATGGAGATGAGCATTTTCCCTGAAGGGAGACCTATTTGAACCAGCAGGCTTCCCAGTCCCAGGGACTCACCTCTGTCTTATGGTCCTATCCATGTGGAGTTCTTTTGGTTCTCTCATCTCTCTACCACAACTCTCTGACCCCACTTTGGGGCCCGAGTCTAGGGATATAACTTAGCTCTGAATAGCCACGAACCAAAGAGTCATCCTCAATGAGGTACAAAAGATTCAGTGTCCCCAAGCCAAGGATACTTCTCCTACCCCTCAAGGAGATGTCAGTATTCATCTCGGTATGCTATTCATGGAAAGATCCACTCTTTCCATGAGAAATGTGTCTCCAGAGGTGCAAAAAAGCCCTATCCTTTACTTTATCCTGGTTATCATGCCTCTGTTTACAAATCATCAAAGAAATGTTGACACTCATTCCATGGAGTACATTCACACTTTGCTTAGAGAGATGTCTTTAAAGCCAAAACAAATACCTCATCCCTTAGTCTCATTGAGTTGATCAGGTTACTTCTGGTCAACATTCTCTATATACATTAAGTGTAGGTCTGATCTCACAGATGAGGGTGTTGCATTCAGAAAGGCAGATCCCAACCCATTCGCGTTTTCTCATCCTCTGTGACTTTTGTCCATGCCCCCATCAGTCCTCTACACGGAGTCCAACCAGTGTACTAAAGAAAGGCCTTCTTCTAACTCTTGACACTGCATGGATACAAGTGAACTTCCTCTCCTCTTCCTCCATGACCAGGCCTCCTTCTCTCTGACAATATCTTTGATGTCACAGTTTCTGCTCAATTCTTAGTTCTAATGTTTTGCAACCTATACATGCTCATTCTGTACCTCTCCATAAAGATGAGTGACCCTCAGTCTTAATTCTTTGGAAACTTGTTTCCATGAAGCATAGTCATATAAAATCACCAAAGATATACTGATGTTTAAAATACAGACATTTGTTTCAAGGAGAAGCTTGAAGACGTTAAAAGAACTTGGCAATTTCTCAAAGGTAATCAAGTTCATTACCCAACTTAAATTCTGGGTGCAGTTCTTTATCCATTTGTAGTGACTATCCAATACGTACATATGGATGGACAAGTTCTGTAGGGTGATGATCCATCAAGCTGCATATCATCATTTGAACAATAAGTATTCTTCATTACCCTGGGTTCCCTGGTGTAGACAGGCCAAATACTTTTTAGTGAATGTGTGTCCCATCTAGGAGGCTCTGAAACGTTCTGGACTCAGTGCTAGTGGGACAGTGTCATCTATCAACTGAAGTGTTTGAAAGACTTCACCATTCATAGAGAATTCCTCTTTCATTGGGACTCTGCGCTGGGCATCTTTCATGAGAGTGGCACATGGTAAGCAGACAGTACCCATGGTAGTAATTGGAGGGCCAAAAATCAGAACTATTTCATTATTACTGTTTTCAAGGTATAACTTTAATATATTCATAGGGGACACCTTATAGTAAGAGAGCCCTTACCGTGGCATTCTGTTCTACCAAATCAAAAGTATTTTAATGGTCACCAAACAATAACCATAGAGGAAGGTTATATTGTCTAAACCTTTGAGTCAATTATTTAACTCTCATGACGTAATTCTGATATAGAATATCATTTCCAAAACTTGCATTTTCCCTTCTCCTCAGGCTTTTATTATCAAGTTTACTCTAGATATGTGTGTAGATTATCCGCTTAGATTTTATAAAGATGAAGAAGTAGGACTATAGATTAGTAGCTACTGATAATTTTTAAACTGCTCTTTGGCAGGGGTGTAAAGATAACATTCATGATCATTTCTGAGTGTTTTGTCAACTCTTCTTTCAGATATTTTGAATATCAGCCCCTCCATATCCAAAAAATTGCTTCACTTCTACCATGGCTATCATCTGTGTGTGGTTGGCCTACAGCAGCTGCAATTCTCATCTTTTAGCCCCATTTCTACTTCCCGTGAGGGGCAATGAGTTTATCTAAATGAGATGACTGCATTCTTGATAGAAAAAAATATTTTGTTACAGAAATCTTGAAAAGCCCTTTCCGATTTCCATGTATTTGTAACCCTAACCCTAAATGCTTCCATGCTCTCAGGGATGAGCTGACTTCATTTAGGTCTTTGCCAGGCTTTCTTTCAATTTTGTCCCTCCACTGCCCCTTCGTGTCTTCTGAGAGAATAACTGTTCTTAATATTCCAACATCTTCTTCTATAATATTTTAGAAGCGATTTTGTTTTAAGTCAGTGTTGCTTGTAGCTGAAATATTTCTTGCCTTGGCAGGTAGATCAAGTCTTTGCTGAGTATGGCTTTTTCAGTCTGCTCATTGTGCCAGCTGATGTACATCAATAAAACTTCTTAAGATTTGGTGATGATCTGGGTTGATATTCTTCCTTTCATCCACTTCCCATTTTGTTTTGCATCAACACAATATTTAAGTATGTTTCTGCTGGAGCTGCCTCAAATGGCGTCTCGTTATTTTTGCTCCTTTTTTTAACTGGGTATCTATTTTTACCTTTAATCTAGCAAGTCGGTGTTCTTACTACACAGAAAAGTGATTCATAAACGGCTTTCACATCAGTATCCAGTTGTTTTCTGTCAGAATATAGTCAATTTCATTTTTGATGCTATTTGGTATTGACCGTAGTGAGTATGTCCCAGCCCTTTAGATATAAAAATAAAGTGCTCCCAATATCAAGAAGTATCACAAGACTTTCAGCTTTCTTGTTTCTTACTCTGGAATCATGTTTTCCAACATATTTTTTACTATCTTCCTCCTGCCTTCCTTTGCCTTCTAATCACCAAGTGTTAAATTATGTATGGCTTTAATTTGGAGAGTCTTGCTAAGTTCTTCATAGAATATATTTTACCTTCTCAGGCTCTACCACAGATGTAGGCACACAGCCTGCAGTTATCTTTGTGATTGTTTTTTTTTTTTCAAATCCTCTTAATGAGCATAACAATATGATATGAATGTCCCATGAAATGATTGTCTTTGCTCCCTCAAATGTATGACAAAAGTGTCTTCACTCACTCTTTATCTGCCTTTCCAAGGAAAGCCTGTGAGCCATCCTTCCATTTAGCTAGACCTTCCCATTGTCTTACAGTTACGCTTATAGGGAGAGTTCAGTTCCTCTGATCATTTATGGGTCATTTTACAAGGATTTAATATTGGATCACCATACCAACAGTCAATTAGAGTTTATAAACAGAGGTACAGAGTGAACCTGTGATGCTAATGGCCAAGGAACTCCCAGGTGAGGATTCTCTTCTGGAGTAGTCTTGAGGAAACTAAGAGCACCACCATGCCACCATGAGGCCACAGAATAGGACCTTGGCGAGGCAACTCATATCCACTCATTTATTTGGCTAGAAAGTCTGGTATTTCACACGTACATAGCCTTCTTCAGCAGATGGATTCAGACCCCCACCTTTCACAGGCTTCATTCTCTGATGGACTGTGCTGTGGAATAAGCCTGTTTTGTACTGACTCAGGAAGGTTTATTGGTGAATGAACATTCAAAGAAGTAGATGGTTATCTACTTCATTAAGTGATTAACCTTATTAATTTAGTGTTATGGGACACAGCAAAAAAAAAAAATTATGCTGCACACTTAGGCCGAAATATATTTGCATATTTATTTGGCATTTTATCTATGAATGCTATTGCTTTTTTCTTGTTTAGCATATATTTAATAGATTAGATTCAATTGTTGTTTTTTAATACTCCTGGAAACCTGAGCTGAAGTTATTTTCTTTTTAAAAAACCTTAAACTCAAAATCAAGTAGATAATGGACCATTTAATTAGCTTTCTGACATCTTGCCTCATCTTGGTAGATTACATTATGCTGTGTTCTAAAGATTTGTCAGCTGAGATGTAGTCAAAGTCTGTGCTTTACAATTTTAATTCTCTTTCCAAAAACTCTAAGGCTACACACACACACACACACACACACACACACACACACACACACACACACACACATTTATTGTATTGGTTGATCTCTAAGTCAGTAAATTGCAAAGAAAACAAGGATCTACCTTAGCACTGGAGGCTTCTTTGTCAGAAATTCTCTGTACTTATGAAAGCATAGGTCTGCCCCCCCCAAAACTTGGGTTCTAGAGTCTGTTCTCCCTTCCATTTTCTGCTTCTTATATATATAGATATAGATATAGATATAGATATAGATATAGATGTATGTATATATAGAGAGAGAGATGATAGACAGACAGACAGACAGACAGACAGACAGATAGATAGATAGATAGATAGATAGATAGATAGATAGATAGATAGATAGATAGATGATAGATAGATAGATAGATAAAGATATGTCTTTTCTCATTTCACTTTTCTTATTGGCTTTTCATTTCCAGCTCGCAGGAGTTCTTTCTCTTGCCCCATATATCTAATCCAGGGCTTCCCTACCAACCAATTCAACAAATAATAAAAATAAAAAAAAACTTTATTAAGTGACTGCTGTATGCCAACCATTGAGGTACAAAAGAACAGTTCCTGCCTTCAGTGTCAGTTCTATAGTTCTGCTATAGTCCTTACCCATCTCTGAGAAGAGAGCCATAACGATTGTATCCTCAAGGCCCCTTCTGCCTGTACCTCTGGCTCTTTGGGGAATTTTCAGGTAAGGATTTGGAAGAACCAAACCTAAAAAGGTGGACATACTTGAACCAAGAGAAAGGCCACTGCTGACAAAATGTTTGCAAACAATAAAGACCAAAAGTAGTTTAGCTTAGGACCAGAAGGGACAGTAATCTCGAAGCAGAAAAATCAGCTCACCAGAACATTGGACTCGAGGGAAAATTGTGACTCGAGGGCACAATTCATAAAACGTAAGTAAAAGAACAACTCTGTGGTCCTCAATCATACCTGTTTGCACCACCACGAATGCTGATGGAGACCGTACCCTCTCTTCCAGGCCTGTGACCAGTCAGCAGGCACAGTCACTGGACACAGGGAAGCCAACCAGCCCTGGGGAAGAAGGGTGTTCATTTACTTTGAGGCAGAGCACTCAAAGGAAGTTGCTGTTTCTGCCCTGCTTTATAGCAGAGAATCCAATTTTACTCATCTAAAACAGCAAGATTTATGACTGAGGAAATGGCATGGTTTTTTAACTGGTAATCTTCCTTTTTGCCCAAGAGTCATTTGAAGTATATTTGATTTTTTAAATAAGACCTTTTATAGCAGTATGTATTTATTCCTTGTGAACTTCTTGGAAAAGCTTCTCAACTAACCCTGAGTTTCTGCAATGTCATCAAGTCTATAGGTAAATTAAAGATGTTGGTGTACCTGGATATGTCAAAAAACAGAATCGAAACTGTTGACTTGGACATTTCCGGATGTGAAGCACTCGAAGACCTCTTATTGTCATCCAATATGTTGCAACAACTGCCTGACTCTATAGGTGAGGAAAGAGCATTTGATCAGTGAAATGTTGTCTTCAATTTACTGGCATCTTTTTTATCTTTCCTGGGAGAGGAAGGGATGTGCTATTGGCAAAGAGCACCAAATTCATTTTGAATGAGTAACCAATATACAAAACCTGAGAATTGTTGGAGGGGCAGAGGGGCATCATGGAGGGAACACCAGCCTGGAAAACCCTGGGCTTGGGAGTCTGGGCCTGCAGCTGATGGAATCTAGGTAGGTGGCCTGGGACAAGTCCCTCTGCCTCTCTGGGCTTCCGGTTCCTCATCAGTGAAATGAAAGGGACTGATCAAGGTGATGCCCGAGCTTTTAAGCCCATACATTTTATGTTAATATTTAATGTTATTTTTTTCTTTTTAAAAAGCTATACTTTGATTTCTAATTCTGGAAATTTGTCCTATTATGATGAACCTTTGAAACCTGCATATTGAAAATAATCCAACTTGTTTCATTACTTTATAAATGTATTTCTCATGTTTAGAATAATTTCATAAATGTGTACAATTTTTCTTACAATAGAAAGTATAGTAGTTGTAGTTCTTAGAATGCTGCTGCATTCAGGGTTGTTTAAATATATAATATGCACTAAAATTTGTATTTTTCAATTATGATGCTTTTTGCCAAATGTTAGTCCTATTCTACATAACTAGTACTGTCCTCATTTGAACAATTACAATGAAAACTGAATATGATATGCTGCAATCATGATGCCAGGCTGAAAATGCTTTTAAAACTGTATTTTGATTATTACTCATGATACCCAATCTTATGGATAATCCAAAAGTCATTTACTTTTGGCCTTGGAACATAAGTGGGTTTGATATTAGAAACCACGTCATATGTAAAACAAACTTAGACACAGTGTGAAGCTTCCCCTTTCTCCCGCACTGTCCTTTCCTATTCCCTGGTAGTGACCCTAAACCCTTTGGGCATCCTCTACACTGGGACATTTCAGCTCCATTACCAGCCAATCTAGATTAGAGCAAAGAGCAGGCAAAGACAAGACCTGAAGGCAGGCTCCCCATAGATAGGGGAGGTCAGGCAGCTCAAGTAGAAACTAGTTCAGTCCAAGCAGGTCCTAAGGTGAGCCAGATGCTTGATAGTCAAGGTCCAGAGGTGACAGTAAAAAAGCACGCAGGAGCCATAGGTCAGTTACAGAGAAAGGGGTTCAGCCAGAGAGATCAGGTATCCAGGAGAGAAGTTCTTCTAACAGCATCTTAGAGCAGGATCCTTTTTGTCCCATGGCTACTTCACTGAATCAAAACTTAATCGTAAGGACAACAGAAAGAGTTTGGGGTTAGGCGGTAACAGGGAGCTGAAAGAAGGGAGAGGATGGTTGTTCTGGATGGACGGCACAATGATAATGGACAAGGAATGTTCTTTAGACTGAGAATACTCTATTGACACCACCACTTATCTAGAACTTATATTCTGTGAGGACCTCTCCACCCACAGGGACAACAACTTGTCTTCTTGCAGAGCCTGGAAATTTCCTTTTCTGTTCCCATTACAAAGACTGTGAATGCTAGGAAAATTAATAATAAATAGCAGAAAATGGAAACAAAATTATTAAGGGAAAGATATATAAAATTATAAAGAAAATCTGTGGTACAGAGCTGAAACTTCATGGGTGCAGTTCAATAGGTATCCTAAGTTGTGTCATATATAATGGTAGCCAGCTGTCCAGGGCATGGAAAGATGAAATGCTTTGCCCAGGGTTATATAGCTAGCACTGTCGGAGGCAGGTCTTTTCTGACTTCATGTCCCACACTCTATCATCTCCATCCAGCTGCCTTTCTTAAATGTCAGGAGAAGGAATCGCAAGATGAACTAACCATGCAGATTATCAGCCTATAGCTAATAGTCAACAAATATGCATGATAGTCTTCCCAGATTACATGCTCACATCCCTTTTATACATTTCTTTGCCACTGATGTCCTGATTCACATTCTACCTGCTGACTGGCTGGTACTTACTTCACCATCACTTCTGCATCACTGCCCATGCTCTTCTAGGGCTCCAAACTCAGTTTGTAACTTGGGAATCACACACAACTCTTCACTCTCCCTCACCCACCATATCCAGTAATTTGCAAAGTCTTCTCAATTCCAGTTCCTCAAATGTTTTTGCATGTCTCCATCTCTCTTCTCATACCAAAACCTCACTACCCCAAGAATTTAGCCAGTCATACCTGGGCTATTGATTGCACTAACCTCCTAATTAGTATTCCTGCCTCAAGTCTCTGCCCTCCCCAATGCATCCTCTACAAAGCTTGTGAGATTGGATATTCTTTATTATGGTGATTTTGTTTGAGACTCTGTCTCCTCTCATCCAGACTGGAAATGCAGTGACCACTCACAGGCCAGCATGGGAGCTTTGATATGCCTGCCCTTTCTTCAACTCTCTAGCTGTCTCCAGCTCCAGGGGGTTCACTGTAAGAGCACAGGACTTAGTGCAGACATCCAATCAGTTTAGCCCATGGCAGCTCAAAACTTCTAAATGGAAGCAACCAGCCTCAGCTTCCCGGTCACAAGGATCACTGGTATGCAGGAGCCACCACATTTAGCCAAAATTGATATTCCTAAAGCCCAGGCCCGACCATGTTGACCCTCTGTTCCTGAACCTTTAACAACACCCAGTAGACTCCAAGATCAAGTACAAACTCCTTTGTTTGGCATTTAACCCTTCACAGTCTGACTCCAACCTTTTTCCAATTCATTTACACTTTAATCCCCATTTGCACTCTATGTTCTAACCACACAGCCTTACTTGGTTTCCCCCATACTTGGTGGACCATTTCCTAGCTTGAGGCCATTATATTACCTCCCTCCTCACCTCTACATCTTGGAACCCTCAAGTAGCATCTGCAAGGTGGTCCTTTCCTGATCACTTCTAGTGTTACCCTAGCCCACCCTTTTGTGTGTATTGCTTTGTGCACATATCAAATGGGACTGCCTCACTCTCGTGTTGGTAACCTTGATGCCTAGCACACAGTCTAGCACAGAGTAGTTGTTTATGGATTGATCCATTAAAGCATTATGGATTGATGAATTAAATTCTGGGAATCCAGGACTCTGAGAGCTGGGAAAGGAGGTCAGAGGCCATCTAGTCCAAGTTGTACCTGAACAACAATCTCCTCTCCAGCACCAGTAACAAAAGGTCTTCCAGCCTCAGCATGAAAAAGCCCAGTGAGGGGAAACTCTGCAAGCAGATGGAGGGAATCATTAGGAAGCCCTTGGTTTGGACTTTTGGTTTTACTTCCTTGTTGTTTCAAGTCCCTCTGTGATGTCTTGCTTTTGCTCATAGTTCTGTCTTTTGGAGCTAAGCAAAACAAGATCCTTCTTTTACAGGATAGCTCTTCAGATGCCAAATGACTGTCATATCCCTTCTCAGATTCCTTTGCTCTAGAATAAGCATCGATCGGTCAATGAACATTTATTAAGCAATCAATGTGAGTAAGACACTGTACTGAAGATACAAAGAATGTCAAAAATGGGTCCATTCTCTCAAGGATTTCATACTCCCATGGGAGAGAATCAGCCCAAGCTCCTTCAACTGAACCTTAATGTGGAATGATCTTTTATCTCTCATCATGCTGTGAACACGCTCCAGCTTGTCAGTGCTCTTCCTAAAATGTTGTACCTGGAACTGCATACAATACTCCAGATGCAATCTGATCAAGGTGTAGTGGGATTATGACCCCTCTTTTCTGGTTATTGTGCCCCTCAATGTCACTTAGGACAACATTAATTTCTTTGCTATTCTTGTCTTCCAATCACCCCACTGACTTATGTTGAGCTTTTTAGTCCACCAAGACCTCCAGATCATTTTCAGTAGAACTTTTGTCTACCCATACCTCATCAATCTTGTAATTTTGAAGTTGATTTTTTTAACCAGTATACAAGTTTTTGCTTGTCTCTATCACATTTCACTATATTCTATTTCACTCATTCTAACCTATTAATATCCTTTTGGGTACTTTATTCAATGTTGATTTTTCCTAACTAGTTAGTTTTAATGAATTACTTTTGCATCATTTATAAATTTGACCATGATGCCTTCTGTGGCTTCATTCATATCACTGAAAACAATTATTTAGTAGCACGTAGTAAGCACATATTCCAGAAACACTTTGCTAAAGACCTCATATTCCTACATTAGCCCCAGTAGTGACCATTCTTTGGTTATTTTTCCAGCTCCAGATCCCTAGAGCTATCATATCAACTAGATCCTGTACCAAGATGACATGAGAGATCTTTTCAAATGTTTATTTTTCCCTGAAATCTCAATATGCTCCAGATACAGAATTTCCCTAATCTAACATTATGGTAAGCTTGTCCCAAAATGAGGTTCACCTGGCATGACCTATTCTTGGGAAAGCTACGCTGATTTTTAGCTATCGCTACTTCCCTTTCTAAATGGCCTCAAAGCAGCTCTAGAATTCTATCAGGAAACAAAAGCTAACTCTTTGGCCTCTATAAATTCCATCCTCTTCAATATTTTACAAAGCAGAACACTGGTACTTTTCCACTTCCATGGACTTTCAGAGATCGCCAGCCATTGGTAAACAATCACTTTGGGCAGATCTTTCCATAGCTAAGGATATCATTTGAACAGACCTGGTGTTTTTAGTCTCTTCAGGGAAGTTAAATGATGTTACAGTCCCTCTTAAACATTTTCATTGTCTCCTTCAAAGCTACAAAGTACAAAGATAGAAGAGAAGCAAAATCAAACTTTTTCGTCCATTGATCATCATCCTTTCTCCCTTCTTTTGTCAATAATACCTCCAATCTAGCTTTAAAATCTTTTTTTTTTTTTTTGCTTTATTTAACATTGATTTTAGATTCAAGGAAGAGTCAGCCAATAAACATTCATTAAGTACCTATTATGTCCTAGGCATTATTCTAAGCACTAGGGATACAAATATGAAAAAATAAATACAATTCTTGCTATCAAGCAGCTTACCATAGGATGGAGGAAGACAACACAAAAAAGGGAAGCTTGAAACAGGAAAGGGGGAAGGGTGGAGTCCAGTCAGAGAAGTGTAAGCTGCAGGGAAATGAAGACATGATTAGTCGGGGACACATCTTTAAATGGAGGCTTTGAGAGTCCTTGCTCTGCCCACTAGCCCTTCAGTCAGGTGGCAAAGAGCATGGAGGGTACAAGTCAGGTGTTAAGTGACTTGTCCAGGGTCACACATCTGGGAAGTGTCTGAGGCCTGATTTGAAATGACATATCTTCTATTACTGAATCCCTTGACCCCTTGTTCTGTCACTATTCTTACCTTACCAAACCCCAACCCTGCAACATTATCACCATCTGGCTCCTCTGCTCCTTCTCATATGCTGATGAATGGTGCTAGAAGGATTCACAACTCCATATATGTTGTCTTAGCACAGCTGGGCCCTCATTGCTGCAAGGTAATCCTTTCCCTCTACCCTATTTAACTCTCCACAGCATTCTTCTCAGAGCCTTTCCAGATCCTTTCTCTCCCCAAATCTACCACCCATTACCTACTACTTCTACCATAACATCTTTTCTCTCTTCATACTTGAATTGAGGCCTTTTGCCCTGGATCTCCCCTCTCCCATCTCAAAACCCCTTGACATCACCTTAGGTTTTCTCCTCTTTTTCTCCGGTCTCTGAAAAAGCAGTGGCTCTCCTCTTTGCTAAGGCCAGCACTTTCACTTGCTCCCTTGATCCCATACCCTTGTCTATCTATCCTTCTATTTCTCCTTCTCTTCTTTCTCTGTCTGACTACCTGGTTCTCCCATTTTCAGTTTCTTCCTATCTCCTAACTCCTTTCCTACTGCTTACAGAAATGCCCATGTCTCCTCCAACCTTGACCTCACCATTCCCTCAAGCTTTCATGCTGTATTTCTCTTCCCTAACAAAACCAAACTCTAACAAAAAAAAGTTGTCTATATACATTTCCTCCATCTCTTCTCCTCTCTTATTTCTGGCCCCTGGAAGACTGAATTCTAACCTCATCTTTCAACTGAAATAGTAGCTTCCAAAGTTATCATTGATCTCTTACCTTCCCAATCAGATAGTCATATCTAAATAGTGATCCCTGTATAAACAGAATCAACCATATATCATCCCTATTATTCTGTCTACTACTGAAGTTGTACAAAACTTCCTACAGCCTAATAATTTTTATTTAACTGAAATAAATGGCTACCTTGTAGAATAGTTCAAATAACATTAAACATTTTAAAATTAGTATAGTTACTTGTCCAGGGACCACTACTCTCTGGGTCTCATTGAAAAAGATGAGAAGAATGAGAGAACTATCTTATTGACATACCATTCTGAATCAGTTACAAACTCATCATCAGATGGAAATCAGCATCAAATAGTTGTTTTCTATCCTAGTAGTCATGATGGATAAATCCATTTATCCTTAACCTTCCACTGGTTATTCTCCTCCTTTTCCTCCTTCCACCAACCTTGCCTTTGAATAGTGGCAGTAATTTTTGAGATGCTTGTTTTTGAGATAGTGTTAGGGATGAAATGTTATAGACATGAGAACAGTGAAATTATATTTTCTATTCATTTTGCTTAATAAAAATCATACTATAAATAACAGTTGGTTAATTGTGGGATTTTCTTTTTTTCACTTTCCCAATGAAATGGAAGAGAGCAGAAGACCCCTTTCGCCTTGAGCTAAAATTTGAAATGCATCAGCTGATTGTAATTTGAGAAGAATGGCTTATAGAATAGGTTGTTTTGTTTCAGAATAAAAAAAAATCAAAAAAAATAAACTACAAAAAGAGGAATTTTTTGAAAGTCAATTTTTTCCTTTGAGTTTTATCTGTTGAAGCTATAAAAATACATAGAGGTGAGGATACTATGCCTGCCATGTCACTGAACATTTATAGTCATTTACAAATCACACTTATTAACCACAACAATCCCAAAATGATTGGAGCAAAGGAAGCCACCCTCTAACATTGATCACTAAAGGACAGTCAGTTGTGACTTCCCTCTTGGCCAAGTACTAAAATTGTAAGACCTTAAAGATTTAAGGCAAGACCTGGTATGTTACCTGTGTCTGTTAGACACATAGATAACAGTCTGTGAATTGACACACTGTCCTCAAGCCATGTACTATCATCACTATCAATCAGTCAACCAATTAATCAGGAGAAATTTATTGAATGCTTACTATGTGCCAGGCAGTCAAGGTGCTGAAGGGACAGTGATCGAAGTCTAAAAGTCCTTGTTCTCAAGGTCTGACTTTCTTTGGGGAAAAATAAAATGTACACAAGGAATTAAGGGAAGGAAGGAATAAACATTTATTAAGTACCTACTATGTTCCAACCACTGTGCTAAGTGCTGTATAAATATTACCTCATTTATATCAATATGAAATTTATTAAAGGAATTGGGGAGAGGCAACACTAGCAGCTGGAGCAAACTCATTAACCTATATAGAAGAAAACTGCTAAAATGAGCGTGAGAGGAACTAGTCATTCTAAGATTCAGAAGGATGGGCTGTATTCCCATCAGAAAGCAAAGGTTCCTCATCTTTGTTGCGTCATGCATACCTTTGGCAGCTGTCACTCTGGGTAGCCTCTGAACGCCTTCTCAGAATGATGATTTTAAATGCATAAAATAAGATTCATAGGATTACAAAGTCAACAAATTATATGGAAATACAGTTATAATACACACAAATATATATGTATATGTGTATACGTATGTATGCATTCATATGCATATATATGTAGGGAGAGAGAGAGGAGGAGGAGGAGGAGGAGGAAGAGGAGGAAACAGAGCTAAGAGATATGGGGTTGAATTTAACAAGAATTGGCAACTGATTGTATAAGAAGGTGGGAGATGAGTGATGAGAGGGTAGAAAATGCCTCCAAAGCTGTGTACTTGGATCACTGATAGGACAGCATTCTCTAAAGAAAGAGGAAAGTTAGGAAGAAAGGCTGACGTTGCCTAAAAAAAGAATGAATTCTGTTTTGGACATATTGGATTTGAAATGCCTGTGGGTCATCCCTCTGGAAATGTATAACAATACCTTAGTAGTCACTCTTCATTGATTGGAAAACTATTTGAATCCCTGTTATAGCAAGGGTAACGCTCAGTGTCTGGGCTCAAGCAGGTAATAGTCCAGTATAGAAGAGTCTTAAACTCAGATTTGTGTCGCAGCAGAGATTGTCAACTCAAATTCTTATAGAGCCCTAGTTCCATACATTCTACCCAGAACTCCCATTAAATTGAATGGATTTTCTAAACCTAGAAAGTCCTCCATACCTGTATGCCCTCTCTCCTCACCTCTGGTTCCCAAGATCTTTAGCTTCCTTCAAGGTTCATCTTGGGAACCACCTCAGATGAGAAACTTTCCCTGACCCATTTTTTCTTAGTTCTCTCTCCCTCTTCAAATTATACTGTAGTCATTAATCTGTAGAAATATCTTATATCCCTGGTAGAGCAGATGCTGGTTGGAGAAACTTTTCATTTTGTTTTTGTATTCTAAGCACCTAGCATGATGCCTTGTATATAATATTTGCTAAATTGAATTTCATTTTCTTGTGGTTCAGCCCCTTCATTTGTGTTCAACTCTTCGTGACCCCATTTGGGGTTTTCTTGGCAAAGATGCTGGAGTACTTTGCCATTTCCTTCACCAGTTCATTTTACAGATGAGGAAACTGAGGCAAACGGGGTTAAGTGACTGGCCCAGTTATTAAATGTCTGAGACCAGATTTGAGCTCGTGAAGATGAACCTCCCTGACTTCAGGTTCAGCACTCTCTATCTTCTGTGACATCTAGAATTTTCTGTGTGTGTTTATTTGAGCAGCACATAGCCAATGATGTGAGATATGTGTTCATGACAAGTGATTCCTCTTTTAAAAAAAAAAGTTTAATGTTACAAGTCTGCTCTTATATATTAACAACACTCCTCTTTTTTTTAGGACTGTTGAAAAAACTAACTACTCTAAAAGTAGATGACAATCAACTTACTGTCTTACCCAATGCAATTGGAAAGTAAGTAAAGATGTAGCATAAATGTGTATCCTTAAAGCTTGAAATGAAAATGTTTTTCAACAAAAACATTGGCTGACATTTTCAACAAAAGATTTGTTGAAATTTTAAATTATTTTAAATTTAGTTCTATACCAAGACATTCTTTTACTACCTTAAATCAGTCATTTGTTGATAAATTCTTTACTTTTTACAAACAACATGGATGCTTTATGAACAATTTGTATCTACTCTTACCAGTCTTTTAAATATCCCATCAGTCTTTTGCTCTAATCAAGGAGCATTTCAAAATTAAATGCTTATTTATGTTGGCATGCTCTGTTTTAGTAAATCTTTTCAGCTCACATATGAATATTTCCTGATATACTTGGTATTGTACTTTGGTGGGGGGAGTGGTTTTACTACATATTAATTTGACTATTTAATAAGTTAAAAATAAATTAATTTGTTTAGGCTAAGATTTCAAATATTTCAGTAAAAAAAATAATTGAAGATAAACTCGCAGAATTATCTGAAAGGAATAAAGATTTATTTGAAAATTATATCTAAGAGTTGATAAAGACAGGGTCATGTTCTTATATCTTATTCCAGAATATAAGTAATGGGAAGAAAGCAGAAATTCTCAGCTATTGTTTGCATTTTTTTCCTTTGCCTTGGAAAATGTTTAGCTAATGGAGAATTGATACCCAAAATAAGTAAGGAAATAATAAAAGAGGTTCTAGTTGACTGATATGCACTTAGGGCATCTGGGTCAGATGATCTCCAGCACAGGAACTGAGAAATCCAGGTGGATGAGGATAGCTGCTGAGTACTCTTCAGGACCATGTGATGCTACAGTGCTGCTGGAATCAAATAGAAACAGAGACATGAGGATCCCTGAGAGCACAGATTGACTTAGAAATCCATATGTTAACATCTTTGATGTTCTCTTGAATTTGTATTTGTTTTGTTAAACATTTCCCAATGACATTTCAGTCTGGTTCAGTCTGTGTATTTGATGCCTCTGATACTATGGAATATGGATCATGGGAAGATATCTGAAATGGAGAAGGGAAAATATCTTGCTTTTCAGAAAAGAGTACAACCTAGACAGGTCAATTTCAATTTCAGACAAAAATTCTAGGCTGCATTATTAAATTAGAAAATTTGATGATTTCATTAACTATTGATTTCAGTTGAATTAACATGCTTCAGCTTTTGGAGAGGTAGCAAAAACTTTCACTATTCTTTACTCTCATTATGTTGTCTACCAAACATTACATTTATCTACAATTACTTAAGTTATCTTCAGTGATTCTGTGAGGATCCCTATTGTAGGGAGAGAACGGTGTAGTCTGTTTTCACTTCGGATAAATTCAAAACAAAATAATTTCATCAATCTCTGGGTTTTGCTACTCTTTGTTATTTTTGTAAAACGCCTGGTACTAGAGACTTCTTTTCACTAATTCTCAAGAGAAAAAAGAATCCCTTTTTCATGTATCAATTCAGCCACCAAAGTGATTTTCCTAAAGCACAGGTTTGACCATGTCACTCCCTACTCAATAAACTCCTCTGGCTTCCCATCACCTCTAGAAGGAAATACAAAATGCCCTGTTCGACATTCAGAGCCTTTCCTAACCTAGCTCCCTCCTATCTTTCCAGGTTTCTTACGCCTTACTCCCTACCATGTACTCCCTCCAGTAACTGGCTGTGCCATGGAGGAGACACTCCATCTCTTGGCTCTGGGCATTCTGTCTGGCCACCGCCCACCCCACCCCCTAGGGCTGGAATGCTCTGTTTCCTTAACTCTACCTCCTGGCTTCTTTTAAGTTCCAATTCAAATCTCATCTTTTCCAGGAAGCTTTTCCTAACCCTTCTTAATTGTACTGCCTTGCTTCTATGAATTATTTCCTGTTTATCCTGTATATAATTTGATATATATGTATATGTGTATGTATGTATATATGTATGTATTTACTTGTATATTGTCTCCCCTGTTAGATTGTAAGCTCCTTGAGAGCAGGCACTGTCTTTTGTCTATTTCTGTATCCCTAATGCTTACTACAGAGCCTGGCACATAGTAGGCACTTAAAAATGTTTACTGATGGATTGAGTTAGTAAAGTGCTTGATTCTTTTCCTATTTTTAGTTCCATTTGAAATAATTACCTTAGTTCCCAAAAATCAAGTCAGAGAAAACTGATGATTTAAAAATAGAAAAGATCAAATGATTTTCACAGTAAAAGTTAAAACAGTAAATGCCAAGAGCAGTACTTTACACAACTGTGATTGTGTCCCCCATGAGTAAAAAATGTTCAAGCCTAGACCCCTATACACACACACACACACACACACACACACACACACACACACGCACTTATAGCTCTCATCATTGTATAAGTTATACACATACGCTATTGAACTAATAATTCTTTCTATTTTAAAATGCACACAAAAATAGAAATCAAAAGTGATGAGATGAAGGTGAAGTGATATTTTTATCCTAGAGACAATAGGGAGCCCAGGAATCCTGTGACCTGGTCCTGTACTTTATGAAAATCACTTTGGCAATGGTGAAGTATGGACTGGAGAGAGGAGAGATGCATCAAGAAGTCCAATCAAAAGGCTCTTGTCCTCATTCAGGTGATAATTGCTGAGGATTGAAATGAGTAGTGGCTCTGTGAGAAAAGAGAAGGGAATGTCACTGAGAGATGTTATACAGGTAAGATCAGTCAGTCCACAAAATTTGGCAACCAATTAAATATGAGAAATGGGTGACCTCAAAGTTACCAAACTGGATGACTTGAAAGATGGCAACTGCACTTGACAGTAAAGGGTTGGGTTTGAGCATCCAGCTAATGTGATGAGATCTCCATTTATGCCTCTTCAGTCAGTCAGTTGACTAGCATTTATTGAGCACCTACTATAAGCCAGGCACTGATGGGGCCACAAAATGCAGGGAATATTAAAAAAAAAAAAAAAAAAGCAAATTACAGTCCTTGTCCTCAAGGAACTCACAATCTAATTGGGGAGAGAACATGCAAACCACTATGTGAAAATAAGCTCGGTGCACAGGGTCCATTGGAAATGGTTGGTTGTTGTCCTTCATCTTCGAAGAGTACCAAAATGACATCACCATGATAAAGTGAAGTTTCATTGTGTCCGACTGTGACTGATCAGACCAGTACAAGCTCAGAATGCTTTACCACAGGTTGGGCATAGATAGTCCCTGTGAATATTTGCACATCCTGCGTTTACTTTGTGCTGTCTCAATTCTGCTTTGCTCATAGAGCATAGCACCCTTTCTGATATGGGCACGCCATGCTGAGTGGTCCTGTGCCAGTGTCTCCCATGTTGCACAAATCCAAAGTTCTTGAGAGAGACCTTAAGGGTGTCCTTGTATGCTTCTTCTGGCCACCATGTGATCACCTGTCCCATGTGAGTCCTCCATAAAATAGTCTTTTTGGCAAGCAAACATTTTGCATTTGAACAACATGGCCAGCCCATCGGAGACGTGCTCTCTGAGCATAATTTGAACACTTGGCAGTTCGGCTCAAGCAAGGACTTCAGTGTCTGGTACCTTATTCTGCCAGGTGATCCTCAGAATCTTTATAAGACAGTTCAAAAGGGATTCAGTTGCCTGGCATGGCACTGGTAGACTGTCCATGTTTCACAAGCATACAACAATGAGGTCAGCACAACAGCTCTTCAGTTTGGTAGTCAGTCTAATACTTCTCTCACAAATTTTTCTTTGGAGTCTGGAGAAGGGCAAAGTAAATAACTGGTCTATTTTCCCAAAGATGTAAAAATGTCAGGATACAAACCCTTCTTGGAAGGCTCCCTGACAGGACATTAGAAGGTAATACTTTAATCATTCATTCAATTTTCCGCACTTAGCACTTTTACCACCACATGCTTGATTGAAAGAGGTAGAAAGAATCAATAGATTCCCATTGTACTTACTGTTTGTTGATTACAAAAAAGATTTACCTTAAGGATTGTTCTTTGAGTTTTTTCCCCTGTGATCACATATTTGTCCTATATACAGTGATAAAAAAGGCACAATATACTTACAATAGAAACTTAGGATAAAATTAGAAAAACACATTAAAAGCCAATACTCTCAACACCTAAGACCCCAAACAAACCACCTGTCTATGCCCTAAGCACATGCATAAAGTCCTTTTTTGGTTGGTGGTCATGCCCAGTTCAATGTCCACCCTAGGGAAGTGAGACACCTGCTTTCAGGCCTTTGTTGTCTGAAAGAGAAGCTTGGGAGTCTTCAGGAATGTTGTGTGGTTGCAGCAACCATAGCAAAGGGGCAATCCCCTCTCCCACAGGAAATAATCAACAGAAGAATGAAATGAAAGGGAGAGATTGGGAAAGTTTTCCTACAAGAAGTGCGATTTCATACAGAACTTAAAGGAAGCCAGAGAAGCCAAGAGATGCAGATGAGGAGGGAGAGCATTCCAGGCATGGGGAACAGCCAGAGAAAACTGCCTAGAGCCAAGAGATAATTTGTTCATGGCACAGCAAGGATGCATGTGTTTCTGGATGGAAGAGGATGTAGTGGGTATAAGAAGACTGGAAACATGGGACGGGGGGAGGTTGGGTTATGAAAGATTTTAATCAAACTGGAAGATTTTGTATTTGATCCTGGAGGTGACAGGGAACCATTGGAATTGTTGTTTTGTATTTTTGGAGGGGTGACATGATCAGATCTGTGTTTTAGGGAAATCCCTTTGGTGGCTGGATGGAAGATGAACTGCACTTGAAGCAAGCAGGAACCCCCCATCCCCACAATGGCTGTAGCAACAGTCCAGGTGTGAGGTGACAGGGTCTGTACAAGAATGGAGGCAGTGTCAGAGGAGAGAAGGAGGCATATTTCAGAGATGCTGGAGACATGACACTGACAGCCGTTGCACCATATTGGATGTGGGGGGTGACAGATAGTGAGGAATCCAGAATGATTCCTAGACTGGGAGCCTGAGAGACTGGGAGAACGATGATGCCCTCAACAATAGCAGAGAAGTTTGGAGGCAGGAGAGGGTTTGGAGGAAAGACAATGAGTTTGATTAGGACATGTGTTTTAGATGTCTGTGGGATGTTCATTCTGAGATGTCAAATAGACAGTTGAAGATGCAAGACAGCAAATAAGTGGTTAGGGCCAGTTATGTAGATTCCTTGAAATCATCTTTGAGACTTCCCTTTTCCATGTACACCCAGTTCAATCAGTTACCAAGTCTTGTCCATCATAACTCCACACCATCTCTCAAGTAAGCCCCTTTCTCTCCACTCATGAAGCCTCAAATCTAGTTCAGAACCTTATTATGTCTCACCCATACTACTACAGCATGCTTCTGCTTGCTCTGCCTCCCCCAGCCCTTTCCCAATCCATTTTTCCTGCAGCAGTCACATAGATCCTAAAACACAGATCTCACCATTTCACCCCAGTATTCATGTATTTTCAAAGGCTTTCTTTTGCTTTGGGGATAAAAATTAAAAATTTGTAGCCCTCCATCATCTGGAACCCATCTACCTTTGCAATCTATTACCTAATATCTTACTTCTAGAGCAGAAGATGAAATTAAATTCCCATTTGTTACATGACACATCTATAAGAAGACTGTTTTTAAAGTGATGAATGGTTTTGCGTATTAGATGCATTATTAAAAACATCGTTTTCCAGAACCAAGTCCACCAAAACTCCACAAAATTCTCATCAGCTAGAAAACTAAAAACAATATTTTCCCTTTTCTACTAAGATTGTTTCAATATCTGAGAATGATCTTAGGTGATTTTTTTTTAATTGCTGATGCTCTACATTATTTGCTACAACTGGAAAGGATTCCTTAGGTTTTATATTAAATAACTTGTTTCATTGGTTATTGCCTGTCACTGAATCTTAATTAGTTCCCAAGAGACATGTAGCTGCTCTGAAAATTCAAAGAGTGCTGCATCATGGCAGTCAATTCATACACTTGCAGGATGTTTTTGAATGATTAATGGTGATGGTTCAACTGATGGTGCCTGCTGCTCTTGAGGGAAAATATTTTTGGTTGGAAAAATATATAATCTGTTGTGCAAATATAAGGAAAGTAGCTAAGCAAGAGACCTTCCCTTTCGTATATCAAGCTCAGTATTCAGCTGCACCCATGTTATATCAGGACATCGCCATGAAAAATGGAAAGTGCATTCAAGTTATGTAGATGTTTGAACTACTTTGAGGCAATTACATAAATATTTTCCTTTGAAATGTTAAATTCATGTTCTTAGTCCTGCGACACAGTTTTAATTATGAGAAATATTCATATGAAAAATACTTTCAGTGCCTATATTTACATTTTGGCATTGTGTCGACAAGATATCTTTGTGAGTGACAGATTTTTTTTTTAGTTTTCAGTAACTTTTTCTGACATAATCATGTAGACCCAGCAGTACATGACATTTTTCTTCAAAAGCCATCCTCCAGTGTCTGAAAACTTCACTACCGGACTTTAATATTTTCTTAACGGTAGCCATGTTCAATGTAGTTTTGTAGAGAAACAAAAGAAAGAGAGCGTCTAAATTTTCTAATCACTGTTAAAAAGATCCCAATTTAAGTTGTATCTGTATTAATGGTCTCTGAAAATTGCTGTCATTTAAATCCCCAAATCACAACCTGTTAGAGTTGGAAGGTAGCCCAGAAGCCATCAAGTCCACGCTGCTATAATCCTCTCTGCCACAAACCCAGAAATGGTCATCTCTCCTGTTTTATAGGAGGCTTCAATTGTGGTGGAACCAGAAGCCTCCCAAAGCAGCCCCTTCCACCCAGGAAGAGTTGTAAGTGTTGGGAAATCGCTCCTTAAATGAAGCCAAAATCTGCCTTTTTTGTCACTTTCACCCATTATTTCAAATAACTGAAGACAGCTATTCTGTCCCCTTTAAGTCTTCTCTGGGTTGCATCTCTCCAGTGATGTAACCTCATAGGGACTGATCTTGAAATCTTTCATCATTCTAGACAACTTCTGGATGCCCTCTGTGACATCAGGATTCTTCTTGAAATGCAATGCCTAGATCAAACTCACAGATATGATGTGGCCTGGACCACAAGAAGCTATCACCTCCGTTGACCTGAGCAGGAGCATCTCTCCCAGTATAGCATACGATTGGCTACCCTACTTTACTAGAGATATGAGTTTGCCATTCACAAAAACTCCCAGGTCTTTTTCCTTTGAATTGATATGTCTCACCAGTCTTACACTTATAAAGTGCTTTTGGAACCCAAGATTAGGCCTTACTTTTCTCTCTTTCCATCTTCTTATATTCAACCCAACATTCTAGCCTGCTGAGATCTATTGGAACCTGACTGCCATTCACCATGTTGGCTCTCCTTCCCCCACTCATTGTGACAACTATAGATGTATGTGTTACAGCTGAAATAACCCTGACTTTGGAGGCAGAAAACATGATTTTGAATCCTGTCTCCATCCCTTAGGAGCCAGGTGTAGCTTTAGGACAATCTCGTCCTCTCTTTGGGCCTCATGGGTCAAGTGAGGAGGTTGGACTAGTGAGTCTCTGGATCCCATCCAGCTTTCCATGTGTCATCTTTTCTGCCCTCCACTCGCACAGCTGCTCCCCTGGTCAGGCCCTCATTACCTCTCACCCGGAATATCACAATGGCCGACCTGTAGATAGTCTATACCACTCAAAGGTGACTGTCCTGAAGCACTGCTCTGACTCTGGAATTCACCCCTTCAATACACGCAATGCTCCCGATTCCCTCCACCATGAAGTACATTCAGAACCCTCCACAATACTCCTCAGTTCCACCAGTCTTACCAGGCTTATTACATATCATTTGCTTTCACACACTCTATGTCAATCAACAAGCACTTAGTAAGGGTTTATTGTGTGCCGGGCACTGCACTAAGTGACCTCCTTATTGTTCCACATATATGACATTCCTTCTGCTGCCTCTGATGTTGCACAGGTTTTCTACCATGCATGAAACAAACTTTTTTCCTCACTTTCACCTTGCCCTTTGTTGTTGTTCAGTCATTTTAGTCATGCCCACTATGACCCCATTTGGGGTTTTCTTGGCAAACAAGCAAGAGTGGTTTGCCATTTCCTTCTCCAGCTTATTTTACGTATGAGAAAACTGAGGCAAACAGGGTAAAGTGACTTGCCCAAGGTCATACAGCTAGGAAGTGTCAGAGGCCAGATCTGAACTCAGGAAGATGAGTCTTGTTGACTCCAGTCCCAGTCCTCTATCCACTGTCACCCAGCTGCCCTGTCTTACCCCTCTAACTTCCTTCAAGCTCAAATGCTGTCCTCTGCAGGAAGCCTTTACTGATTATTTCAGTTGTAAGTGCCTTGCCACCCCACCACAGATCACTTTGCATTGACTGTGTGCTTTTTCATCTGATTTCTGATTATTTTCTCACAGTAGAATGTAACCTCCTTAAGGTCAAGAACTATTTTATTTTGTCCTTGCAGCTCCAGTACATGTTATTGAGAAGGTCCTTAGGAAATCAGGGAGGGAGGGAGGAAAGGAGAAAGGAAGGAAGGAAGGGAGGAAGGAAGGAAGGAAGGAAGGAAGGAAGGAAGGAAGGAAGGAAGGAAGGAAGGAAGGAAGGAAGGAAGGAAGGAAGGAAAGTGCTCCAGCATCATGTCTGGATAATTGGCACACCCCATCTCTGCTATATTATCAACATACAAGCTTTTGATTTGGTTCTTGTACCCCTCATCTATTTACTCATTTAGTACAGAGACCCAACAAGGAAAACACTGCCCTTGACTTCAGTCTGTCCCTTTTCCCATACATTCTCCACACAACTGCCAAAATGATATTCCTAAAGCACCATGTCATTCCCAAACTCAGAAAAGGTTAGTGTCTTCCTCTTGCTTCTAGGATAAAATGTCAACTTCTCCATTTAGTTTTTAAAACCCTTCAGAATGTGTCTCCAGCTTAACTTTCCATTCATGGTACACATTCCTCTCCCTTCTTCTACAGAAGACCCACACTGCTCTGCTGGCTGTTCTTAGCTTCCAGCTATGTGCCTTTTCCCAGGCAATCTGGTCTTATCTTGGAGAAGGTTTCCCTTCTCAAATCTTTCTCGTAGAATCCTTGGCTTTCTCAAAGCTCAGATCCAGGGCCAGTCCTAGAAGAAACCTGTCTTTATCTCCCCATAAGGCACTTGGCAGATATTTCATATTTTTCTATGTATTTGATGTTTCTGGAAGCAGACTACAGGCTCCTTGAGAGTAGGGACATTTGGGGGGAGGGGATTGTCTCTGTATCTCCAGCCCCTAACACAATGTTGAGGCAGTCATGATTGGTTGGCTATGCAGGATAAGGGAGAAGAAGTAAAATTCCAAGACTGCAGCCTTGGGCAGCAAGGATGATGGTGGTATCCAAGACTAAACTGGGAAAGTTAGGGAGGGAGGTGAGTTTGAAAGAAAAGATAATGATTTTCATTTCTAAAGGTTATAGTTCTTGCACTTGAGAAGCCCATGGAAAATTCCATTTGAAATATCCAATAGGCAATTTGACACTGGAGTTCAGAAAACACAATATGGATTTGTGAGTAATCTACACTGAGATGATAATTGATCCCTTAGGAGTTGGTGAGGTCACCAAGTGAGAAAACAGAGAGAAAATTAAAAGGAACTGGGAGGGAGCCTGACAATCTATGCTCCCAATCTTTAGTGTCTTGCCTGTACTTTCTTAAAATCAATAATGTCTTCTAAATGCTGACAGGTAACTTTTCCCAACAATGAATCACCAAATGTGTAGTCATCAGGTTGGGAATTTTGTCATTAATTATGTATTTTAAAAATATTTTTAAATTGCATACTACTAGTCAGTCAATTGACATTTATTAAGTACCTACTATGTGCTAGGTGCTGGGCTAAGCATTAGGGATACAAAGAAATGCAAGAGACAGTCTAAAGTCCACCAGACTAGCTTTTCTAGGTTTTTAGAAAGTCCACACCTTACTGTCGTGTAAAATTCAAGCCCCTTCACTTTGCATTCAAGGCCATCCTCAATAGTCCAATTAAACCAACATTCCTTAGGCACCAACGATGTGAAAGACGCCCTGCCAGACTCAGGGGATAGGAAGAGCAAGATGACGCCTTCAGTGACCATGGCTTCTGCCAGGGGTAGTGATGAGCACAGATAATTAGAAGAATGAGAGAACACTGGGGTGGGGGAGGTAACGGGGGTGATGAGAGATTTCTCAGAGAAGATGACACCTGAAGAGAGCTGAGACTGACAGAAGAAGAAGGATTCTTCAAGGCAGAGATGAAGAGGAGAAATGTGTTCTAGGCTTGGAAACATATAAATACGCACAAGTGTGGGATGGAATAATGTGTTCAATGAACACCTAGAAGTGTCCAGTTTGACTGGAACCTAGAACGTGCCAAAGAGGGTCATAGGACAAATGGCTGGAAAGGAAAACTGGAACCAGATACTGAAGGGTCCATTTTTAACTTGTTCTGATTCATCTCTCTAGTCAAACTCCCTGTATCTGAAATCCATCTTAGCTTCTACCTCCTCTCTGTCCCATCCTTCCTTCCCACCATCTTTTCTTCCTTCCCTCTCCTTCTTTGTCTCATGTGATCCTCACAACAACCTGTGAGTTAGGTATTACAGACATTATTGTCTCCATTTTACAGATGAGGAAACTAAGGCTCAGCGAGGTTAATTGACTTAACCATGGTCACACAGTTTTCAAATATCAGAGGAGCAATTCAAACCTAGGGCTCTCCTGACTCAAAGCCCAGCATTCTTTCTACAACACCAGCTGCCTCTAAGTAGGTGCTCATCACAATTTGGTAATTGTTAATATGGATGGGTATGAGGTCTGAAATAATGTAATTAATAGATTTTTATTTTAAAAAAAGGTCACTTCACAAATGGCATTAAGTGCAATAAATCCACGTATTTGCACTTCAGAGATCTATATCTATAGATAACGACAGCCATCATCTTATTTTACCACATCTTGGTGACTTGCTAAATGTTATAGTCACATTATTTTGTCACAAAATCAACATTGAAGAAAATATCAGATGAAACACAAAATAAGATGGCTTTATTAACTTCTTTATGTAATGGCAACCTCACAGAAATAATTGAGTTTAATTATTGAAGAAAGCTTATAACTCAAAAGGAATTTGAGGATCATTTATGAATGTGTGATTTCAGCTAAATTATATGATAATCCTCAGGATTAACTATTTAAACTCTGGGACATGTTGTCAAAATATGGATGGACAATGGTCAAATTATATTTTATATATTTTTGTAGGCCTGAATTCCCACCCCATATTTCACTTCATGACAATAGTAGATAGATGGTTAAGTGTTATCTTTAACAATTCCAGTGCTTGTGGTGGAAGTGATTTCTAGAGAGTCAGATTCTTAGAGTTGGAAGGGCCTTCACAGGTAGTATAGGCCAACTCCCTGGGTCCATGCTCTCCCTTTCTGGTGTCTCATCATAGCATGGAGCTTTCTCTCAGTGCTTGGAGACTGTACCAGAAGACCAGGTTCTTCATAGAGATAGTTCAGCATCAAGGCAGCATGATTTTGAAAGCCTGAGATATCTTAAAGAGAAGAGGATAACAAATTCTTTGAAAAAAAATCCCATTTATTTGTTATTATTGGTCAAACACAATCGAGAAGATTCAGCCACTCAGCCCATATGCCTACTTTGTCTTTTCTTGAAAACCTCTGTGATAATAGTCTACAGCAACGTCCAGAAGAAGGAAACCAGCAGGCATCTACATATCATATTCTCTAGCAGTCTTCATCTTTATAGTCATACAACTGAATGGTGGTGAGACCACTAGATCCTTCCTTGTTGTTTGTTAAGTATAAGACATTTGACTGAGTGGTGCAAAATTTCACATTATTGGCTCCCCAACAAGATATTGCCATGGATTTCTTTGACTGTCCCCCATGGCTAGAATGTTCTCTTTTCTCATCTCTACTTCCTGGTTTCCCTAACTTCCTTTAAATCTCAGCTAAAATCCCACCCTCAACAGTAAATTTGTGCTACTCCTTCTCCATTCTGGTGCCTTTCCTCTGAGATGGCTCTTGTGTAGAGTTTGTTTACAAATAGATGTTGGCATGTTGTCTCTCCATGAGTCTGTGGACTCTCCGAGGGCAAGGACTGTTTTCACCTTTCCAGCCCCAATGCTTAGCTCAAGGATACAAAGAAAGGCAAAACCACGGTTTGTGCCATAAAGGAAGTCATATTTTAATGGAGGAGACCACATGCTCATCAAAATTTTATAGGCTTGAGAAAGACATCTTATGAGTTTATAGTTATTGGTTTCCATTAGTTACCTTTGAGGTTAATAATGTAAAACTACACCTTTTAGGAATAGCTTTTCCCTCCAATTAGTTGACAATTTCTCTTCTTTCAGATGGCTAGAAAATTGTTCTCTGGGGGCTCCCAAAATGGTGTTACCTCGAGGAGGGTTGCATCCCTTGCATATTTAGATTTCTCCAGCTGCTCTTCCTGACTTTATTTTCTTAAGCTCATTCCCTTTTCCTTATCATAGCATATCAAGGATAAAGGTGTTGATATTCAAATGCGGCTGTTCCCCAGTCATTAATTATTAAAATAGATCATTATGGAAAACACTGAGGAATGTGTGCTATTCGGAGGAGGAAGGAGGACATTCTTTTGTTCTAGTTTTATTTCTAAATGCTCTTGGATGAACTGACTTTGTTGGTGGCTGTGCACAGCTTTCTTTACACACATTTTCCTCCACCTTTTCAGAGTTTTCAATGTGATTATGCTTATAATCTTCTACTGTGAGAAGATTACATGTGATTTTACATTCTAAACTGGTTTTTACCCTTCGTTGCTAGGTCTCTACATGAGAAAGAATTCAAGTGTTTGCTGTTGAATCAGTTTGGGGGCTCTTTGCCTCCTCATTGTGGCCATTGCTTACAGCAATTAAACTCCTGAAGGGCATGGTGATAATTAGAATCAATGACTTTGCATGTATCCTTTTCAATTTTTTTTCCAATGGCTTAATTTCTTGTCAGTAGTTCACTTTAGTAGCTAAGCTTGAAACTATTATAATTGTGTGGCATTTACATATGATGAATGAAATAACTACTGAGCAGGACCAAGAGCCCAGTTACATTTGGGTAGTAGAAAGAGAAAGCAGGTAGTTAGTATTACCCAGTTTTAAGTAAAGGGTAAAGACGCTAAATGACAATAGACCATTATTGTAACAGTCTGTTCAATTGACGAGAAACCACATTTTTGAGGAAATATCTAACTTGAAGATCTGTGTCAATGACAAAATTTTATGGAAAAAGTTAGAATACATTGTTAATATCACTAGTATTCGTATTCTCTTATAGACAGTCTTCACGGACATATGAAGTATAGTTTTGTCCATCCTACAAATTGCATTTATAATATGAGATCCTTATTTTCACGAAGTGAGAACAAAAATAACTTTGAAAAGTACATAGATCTCAAAATCTTGCTTCATCCAGTGTCTTCAATATCCCTCCCAGCTTTGTGCTACTTGTACATTTAATGTGTCTTCTGTTCCTTCATCCAAATTACCGCTAAAAGATTGTTAAATAACATATGGCAAAGCTCACAGCTCTGGTGCCCCTTCCTGGAGACCCTCTTTCAAGGTGCCATCAACTGTTACCTTCTGCTTTGGTCCAACCTTTAACCCAGTTCCAAATCCATCTGACTGTACTGTTCTCTAGCCCAGCGGTGTCCAGCACGCTGTTTTCACATTCGGAGGCACAATACTCCCCCAGGATTCCACAAGATTAAAACTGGGAAATATTTAACAAAATAAATAAAAATTCAATAGAACATAAATAATGTTAATATGTGGCTTTCTAGGTCAATATGCAGCATTCACGGATCCTTATGGTATAACTTAGTGGTCTCTGTTTATATTTGAGTTTGACACTGTCGATCCAGGGCACATCTCTATAGCTTTTCCCACAAAGAATGGTTCCTCACACATTTTCAAATACTTTGCTAAAATATAGGTAAATTACAGCTATTGTATTCCTACAGCCTACCATCCTTTTAACTAACTTCCAAAAGGGAAGTGAGATTAGTCTGGTGTGACATATGTTACTGTATTTAATAATAATAATAATAATACGTAGTATTTAAAACACCTTTAGTATGTCTCAGAATTTTGCCTGGAACTGAAGTTAAATCCCTCAAGCTACAGCAGACTCCATTCTCTTCTGACATTTGAAAAGTGACACATTTGCCCTTCTCCAATCCTGCCGGACCTTTTTCCAACATCCAGATTACTTCAAACATCATTGAAGTGACTCAGGATCACATATTCCTGTGGTTTTTTTAATAGGTATATTACCATGTACTTTGTACCTGATTGTATACATATCTGAGGCAATGTTTTATGGCAGGCACCTTTCTTGCATTTTATATCTTAGGAATTTCTGGGATTGTCTACTACTAATTTTCCTCTTGCCTCATCATTCTCATCCACCATATTCTTAACCAGATGTCCTCTTCCTGCATCTCCCTTTCCCTTATATAACCTTTGCCACAATCTACTACCTTTGCCCCATATGCTTTTGCTTATCCAAAACTTTGTATTCCTTAGGAATATTTTCTGGAGTCCTTCTGGCAGCCTCATTTATGGCCACATGTCTCATCAAAAGAGGGTAGTAGTCCTCTGTTCAACACCATCATGCCCCGGATACAAACCCTTAGAAGACAATGTGCCTCTTTGTGGTTGTTTTCAGGTTAATCAACAGCCAAGTCTATGCTCCTCAAAAGACAATCACCAGCAACCTAGTACTCATCTACCTCCCTCTCACCCTTACTGCTTGGTGTCTCCCAATGCCACATCACAGCACTTTGGAAAAACATCAACTGCTTCATCTCCAGAAAGTCTAACTCCCTCCTTTTCAGAAAGAGCCTCAGATCTGTTTCTTGTCTCAAAGTTGTTAGTGGTCTTGCTTCCTTTTCACTAATATATCACATCCTTCCACCCTCCAGACTTGCAGAATTCAACAATGCCCTTTGCCTCTCCATCCATCTTCCTCATTTTTCCATTAGAGTTCTTCTGATTGGGTTTTGGTTTCTTTTCAAGGAATGTTTCTGCCTCCCTGATGACCACTGTGAGTCTTTACTTTCTCATCTAGAAGAAGCAGAAGCCTGCACTTTAAAAACAGATAATGGTCCTTCTGCCATAGAGGAAATTTCATAATGTCCAATAAGTGCAAGATGCTTAAAAATGGCCATGCTCCCTACATTCAAGAGAAGTGAAGTCCTCAGTCTTTGAGGCTTGCTAGGAAATCCAGATTCAAAGAGAACTCCCAGCTCAATTTAAAAAACACACACATTGATTAAAGGGTAGCTGAGGACAAAAATACAGTCTCTCCCTTCATAGCTCTGACAGTCTGCTGAGACATACCGCATGCACCCCAGTAAGCAAGAACAATATAATCTGGGAGAGAGAGAGCATGCTAGAGGGTTTCTCAGAGGAGGCAGGGGACCTGACCTGAGTCTTCAAAGAAGATAAAGAGCCTGAAGCAAAGAGAGCATGTGGTCCAGATCCAGTGATGACCTTGACCTTGTGTAAATCCAGAGGTAGGCAATGGAATGTCAAATTCAATGAACTTCTAAGAGTTCAGAATGTCTGGCCCATAGCATATGGGAAGGTGGTTAATGTGATTAACAAGGTTGCAAAGGTGGTTTGAAGTCAGGTTTGGGGGTGGATTTAAACTTCAGACTCAGCAGTTTGCATTTGACCCAAGAGGAAATAGGGAGCTAGGGAAAACTTGGAGGAGAGGAGTGATGAGATCAGAACAATACCTCAAATAGGTAACTATGAGAGCCACGTGTAAGTTGGCTTAGCATCAGAGACACTGGAGGTAGGGGAGTCACTCACAAGGGATTCCAAATGGGAGTTAAGAGAGCCCTGAAGCTGGGTACTTAACTGTGCACATGGAGAGAAAAAGGGAGAAATTAAAGAGAAGCCAGGATGTAGAATTATCATGTGAGGGAGGATCTATGAGAACTAGGGGTTCCAAACCTAAGGGCCCAGCCTGAAGCAAGGTGCCCTCACTAGTAATAAGGGAAGTCAAGATGGGGCACGTTTCACATGGGACATAATGAGTCCTTTATTTTTTTTCTTTTTTATTTATTTTTAATTTGCTGCATTCAGTTCCACAAGCTTCTGAGTTTTACATTTTCTCCCCCTCTCTCCCGTCTCCCCTCCCCAAGATGGTGTGCAATCTGATATGGGCTCTACATATACATGCATATTAAACATATTTTCACATTAGTCATGTTGTATAGAAGATTATACCAATGGAATGAACCATGAGAAAGAAGAGACAAAACAAAACAAAAAAGAAACATAGTGAGTAGTATGCTTCCATCTGCATTCAGACTTTGTAATCCTTCCTCTGGATGTGGATAGCACTTTCCATCATGAGCCTTTTGGAGTTGTCTTAGAAGCTTGCATTGCTGAGAAGAGCCAAGTCTGTCAAAGTTAGTCATCAAAAAATGTGGCTGTAACTGTGTACAATGTTCTCTGGTTCTCCTCCCCTCCCTCAGCATCAGTTCATGTAAGTCTTTCCAGGTTTTTCTGAAATCTTCCTGTTCATCATTTCTTATAGCACAGTAGTATTCCGTTACATTCATAAACTACAACTGTTCAGTCATTCCCCAATTGATGGGCATCCCCTCAATTTCCAATTCTTTGCCACCACAAAAACAGCTGCTGTAAATATTTTTGTACGTGTGAGTCCTTTTCCCATTTGTATGATCTCTTTGGGATACAGCCCTAGAAGCCGTATTGCTGGGTCAAACGAGTTCTTTATAGAGACTTGAATTGAAGATGCTTATGAACCATCCAGGTGAAGAGGTGCAGCTGACCTTGGGCCATGATGAGCTGGGGTTCTGCTGAGCCCTTTGGGCTGGCCGCTGAGTGACTGTCAAGCTGAGCAAGCCAGCAGTGCAGCCCTGAGCAAATGTGATTCCGCCACAGAGGCATCAAATACCTACCCACAACAGATTCAAAGGTAGCTCCTCTCCAGTTTGAATGTGTTGGTGTATTAATAAAAAAAATTAAACCCATAACTCTATGGTTTTCTAAGTCAATATGCATCCTGCAGAGTTGCGTATGTGCAGTCTAGTGGCCTCCTTCTCTGAGTCTGACTCCACTGTTCTGCGGAACAACTTCAACATGCCCACGTTTGAGAAATTCATTTTGGTCGCTTGTAAGACATAACTGGCATCTGTACAAAAGCCAAATGATGACTCAGGACAAACAAGAGGTTAACGAAAAGGAGAACTCATACTTTTGTTTATAAACTAAAATGACCTAATTAAATAAATTGGTCTAACTGGTCATTAGATAACTTTTTTATGAGACCACTAGGTGATAAGTTCCAGTTTGTTTTGAGGATGGGGGAGTGTGATTTTATACAATCTTATTTTTATAGTCTAAAATTTTGAAATGCCTTAAACTGTGTTTGAAATTTCAGTTTATCTTTGTTAGAAGAATTTGACTGCAGCTGTAATGAATTGGAGAGCTTACCTTCCACTATTGGCTACCTGCATAGTCTTCGAACATTAGCTGTTGATGAGAATTTTCTCCCAGAACTACCTAGAGAAGTAAGAAATTAACTTCTATACATTAAATATTAATATGTTTTTTGATTATATATGAACATATCCAGTGTAGATTCATGAAATATGTAATATAAGAAATCAGTTAAAATGTATGTAATTCTATTTATTTCAGGATAAAAGTGACATACAAAAATGTGTATAATTATAATACGTTTTGGATTTTATAAAAATTAAAATTTCATGGGTACTGTGTCTATTTGAGGTGAAAATTTCTTATTTTGTATGTTTCCTATTTTTAAAGCCATGACGTTTAAATTTGGTGCAATATTAATATTTCAGATTCTCCTAAAAGGTTTACTAATATACATATGTATATGTGTGTATGTATATATGTGTATATACATATGTATGTATATGTATATATGAAACCTATTTTCCATTTAAGCACTTTTTTGAAGAAAATATATGATACATATTCTAATGAAAAATTGAGTTTCAGTGCACACTTAAATTCAACCTCTTTCTTTCAGCACTTTATTAATAAAGAACAATAATTTAAACTTTTTTTTATTTCCAGAGCATGGAGTATTAGATTAGAATGGTCCATCTGATTTCTCTAGGAAAAGGTATCCGTATACTCTTTTTGTAGTGAAATGAGCTTATATCACTGCTCATTTTGGCAGCTAATGGCAATGTTAAATAAGAAAACCTCATTTTAAATAAATATTTTATTCAAGTTGAAATCTTGCACTATATTTAAATCAAAAGACTGAGTCCAGTTCTGGACTCCACCATGCGCTAGCTGTGTGACTTTGGGTAAATTTCCCCTGTAAAATGGTGATCCTTAATTCGACTTGTTACAGGGAAAGTATTCTGCAAAAACTTAAAACACCATGCATGATGAAGCTGTTGATGATGATGATGGTGTAGGGATAATTATGGTGATGATGAAGGTAACAGTGACGATGATGATGTAGAAGACAATGGTGATGGCGATGCTGCTGCCGCTGATACTGACAACGATGGAATAATTGTGATGGCAATGACGATAATGATGAATCTAATGTATGAATAGTCAGGAAAGTGTTTTTATGCAGGAGGGACATTAGATGTGTTTGAGAAATTTCCTGAAACATTTTATACAAGCTTTGGTCTTTGGTTTTTCACTTTAATTTTTGTCTTCTGCTTTTTATTTGTATCTCTGGAGCTTAGCCCAGGGCTTTGTACATAGTAAGCATTTAACAAATGTTTGATGATTGATTAGCTTAAAAAGAGTCCATCATTATGCACCATGAGAAATTAATAGGGATTAAAATAATCTGTGATTATATCAAGACAGGAAACCCCATGTGTAGGACTGCCCTCCAACAAGACACATCCAAATCATTTGTTCCTTGATAGATCAGGCAGCTGGGTGGCTCAGTGGACAGAATGCTGGGCTTGGAGTAAGGAAAATTTGAGTTCAAATGTAGACCCAGACACTTACCAGTGATGTAACCTCAAGGCACACAGCTTAATCTCTGTTTGCCTTAATCCACTGGAAAAGAAAATGGCAAACCCCTCCAGTGTCTTTGCCAAGAAAAGCCCGTGAATAGTTTGTGATATGATTTGTGGGGTCATGAAGAGGTTGATTTGACTGAACAACACAGCAACAAAGATCAGTTTTAGGAAGCTGCTTGAAACACACAGAAGTTAAAAGACTTGCCCAGGATCCAGCTGCTAATAAGTCTCAGAGATGGTCTAGGAATCCAGGTCTTCCCAACTCCATGCCCAGTGCCCTTACCACTAGGCGTACTGCCTCCATTCAGATGAAAATCATAATTACTCTTGCAAGTCAAAATGATTCATATGAAAATTGTGGCAAGATGGAACTTTTTCACTTCTTTTCTCTTTTTGTCCACAGATTGGGAGCTGTAAAAATGTTACAGTAATGTCACTGCGCTCCAATAAGCTGGAATTTCTTCCTGAAGAGATTGGACAGATGCAGAAATTAAGGGTCTTAAATTTGAGTGATAACAGGTATTTCTGCAATATTGTACATCCTATATAAATCTACCTTTTCTGAAGAAAATTAATGTTTTATTTTTCAGTAGGTTTGGATCAGTCATTTCCTTTTTCATGCTGTGAATGCAGACAGTAACAAACCATTTCAACACAAGTTCTAGTTAGTAAATAAAATTTCAGAGAGGGGCAGACAAATTACATCAGCATAACTTTATCAAAATTCAGTTCGAATATAGAAATATCTGTGTGTAAATGACTCTGGTCAGAAGCACCTTACAATTTAGGAAGAGTGAAAATTCTCTTTGTTTCACTATATTAATAAAGTCCACATGGTTTAACAATAAATGAGAAGTGCGTGTGCACCCATAACTGTCTCTAAGAAGTTACCTGGCAGTGTAAATGTTGGGATTCCCATTAGAGTAGTAATGACATCATTAAGATGTCTAATCGCCAGTCCATGGTGCTCAGAAATTATTCAGTGCAGGTGATAAGAAAAATAGAAAAGCCAAGAAAAATCTCCACAAAATTCAAAGGTGAAGCTTTGTCATCTTAATTATGTTACCAATTTTTGTTCTTTTGAGTCTAATAATGAACCAAACCTTCCTAGAAAATATTTCCATTAGCCAATTAGTATATATAATATGCAAGGAAAGTCTTCAGAAATATGAGACCTTGATCAGAAAATGCCAACTATGTTCTTTTTTTAAAAGTTTTAATTAGAAGTGATTCTTTTAAAACGAAAACAATTTGTAAAAGATGGAAGCATATAATAAGACATATTATAAACCATTTATTATTAACATTGACTTTTGCAATGTAGAAGATAGCCAGGAAGATAAAATTAATATGCAGTTATTAAGTGCTTACTTTGGGCCAGGCACAGTAATAAGCCCTGGAAATACAAATACAAGCAAAAAGAAAGATACCTCTGATCTCAAGGAACATTCTAATGAGAAAAGTCAACACAAAGGAAACTTAAGGAGGGGAAGGAAGGTGATCCCTGTTTGGGATCTTGATGGAGGAAGAAGAAAGAGAAAAGACTAGAACCCAGAGAGAAATGAAGGAGGGAACAATGTTCCTATGCCTGGCCTGCTGTCTTCCTTAAAGTGGAGATTCTGGGAAGAATTGGCCAACCAAAAGAACAGAAGGGCAGAAGTGCCAGACTCAAAGTCAGGGGACATATATTCTAAATTCTGGCCTGACAATGAACACCTGTGTGACCTTGGTTAATTCACATCATCTATCTGGGCGTCAGTTTTCTCTCTGTAAAATGAGGGACTTGAACTAGATGATCTCAAGGGAATCATTTCTTTGATGGATTAAATTTGAATTATTTAATGTTATAAGCTAATATGAATGTGTCCTGTATAAGGGGCAAGATTCATTTTATTTAACAAAACTTAGATTGAATCATATAGAAGCTTTACACAAAATCTTTGTGTAATTTTAAAACTTTTAATTTCAACAGTTTAAAATTATGAGAAAATAGTCTATGATAAGTACCAGAAAGTAATGTTATGGATTTTAAATTGGATATGGAATTCAATTCTACTAACCATGAGCAACAGTATTCATGAACTTACTCATTCATTCATTCAGAAAATTTCCATTGACCAGTTACTTAGTGTTAAGCTCAACAAAGGCAGCATGGTAGCTATAAAATAAATAAGATGTAATACTTGACCTTAAAGAGTTTATCACTTAGGAGGCAAGATAAGATCTACACAAATAGCTGTCATGCATGGTAGAAGATGATGTGTCCAGATAAAATTAAAACTCCAGAACAGCTCCAGCATGTCACCCCTCTACTCAGTAAACTCCAGTGTTTCCCTGTCACCTCCAGGACCAAATATAAAATTCTCTATTTGGCATTCAAAGTCCTTCACAACCTAGCCCCTGCCAGCCCTGACCTTTCCAGGCTTCTTACATTTTCCTCCCCACCTCTTATTCTCTGATCCAGTGATGCTCACCCCCTTGCCTTTCCTCCACATCCCAGCACCAGGCATTTTCTCTGATTTTCCCTCACACATGGAAGGTTCTCCCTCCTCATCTTTGCCTCTCAGCTTCCCAGGCTTCCTTCAAGTCCCATTTAAAGTCCAACCTTCTACAAGAAGCCTTTCCTGAGCTCTCTTAATTCCAACACCTTCCCTTTTTCAATTATTTCCTATTTAGTCTATGTATCACTAATTTACATACGTTTGCACATTGTGTCCCCCCATTTCATTGTGAACTCCTCAAGGACAAATTAAAATTGGCAGAAGAGAAGTGGTAGATGTTTAGAGAACAAGGAGTCTCTTTTACCTGGTCCCTGGGCTACATGAAAAGAAGTCATTTAAAATAAAACTTCAAAATTAGGCTAAGGACATATTGTAGAGAACCTTGAAGACTAGGCTAATCCTTTTTGTTCAAGAGGAAGGGAGGATTCATTGAAGATATTTGAACAGAGGAATTATATCATTGGAGTCACACATCAGGAAGATTAATTTGGCAGGAGATAGAGGTAGGTTGGAGGTGGGAGAAACTGAAGGAGGAAACCAGTTTAGAAACCATGGCAGGCACAGTCTAGTTATAATAAGAATGTGAGTGAGGGTGGTGAGTGAAAGGACAGATGGAAGAATGATTTCAGAGAGAAGATTGATAAGAGTTGACAACTGATTAGAAATGAAGAATGAAGAAAATGGAGAAGTTAGATATTCTGAAATTTGGAGCCTGAGCGATTGGAACAATGATCCTGCCACTAACATAAATAGGAAAGTAAGGAGGAAGAAAGCATTTTGGAGGAAAGATGGAGGGCCTGGGAGACGTTGGACTTGAGGTTCTATCCAGGTGCTAAAAGCAGATGGTTGGTCATGTGTGTCTGAAAGAAGAAGGCTGGGGAAACGTGCTGTATTTGGGGCAAGGGACTTGGGCTTGAATCCTAGCTTTGTCACCTGTGACCAGCAGGACCTTAGACAGATCAATTACTCTGGGTCTTGGTTTCCCCATCTGCAAAATGAGGAGGTTGGACTGAATGACCTGTAAGGTTTCTTCTGTCTCCAAAGCTGTGGTCCTACGATAGAGGTGATAGTGGGAACATGCCTGGAATACACTAGGGAAAGAGAAGAGAGTAGTTTCTTGGAGAAAGTTTATATGAAGTGGATAGATGGAATAAGAGAAAGAGACCAAGAAGTCAGAGGTAGGAGGATAAAATGTTTACATTGTCACAGAGACTGGGGACAAAGAGACAAAAACTCCAATACAACTATCTTCTCTCTCCTCTTATATTTTAAGCTACATGAATCATCTCTTTCACCTAGATAGTAGGTGCAGAATAAATCAGACTCACAATGTTTCAGAGTTGGAAGGAACTTCAGAACTGTTGTGACCCAATCCATAACCCAAAAGGAATCCTATCTACAACATTCCCAATAAATCATCAATAGAGCCTTTTCTTGAAATCCTAGAGTGTAGGGAACCCTTTGCCTCTCAGGTAGCCTACTTCAGCTGTTTGTGGCCCTACTTGTTGTATCAACAAGGACCCTGACATACACAGGAAGGATCTGCTTTTCTAAAAGGAAAGCAACTTTTGAGGGGTCAATCATCTATTTTAATCAAGCACATATATCGTTCACTTAGTTCAGGGGGAAGAGTCAGCACCCTGAACTTCAGAGAAAATACAAACAGAAAGTACAAGCAGGAATTGCAAATAGAAAGGCGAACAGATAGGGCTTCCAACTGTCTGACCATAGACAGTACGTACATCGTTCTCAGAGAGAGAAACACCAACAGCTGGGTCTTCAAAGCTGCAGGGATTCTTAGCAGCTCCACAGAGTCTCATCTGGCACACTAACCTTCTTCCAAAAAATAAGTCCCAAAGTAAAACCTCACCTCAGAGTACATGTACACTTTTCAGAGCTGGAGGGCATGACTCTCATGACTCAGGGTCTCACTAGAAATTAACAAAAGGTATCTGAGGCTTATTAATGGGCAGAGAAGATCTTTAACTCTTCCCTCCATCCACCATTAACCTTACAGAAGTTGTAGGTTTTTCCCATGACATAACACCAAAATTTGTATTTATTGCCCCTCATACTGACCTCTAGGACTAACTGAACATCTGTTCCCTTTTCCACATAACAGCTGTTCAAATACTTGAACAAGACAGCTATCATATCTTCCCTGGGTCTTCTCTTCTAATAGCATAACAGATTTTAAAATGGAGGGGACTCTGGAGGTTAATTGGCCCACCATGTTTCAGACTTAACATTCCCAATTCCTTCAGTTAATCTAAATGGGATGTGGACTCAAGGCCCTTCATCAACATTATCGTCATCATCATCATCCTGCTTGGCCTTCTCTGAACAAGCCAATCAGCATCCTTAAACTACAGCACCCAGAACTGAACAAAACACTCTAGATGTGGTCTGACTAGGAAGACTGTGGAAGCGATTATCAATCACTTCCTTATTCCTGGAAGTTGCCTCTCTTAATGTAACCCCAAAATGCATTATCTTTTTTTTCTTTATGCTGCCTGGTAAATAGTGCTGAGTTTGCACTCCACAATTGTGTCTAGATCAGCAATACCCCTACTGTGCAGTGTCTCAGTCAGACTACTTCTGGAATGGTGGATTGAGTTCTAAGTGCCGCACTTTAGGAAGGACATGTTAAAGCTTGAGAGCATCCAGAGGGAAACAATGTGGATAGTGAAAAGCCTGGAGAGTATGCCATATGAAGAACAGTGCGACTGGGGATATGGAGCCTGAAGAAGTACAAGCGGAGTAGCTAGATCTCTGAAGGGTTGTCATGTAGGAGCATTACATTTGCTTACTTGGCTACAAGGGTCTAGAACAGCAATGGAGAGTAGATGAGATAGAAATACAACAAATCCCCATGTGGGACTCAATGGTTAGATAATATGAATTTGTAACTGACCCAATGAACATCGTTCTGGAAATAGTAATGCAGGGGGTGGGGGGAATGGACAATGAGGATCACCTTGGGTTGGGGATTGACATATCGGTTTGGCATCAGGTCAAAGAGACCTGCTAGACTGTGCTTGGTCATGGGTAAAATGCCAAATTCAATGGGGAAAGACCTAAAAAGAGACCACAAATTCAATGAGTGACTCGATAAGAATGTAATGAAGCCACAACAGTTTTATTTTTTTCTGCCGCAGTCTCAGAACCTGCTGTCCTCAGCAACTCATTCATTCAGCAAATGCTTATTACGTGTTTTGCATAAATACCAGTAGACCTATAGCCCCAAATCATAAAAGACACTGAAGAAACACCAAGTAGAGTCCAGGAAAGCAGAGCCCAGATTGGGAATGATGATCCACACTTTTGGAAAGCCACCTTCCTAAAGTCAGAGAGGAAACTTACTCAGAACTTACAGTGGAGAGTTAGGTGGAAAGTATGACTCATTAGAGACTTCTGAACAGCTTGTTAATTTTATTTAAAGGTAACTACAAATTGCATGAATTCCTAAAAATAAGTCCCTGATGCTTCCCATGTGGGTATTTTCTCCCTCTTGACAAACATTAATTAACTCAAAAAAGTGAAATTGCAGAAGGTGCTAAGCTCGAATTACTTAGATTTAGTTGGATGCAATATGTAATCTCTCCCAGTCTCATTGGCATTCTTGCTCTCTTGAAGAGAAAAGAGCAGGAAATGAGCAGACACGTTTCTAGAAGACAAGAGAGTACCAAGGGAACTTAAATATATTTCATCATATAGATTAGTTCTAAATTTGAAAGATTAGTCTTCAGAAAAGGATTTATGACTTTAACTGAGTGCAGTGTGTGCAAGGACTTCCATCATGCTCTTAAGATAGGGGAAAGTGAATTGAAGATTGCTTAGAACCTACTCTTATTTCACTGTAGTAGTTACTATACTGTCAAAGACAAAACACAATCCTTTAAATGCAACTCAGCTTTTGCTTTTCTTTTAATTATATGATATAATATCAGCCTAAGGTTATGAAAAATGTTGTCCTCTTTGTTCACATCCAATTCTCCATGACCCCATTTGGGATTTTCTTGGCAGAGATACTAGTGTGGTTGGATGTTTCCTTCTCCAGATCATTTTACAGATGAGGAAACTGAGGCAAATAAGGTTGTGACTTACACCTAGGCTCATACAGCTAGGAAGTGACTGTGATCAGATTTGACCTCAAGATTTATCTTCCTGAGTTGGGTCCAGTACTCTCATCTACTTTACCACCTAGCTGCCCCCTATGAAAAATGGCGCTAGCTTCCCACCACTGCCAGAGAAAACTAGTAAATGAAGTTATACACCTGGGGTTAGGTTTCCATGGAAACTGAAAAATATGATCTTGAGGTAGTTTTCCCTTCTTATGAGAATTTATTATGGAATTATATATCCATAATTTCATTTTTAAAATTAACATTCAAACAACTGGACATATCTCTCAAGGATAGTTTGTTCACATTTAGGATAAAAAAAATCAATGAATTCAAAAGGAAGATACCTATATTATTAGCAAAAGAATCTAGCATTTAAAGCTTATTAATTAGCACAATGAAAAATAATAACATAGTAAGAAGAATAAAATGATATCTTTACCAAAAAAGCATCTTGCAGCACATTGAGACCTAAAGCCAAGAAGAGGTGAGTTCAGGTATGTCCTTGGACACTTACCGTCTTTGTGACTGAGCAAATCCCTTAACTCTTATTTGGTTCAGTTTTCTCATTTGTAAAATGATCTGAAATCCCTCTTTGCAGGAATCTTGTGAATATAAAATGAGATATTTGTAAAGTGCTTTGCAGACATAAAGTGCTATGTAAATTCTAATGATTATTATTACCAAATAAAACTTTTACAGCACATATGAAAACATTGGCATGTGGATGTTGTTCTCAGTGATACCTTCTGAATCATAAGATGCAACTCCATTCCCATTACTTAAGACACAAAAAAGTGATTCATACTTAATAGCAAAATAGAGATAAAAGCTAATGAGAAAACAAACCACAGTTTCTCAAACTCAAACTGTCCAGATTGCAATAACTAAGAATCTTCATTTTAACTCAATTACTTTTCAATAGTTTATAGTATTTGCTATCAAATTGTTGTTTAGTTATTTTCAGTCATATATAACTCTTTGTGACCCCCATTTGAGGTTTTCTTGGCAAAGATACTGGAGTGGTTTGCTACTTCCTTCTTCAGTTCATTTTACAGATGAGGAAACCGAGACAGAGTTAAGTGACTTGCCCAGAGTCACACAACTAATAAGTATTTGAAGCCAGATTTGAACTCAGGAAGATATCTTCCTGACTCCAGTCATAGTGCTCTACCCACTGCACCACCTAGCTACACATGTTCATATGCTGATACTTTTCACTGTACAATTCTAGTCATATCACTTCACTGCCTGAGCCATGTTTCTTCACCTTTAAAATAATGGGACTGGACTAGATCTCTAATAAGACCTATAACCCTCCATGCATACCCCTAGTGTTTGACAAGTTCACAAAGCTAGTTGATGACAGAGCCAAAATCAAGGCCCAGGTTTCCTGGCTCCCAGGCCAGTATCCTTTCTATCATATTGGGATGCATTGAATGTGTTCTGCTAGAATTTAAGCTTTTTGGTAGTAATCATAGAATATAGCTATTTACAATAAGCTCCCATAAAATAAAAGGTGATCATTTCCGTAATTCATCCCTAATGTTAAAATATTGTTTTATTTTCAGGTTGAAGAATTTACCATTCTCATTTACCAAACTGAAAGAGCTTGCTGCTTTGTGGCTTTCCGACAACCAAGTAAGGACTTTTAAGAATTATCTCCTTGTAATCAAAAGATTAACATGTCATCAAAGTATGAGTGAACTTTGATATCTTTGAGTATTAGTAAAACCGGATGTATGTTATAAATTATGTTTGAGAGGAAAGTGAAATCATGAATGGTGTTTAAAATGTGAATTCAGTGGATGAAGTTCTACTTGCTGAGCTCCACAGATCCCTGCTTAAGAACATCATCATGACATATCAAAAGACCCAGATTCATCAAGGGTGTGTCAGCACAGCCCAACCTCCAGAGATTTCACCATGCAGACAAAGTTCCGTATTATCCTAACTGATCCTGTCTGCTTCTCAAGGATCAGCTTAGTTTAGGGACAGAGAGGCTTGTCATCAGAAGCTTGGCCACTTGGGCCAGGGCCACCCATCAAACAAACAAACAAAAAACACGACAAACATCAATTTGTTCCAGAGGACATGCAGCTAGAAGTGACTCTTATCGATTCTGACGTTATCATTATAAACAAAACCAGAAAATGCAAGGAAATGTCAAGTAAGTAAAAGGAGGGCTCATTGATTCTCTTTGCAAAGGCAAAGAGAGGAAGTAGAAAATGTACCAAAAGGAAACAAAAGATATAATTTTATGGAATGTTTATATTGTGTTGTTGTATGGCACACACAAAAACATTTGCAAATAGACCACCATCAAAATAATCATAACTTCTCCATAACATCCACTGAAGAGGATGAGGTAGAGAAATTTCGTGAGATCTTTCAAATTCAGTGAATAGTGTTTGATATCTATGTATTGCATATTTAATTGTTAGTGACATAAACACAAAACTTTGCTTTGGAGAATATAATGAAAAAATGTGGTCAAAAATAGGGTTTAGGAGTAAGAAATGAGAGATCAAAAAACTTGTCAACTCTAAGAAAATTTATGCAAATCTAAAACGGAAACTTTCATCAAAGAATCAGGAGGAACTGGAAATAGTAAGTACCAAACAGCATCACACATTAAGTTGATATTTCAAAATACAAAAAATAACTATTTGCTCATGTGGGAGCCATTTATAAATCAACTATTGTGTGTACAGTTAGACCAACAACGCATTAGGGTGGGAATCGCACATCTTATTATTAGTGAAAAAACTGTTGAATAAAGTGTTACAACTGGCTGATGCATGTCTGCAAATCTTTGTGAGAATCATCTGCACATACATTAGCGACATCTTTGATGACATTCGCAAAGTGAATAGTCAGGCTTCTGTCACCAGTGATCTAACGTTAATCACATTTTTTTTTATAATCACACAGTTGACTAAAACACGGAGAATAAATCATTTCACTATACTTATGTTGTCACTATAAAAAAAGCATTTAATCAGTAGAGCCAGAGGTTGCTGTAAAGGTTTGCTTTAAACGTGAGATTTTCCATGTATGTCACAATCATACAACATTATGAAAACTGTAACCTCAGAGGTAACTTTATTCAGCATTTCTCAGATTATTAATAGGAAATTAGACATAAAATAGGAGATGTATTCTCACTGAGGTCACTTACCACTGTCATAGAGGATGACAGAGAGGATCAAATGGCATTTTGCCAATCTTCAGTGCTACCCAAATGCTGACTATTACTATTACTACTATGGCTAGCACAGAGTCCAAACTGAAGAGAGATCCTCTGTGGATGGTTAGGTCTTTGGGATGCCATTCTTTATGGATGACATTGTACTAATTGCATCAAGCCCTAAACCCTACAGAACTTCCTAGAGGAGATCCATATTCACTCAGAAGAGTGTGGCCTAACTACTCACCAGGAAAAACCATGTGGATGAAAAATGGCTGATATTCAGATGAGGACATTCAATTAGATGGATAACCTGTATGGCTGCTCCAACAACTCATATATCTTGGAGAGTCACTAAGGGTGAACAATGGTCTGCCCTCAGAATTTAACAACAGCCAAAGACAAATAGGATGGATTTGCCTTTACAAAATTATGTTGTGTTTTAAATGACCTCAAGCTTCTTCCAGAAACAACAGCTCATCTTTTTAACATCACTATTCATCCAGTGACACAATATGACTGCAAATCTTTCAAGAATTAACATTATCATTTTCCCAAAGGGCCAAAGAAAAAAGGCATGCAGTCATTAGCAGGCTGTAACATATTACCCTGGATAATTGTACCAAGAAAATGGTGTTAAGCAGGGGTGGGGAACCTGCTGCCTCCAGGCCACATGTGGCCCTCTAAGCCCTCAAGAGCAGTCCCTTGAATCCTTTTATTAAGGGAATTAAAAATATAATAATAAGGAAATTTAATAATAATAAAATCTTTTTATCAAGGAATTTGCTCTGTGAAGTTCAAATTCAGTCAAAGGACTGCACTTCAGGACCTAGAGGGCCACATGTGGCCTTGAGGCCACAGGTTTCCCAAAGGATGTGATGAGAAAGAAGAATGACTTGAAAATGAGATGGGTCAGTCAAGTAGCAAGAACCAGGGAGAATCAATGTACTGCCCATGTGCTTCCTTGGCATTAGCCCCATGAGGGCAGCCTGGGAGAGTAAGCTAGGAGTCAGGATCACCAGAAAACTGAATGATCGAACCTAATATGGGAGGCAAATATAGCTGCATAGATATTATCAAAACTTGATAGGATGAGACTTAGGGACTGTGACTCTGAATGAACGGACTTCATTCAGAAGAACCTTGATGGATAAAGAAAGGAAAAGGTCTATTTAAAATCATATGTTCAGAAGATGTGCTTGTATGACAAAACAGAAAACAGAGCTAGGCAGTGGAGAACATAGGGATGAAGGCTGATAGAAGTAGAGAAGCATGTGCTGGTGTTGTCAGGGTCTACTGCCAATCTCTTGGCAGGAAAAGGAAAGAACTGAGAAGCTGAGAAGTAGGTCTCACCCTGACCAAGTAGCATGCTATAGGGGCGGCAGCTGGATAGCAGAGTAACTGAGCCAGCTCACAGACTGCTGGGCCTGAAGTCAGGAAAACCTGAGTTCAAATGCAGCCTCAGACACTTTACTAATTGAACCATCCCAGGCAAGTCACTAAACATCTACCTGTCTCAGATTCCTCATCTATAAAATGAAAATAATAATGGCTCCTACTTTGCAGAATTGCTATGACGATTAAATTAGATATTTGTAAAGTACTTAGCAGAGTAAGTGCCTGGTTTCTAGTAGGTGCTAGGCAAATGTCAACTATGATGATTATTAGTGATGGAAGAGGAACTTCAGTTAAGACATCCTTTGGAGATCTCCCTCTGTGTATGTGTGTGTGTGTGTGTGTGTGTGTGTGTGTGTGTGCCAAAAAACAGAAATGCCAACAATTTCTTGATTTGTTTTAAAGATAATTTCATTCTTGACAATTTGAAGAATCTGAAAAGGAGAAATCCATTCTGAGTCTGATCCTCATTAACGAGGAGGGATGTTTATATTGGAGATGAAATCGAGATAATCTGTCATGCACCTTAGATTTTAGAAGAATAGATTCAAAAGAGTTAAGAAAAAGGATAGATAAGATATTTTGGATTTAAAGACAATGGAGGGTCAGCCCATTGGTGATGGGAAGTTAACTATAAAATCCTGAAAGAAATCATTCTGATGAGGAAGAAAAGAGAAAGTTGTTTAAATAGATTTCTATAAATGCACAGAGAACTCATTGAGTAACTCATAGGATACCCATTTTTCTCTGTGGGCCCTCCAGAAAAGATATTCTAGATTCTAGGTACAATTTGGCTTAGTGCCTACTTAAAACCATAACTAAAGAGCTCACAACAATGTGTACACTTTGACTAGCCATCCAGAAGCTATTATATCCAGTAATAAATGTACCTTTGATCCCTTACTCTCCCATCTTGCCTAGCAGACCCCTTCTCAATCATCCCCTGTCTAACCACTAATCTTTCTCTATTTAATGATTCCTTTTTCAAAGCCTTCAGGTGTGCCCAATCCTGCACTGTCCTTTAAAAAAAATTTTCCTAGACCTTATAATCACATCATACTGTCATCCTACATCTCTCCTTCCTTTATCAAACTTCTAGGGGAAAAAATAGTCTAGTCCTGTTGCCTCTACTTCCTCCCCCCTCATCATTCAACTAAATTGCTCTCTCCAAAGTTTCCAATGACCTCTTAATTGTAAGTCCGGTGGTCTTTTCTGAGTCTTTATCCTTCTTGCCCTATCTTCTGCGTTTGACATTGTTCACCCTCTCTTCCTACGTACTTTCTCCTTTTTGCTTTATGATCCATAGCACACCTCTTACCTGTGAGTGTTCCCCAAGGTACCTCTCTATACTCTGGACCTTCATGGCATCATTAATATCCTTGGGTTTAGTTATCGCCTCTATTCACCTGGCATTGCATCTATAAATCCAACCCTAATCGCTTCTCTGACTTTCAGTCCTTCATATTATCTTTAAAGACAGAGCTAGAAAGAGCCATAAATACCACAAGCCTACTTTCTCCTTTTTAGATGAAGAACTGAGTCCTAGAATGGTTTAATGATCTGCCCAAGGTTACATCTCCAAGTGCCAAGCCTCTATTTCCATTCCCCTCAATCTAATCTTGCCCCCCAGTGTCTCACTCAAAAAACACCCACCCCTTCCACTGTGCCTTCTGGAATGTCCATTTTGTAGGTAAGAAATTTGCTTTCATCCTACGTCTTTTCCTTTCTCCACTTCCGTCTTCTGACTTTCACAGAGAGCCTGTTCCCTCCCAATGACGGTCTCCTGGCTGCCCTTTCCAGCACTGGTTATACTTTAACTGATCCCACCCAACTCACTTGATGATGAGGTGGGTAGCTGGAGTATGTTCTGCTCCCCTCTTTACTTCCAGTCTCACTCATGTGATGTTTGTATGGATTATCTATACCTGACCTGTGGTAGAACCTTCTGAGATCATATTAATCCAGTCAGAAAGTCAGACTCACTGTACTTTGACTCCAACATAGTGATATCATGTTGGTCCCCTTTGAGAACAAGGGGCAACAACCAACCAACCAACCCCAGTCACAAAGCAACTTGTCTTTTAAGGTTTCATATCTATCACCCAATCAAAATTCTGGTATCTCTTGTCTACCTATGACTAGGACATTTCATTCCTCAAAAAGTTAAGTACCTGCCTCATAGTCTTTGTTCACCAACTCCTGCCCTCATAAAAGGGGACTTCAATATACATATTGCTATTCTCTCAAACACTCTACCCTCCCAGTTCCCCAACTTCCTCACTTCCCATGACCTCCTCCCCTACCCCACCTCAGGTACACACAGAGATAGTTCTCACTTGACCTTGCCATCAAGCACAAATATGTCACTTCTACATTCATGAAATCTGAAATTCCCTTCTCTGACCACAGTCTCTTCTCATTCTACTTCTCCCTCTGCTTGCAACTCCAAACTCAATTCTTTGTTTTCACTGTTACATCCAGTTCCTCAACTCAGTTCTTTTCTTGGCCATCACTTTTTACTGACCATCCTCCCTTCCGTTCTCCATCTTGACTCCTTGGCAAACCAGTTCAACTCTACCCAGTCCTGTCCTCTAGATTCCCTTGCCCCCTTAGCCTGTCATAGCCTTCACTCCTACGCAAATATTTCTGAGTAACGCTAAAGAAAATTGTAAACTGCATCCACCACAAATTTGTGTTACATAATCTCAACTGGGCCTTCACTGAGGAAAGTCAATTATTTTACTTATGCCTAATTGATTCACTGACCCACACAGCAATGAGATTTCTCTAGATCTGTCTTCCCCTCTTCAAACTTCCCATAATTACATCCTCTGAGCTGAGAAGCTTGCTTCATATTTCACTGAAACAGTTGAGGTCATTCACTGAGAGACCCCTTTTCCTCCTGTTTCTCATCTCATGTCATCAAGTGCCTGCTGCTGCTCTCTACTCCGTGACCCTTGTTTCACATGAAGAGTTAGCAATTCTCTTTTCCAAGGCCAACCTCTCTACATTCAAAGTGATCCTATCCAGTTCCATCTTCTTCCAGAGATTGTCCCTAGAGGGGACAATCCTCCAAATTTTCTCATCTTCAATCTCTCCTTGTCGGCTCACTGCTTTCCTACTGCCTACACACATATTCATAGAGTCCCCATCCTCAAAAAAAACCCTTCACTTGGCCCATCTATCCCCCCTAGGCTCATACCTCTCTTCATTCTTGTAACTAAAATTGAAAAGGCAATCTGCAATTAATGCATCCACTTTTTTCCATCTCTTCTAAAATCTCCACATTTTTACTACCAGCCTCTTCATTCAAATGAAACTACTCTCTCCAAAGGTATCAGTGATCTCTTAGTTGAAAAATCTAACAGCTTTTTTCAAGTCTCATCCTTCTTGATCACTGTGCAGCCTTTAACATTGTCAAAAACCTTCTTTTCAATCCTACAGTCTTCTCTCTAGGTTCCCATGAAATTACTTTGTTCTAGTATTCCTTTTATCTACTTTTCCTTCACAGTCTTCTTTGCTTGATCTTAATGCAGGTCACACCTGCTAATGATGGGTAGTCCCCGGGCCTCTGTCCTGGGCCCTCTTTTCTTCTCCCTCTATACTCCTTTGTTTGATGATCTCATCACCTGCCAAGGATTCAATAATCATCTCTATGCCATTGATCGTCAGATCTATTTATTCAGCCCTTACCTCTCTGCTGACCTCCAGTTTCCATTGGACATCTTGAACTGTCTTATACGCATCTTAAATCACCATGTCCAAAAGTGACCTCATTATTCCCGCCCCCCCGCCCCAGACTCTCCTGTTTTTCTAACTTTGCTGTTATTGTCAAGGGTCTCACCATCCTCCCAGTCACCAGGCTTTCGTTCGAGGAGTCATTCTTGGCTTAGCCTTCCTACTCCCTCTGCCCAATCTGTTGCCAAGTTTTCTTGCAATTTTACCTTTGTAAAATCTCTCCAATATTCCCCTTTCTCTCTTCTGACACTGCCACCATCACCTCATGTCTGAACTGTTACAATAGCTTTCTGGTTAGTCTTCCTGCCTCAAGATCTCCCCCATTCCCCATTTCATCTCTCATGGTTACATTGTACCCTCTTCTTGCCTTTATTCTTTCAGTCCTTCTTTCCCTTTATGTTAAAGTTCAAAAATCATCTGCACTCAGAGTTTCATGGTCATTCCAACTGCTAGTGCACTCCCTGAAATCTATCCCAACATTGAACTACCTGGTATCTGTTTCTTCCCTACACAAAAACACACAAAAATACACATACACACATGCATACTGTGTTCCCTGACAGAATGTCAGCTCCTTAAGAGTGGGGATTGTTTCATATTTTGTATTTGTCCCCAGCACCTAGGCCAGCACTTGGCACCTACTGGGTTCTTAATAAATGATTTTTGATTGATTAATTTAACAAAATACATTTAAATTAAAATATATTTAATTTAGTTATATATTTAATCAAGCAGCATAGCAAGCTAAGTGATGGAGATCTCCCCAAGCATGAGGGGTACATGTGTAATCTCAATTGATTAATTGCTACAGTGATTCAAAGTTAATGAAAGTTAATTTTAAGCTAGATTTTGCCTAGGAAATTTTCATGGAGAGTAGGTCTTGAAATGAGTATTACCCTTCCTCCGTCTCTCTTTTATGTTCTTCATCTCCTTCTGGGCTTTCCTTTATCTATTTTTATAACTTTACATTTGATTCAATACAACAAACATTTATTCATTTTTCTACTGTGTGAATTGTTTTAAATTCTAGGAGAGATGCAGTTTTCATAGGACAAAATCACTTCCTTCATGTAACTATGTATGCTTGTATGGAAATAGATACGATACATAGAGAGAGAGAGAGAGACAGACAGACAGACAGACAGACAAATAGATGTTTTTGTTTCTTCTTTATTAGCACACTGGACACTAGAAAAGAGATAATATATTAAAGAAGTGGTTTGGGCTTACCAATTCAAATAATGTCAAGTTAATAAGCATTTCTTCAGCACTTACTGGGTGCCAGATACTACGCTAAGTGCTGGGAACGCAAAAGGAGAAAAACCAGTCCCTGCTGTCAAGAAACTTACAATTTAATGGGAGAGACACCATGCAAACACTTATAACCAAAGCAGACACTGATAAGAGAAAATGGAGACAAGTATCAAAGAGAAGGTATTCGAATGAAAGGGAACTGGGACAGGTTTCTTGGAGAAGCTGGGATTTTAGCTGAGGATGGAAGCCAGGGAAACTATGACACAGAGTGGAGAATGGAGAAAGTTCCAGAAATGGGGGACAGCTAGCAAATTTTATGGAATTGGGAGGTAGAGTACATTGTGAGAAGTGCCAGGGGGCCAACATCACTGAATTATAGGGTACTTGCAGAGGACTAAGGCATAGGAAGATCAGGAAGGTAGAAGAGGCCTGGGTTAGGAAAGGCTTTGAAAGCCCAACAGGATTTTATATTTGACTCTGGAGGTAATTGGTAATCACTAGGCCATTGAGCAGAGCAAGGGGGGAACCAGAGGGGAAGATGTGGTGAGATGGATGCTTTAGGAAGCTCACTTGATGGTCAAGCAGAGGATAGGCTGGAGCCGAGGGAGTCAAGTCAGGGACACCAAGCAGAAGGTGATGTTGGAAGTCCAGGAGTGAGAGTGCAAGTGTGCATCAGGTGGCGCAGGACTAGAAGAGGGAAGGGACATATATGAAAGCTGGTAAGATGGTAGAATCAACAGAACTTGAAACTTGATGGTATATGAGGAGTGGGAGAATGTGATGAGTCAAGGATGATACCTGACTTGTGACTCTGGTCACAAAATCAAAGGATGACGTTGGTAAGATAGACTCAGTAGTCAATTTGGTGATATAGGACTTGAGGTCAGGAGAGAGGTCTGAGAATTGTCTGCAGGGAGATCATAATTGAATCCCTTGTAAGTTCAGCAAGCCAAAGAATAGAGAAGAAAGGAGAGAAAAAAACCCTCTTCAAATATGGGAATAGTTCTTCATTTAAAATATTTTGATTTTTCACATTTAAGACTTTGATGGTCTCTCAAGATGCAACATTTTTAGCTCGTTACTATTTAACAACAAACCACAAAAGTTTTCTGGTTCATATCTTGCATCTTTCAGTTCACAGCAATGTGAGTCTAGCTTTTCAGTTCATAATCAGAGGTAACACAAATATGATCAGTGAACGTAGACATTATAACTTAATTTTATCTTTAAAGGGAAGATATAAAAAATCATGGGCACAATCCTCAGAAATAGCCTTCCCATTCCTTTTTTTGCCAGCTTTAATTTTATTGGAGAAGGAAGTGGTAAATCATTCCAGTAACTTGGTCAAAAAAAACACAAATGGGATCATGAAGAACCAGACACAAATGTGCAAGACAAGAATTATATTCAACTTCTTATTTACAAATTTATACATATATATTATATGCCTGTATGTATGTATATACACACATGTATCTATAGATATATAGGTATATACATACATATCTATATATACATATATATAAAAAATTTTTCTACAATTTTGTGCTCTACCGGTTCTGCATTTTCATCCATACCTACAGTATAAATATCAAAAGTGAGGATTAGTGAGTAATTCTGTCATCTAAAAATAACATGAAATATATCAAAGAATTGCTTTTTAATCTTAGTTTTTATCTCATATCCATCCCTCCATTCTATCCTTATTGCCACCACATTCTTGGACCAGTTTCCCCATACTCCTCACTCAATCATAAAAGACCTTATTTGTAAAGCACTCAGCACAGTGCCTGGCACATAGAGGGTACTTAATAGATGTTTACTCCTTTCCATCCCTTCCCCCGTCCATCCGCCATATCACCACATCATCCCTGATGTCAGCCCCCGCCCCACCTGGGAGTGTTCCCCTTGCTCTGTCCTGTACATTTTTCTCTCTCTACACCTCTAACTTCATCAGCTCCCATAGTCTGGAGTACCATCTTTTATGAAGATAATTCCCAGATCTGCATACCTAAGTCTGTCTCTAGAGTTTCAGTTCTGCATCCCCAATTGTCTATTAGCTGACATTTCTATCTGGATATGCTGGAGACATTTCAAACCCAACATCTCCGAGACACAACTTGCTGATCTTTCCTCAAAGGCCACTCTTCTTCCAAAAATGTCTACCATTCTTTTAGTCTTCCACATTTATAACCTTAGCACTATCCCCAATTTCTTTTTCTTCCTAACCCCACAGCAACCAATTACCAAGTCTTGCTGTTTCTATCTCTACAACACCTGCACTCAAGTAGCCACCATCTTAATTTAGCACTCATCTCTCTTCTAGACTGTTGGTCAGTCTAGAAGATCTCTTGGTCGTTGGTGCCTCTGCCTCAAATCTCTCCATACTTTCAGTCCGTCCATGGACCTGACAGAGTAAGTTTCCTTAAGTACAATTAGGAACATGTCACTCATCTACTCGCTCAGTTCCAGTGGTTCCCTTTTGATTTGAGGATAAGATACAGGTTCTTCCAACTCTAACCCTTATCCTATATCTCTGGCCTCATTACAGGTTACTCTTCTCCCATCCTCTGAAGCCCAGTCAAACTGACTTCTCTCTGTTCTTCATACATAGAGCCTCATTTCCCTTCTTTATTCTGGGTTTCACTACATAATCATCATTCCCTGTGCTTTCGCTTTTCTGTTCCAGTCCAAAAATTGGTTTATAACCTTTCACTGAATAATTGTTGCATGGTATAATTCTTTTCCTCATGCTGCTTAAAAGATAAACAGAGCAACAACGTATTCACCAGTGACATATGGATACACTTTTATCTCTTGAGCATTGCAAGTCACAAACCTAGAATTCTCATCGTTAGTATTCAATTTGAACATATTCATGAGTATTCCATGCATTCTAATCTCACGCCAAAGACAGTTTAGTAATAAATATTTTTAAGTAATACCAGCACAGTTTTTTTAAAAGCTTCACGTAATGGTCATGCTCCACTTTTTTGCAAAAATAAAATTGGCATAAAATCCATGACAGTTATGAAGTGAAGTATGGCGTCTTTGAGCTGACCATCTCCCCTACCTGGAATGGATTCCTTCCTCACCCCACCTCTGAAAATTTCATTCCATAATACATAGCTCAAGTGCCATCTTCCACCCAAAACCATTCCTAATCCCTCAAATTGCAGATGTCTTCCCTCCCTAATAACCTAATGTTTAACTACCTTCTGTTGATCCTCTACATACTTAGATGTGTACCTGTTGTACCCCACCTTCAATGGCGTGTAAGCTACTTTACACTAGGGACTGTTTCATTTTTTTGTATTTGTATCCCTAGTTCATAGCACATTGCCCTGGCACATAATAGCTATTTAACAAATACTTGCTGATTAATTGGTGAATAATTTTTCTTCTGTATAGACATAATCATGTCTCTCCTTGGCTCAGAACTCTTCTTTGGTTCTCTATTATCTAACAAACTCCCTGACTTGCCCTCAACATTGGGGTGCAGCACCCCATCTTCTCAACAAGTTCATGCATTGCTTCCATCCATGATTTTTGTGGTAGAGCCACCTGGGCAATTCAGAATCATAGAATCTTAGACTTACAGTTGCAATGGTAAGAATTATGGATTTAGAGTCAAAAGAGCACCAGGTTCAAATTCTGCCCTTAGAAACTAGTGGGGGTATGCTTCTGGGAGAAGTCACTTTACCCTCTGAGTCCCCTCTCTGAAATAGGGATGAGCAACCCTAGAGAGCTGCCCCTCAGCACAGTTAGAAGGATTGTCTGGAAGGTACTTTGCCAGCCTTGATCACCGCATGAGTGATGATATTGGTACTATTGTAACTGCTGCCAACTAGCATGCCCTCTCTTCATTGCTTAAAGATCTTCAGGAACTTCTAAGATTTTCTGAACAATGAGGAAAATCCCAAAATGAGAAATTCTACCCCTTCTTTAGGTGGCCCTTCCTGCTTCTCAATTCCCCTAATTCTTCAGAAGGTTTTTTCCTTTATCAGCGCTCAATCTGACTCTCTGAAACTGCCACCCGCTTCTTCCCTTGATCAACCAAGCAGATCAAGCCTAATCCCTCTTTCACACAAAGGCCCTTCAATTACTTGTGTAGTGAAACTGTTCTCCCTCTTCTAATACATAAGCATAGTAGTAGGTCCAGTGCCAGAGCTGGGCTGCCAAAATCTTTCCCTAAGAATTTTAAGGGATGGCGTGATTTTTCCCTAATGCTTTCAGCTCAAACCCCCCACTACAATGTGTTCTCAAACCACCACCACCTTGACCACCGTATTGCCTCAGACCCCAATGAAAATAGCCAGGATTCTAGCCCAGTGCCCTCAGCCACCATCTTAAGAAGCAGCACCCATGAAGATGTAGCCTTGACCTTCTTCTGCAGAAGGTAGAGTCACAGAAAATAAAGACCCAGAAAGGAAAGTCCATGGCCATCAAAAGGTTCATCAGAAACTGACTCAAAGTGGAAATGGCATTCAGGAAGAGACATGACCATCTGCTTTGCTAAGGAACATGGGACCTTTTCATTTGACTTGCAGCTGAAACCTTTCATGGTGTTGTCTCCCCATTTGAATGTGAACTCCTGGAGAGGAGACGTTCTCAGACTTTTCTATCTGTCTCCCCAGTGCTTGGCACATAGTAAGCACTTAATAAATGCTTTGTTCATTGATTTGTTGTTAACTGGCAATGAGTGGTGAATCCCTTTCCTTTAACCACATACATTAATTAGTTTTTTCAAAGAGATATTTTGTATATGGGATGTTCTTACTTATAGCAAGAACAGAAGTTGCAAAGTATTCCCCCTCCTACACACCCTGTTACCTGAGAGTGCATTTTCCCCATTACCTCCTCAGTTCCTGCAGAGGGGGCTCAAACATAAGGTAGACTCTACAAAGTATTTGCTGGAACATAGAATTCACCTCTGAATTCACCATACCCAAAGGATAAATTTCTGTAGCTCCCTCTTGCTGGTGTTTCATCCAAGTTGAGTTACGTCCCTGGGACTTCTCTCCTCACAATCTAGCTTCCCACAAGCCTCTGGCCCCTAGACCTGTGATGGCTTGCCATTCTGACTTTCCAAAGCCAACAAGGAGGAGCTGTCTTATAACATGCCTTCACCCAAAGGTTGGAAAAATAGACACAAGAGAGACAGAAACAACAGCAGGGCCATGTGCTCGTGTGCCTGATGTCTGCCACCCTGGAGAGAATAAAAAAAGCCTGCTTTCTACTCCCCACCTCAGCCTTAGGCCTTCTCTTTCCATGTACACATAGCCAAGAAGGAATGAGGACATCTCACTTTGTCCACTTGGATCTTTTTGTATGCCCCCACTTCTGGCTGTGCTGACCATTGATTGTCCTTCTCTTTACCACATGGTTAGCAGACCACACACCTGCTCCAAATTGGGGTACAGGATCCTTACATTATCTATCATCATGTCTTTCTGGAAAGAGGCTCCTCAGCCTCTTCCAAATAGGGGATTGCATTGGATGACTGAGTTGTGAATGCCCACCAGTGCCCTGCTATACCTAGAAACAAATGACATGCCCCACACTGTCTTTTCTTCTCTAGGAAAGAAGCTCATATAATGTGGTCTTGAGGTCCTGTGCCACCCTGGACACTCTCACCTAGATGCTCTGCTAAAAGATGATGGCACCTAAACTGCCCAGGGTACTCTACATGTGATCTGGCCAGGGCAGAGAAGGAGAGGAGTGTCACCCACTTCCTTCTGAACACCCGACATCTCTCTGCAGCCCAAGATCATGTTAGCTTCTCTGGCTGCTATATCATACTCTTGATTCATAGTGAACAGGCAGCCCACTATGCCCCAGCATCTCTTCAGATATCATCCCCCATCTATTCCTTGTAAAGTTGATGTTTTTACCCGGTTAAAAGACCACACATTTATCATTATTAACTTTATTCTTATTAGATTTAGCCCAAAGTTAGAGGCTGTATCATCTTTTAGAATCCCAATTTTTCCATACATTAACCACCTTTTCCAGCTTTGGGTCATTGGAAATTTAATCAGTTTGCCCTCTTTGTTTTATTCAAATCCTTGATAAATGTCTGAAGCAACATGGGGACACAGACAGATTCCTGGGCCACTCTTAGAAATCTGCTCAGTTGACCCTAAACCTGTGGTTCAGGGAGTATGTAAGAGGTATGTTCATGATGCTGTACTCATAATAGGGTCTCTTCCTGTCTACTGACATGACTTTGGGCTGGTTACCCAAAATATCTTATCAATATGATGTGAAGTTTTCAATGCATCAGGGAATCCCTATACATCATAAGAAGTCATACTTTCCTTCTGAAATCAATGTGAAATAGAGAAAGAGTCTATTTTGAGGACCTAAATCATGGGGAACTTTCACTAAGATTGTGATTCACTGTTGTGGGTATTTGAATAGAACAGAAACTGTATCATAAATAAAATAATGATTTTTCATGCATTCCTGACTTAAATGCTATATCAAAAAAAAAATTAAGCTTTTCAGTGTTAACAAATGCCATCCAGTGAAGAGGCTTTTCAAAATATTAAATAATTTTACTATTTCAGACATATCTTTGAAGTGTTATATAAAATTGTTTCTATTATATTCAATGAGTTTTTGAAAGTATGTCAATAAATCAATTTTTTAAAAAAATTAGTGGAGGTCTTGAGTTTGGGTTAGAACTTGATGTAATCAGACTTGATATTTTCAATCCACTTCAACTCAGTAAACATTTTTAAACACTTACTAGTGCCAGGCCCTTAATATATACACAAAAACACACATACATTCACACACACATATGTATGTATGTATGTAAATGTATGTCAGACTTCACAACACTTGGTCAAAAAATGTATCTTTTATCTGTATTATAAAGCAACTATATTTGATGGCATTTTAAATCATGTAAAATCTTTGAACTCTGCATTTCATGAATTTGGTCATGAAAACTTCATTATGATATTTGATCACAGATGAGATAATATATGTAAGTGCATGGCAAACCTTAAAGCTCTTGATAGATGTTAGGTAATATACGTATCACTAGGGAAAAATATCACTGAAAATTAATGGGCATGCAGAATTATATCTAAAAGGGGTTTTTTTTTTCCTCAATAAGAGAAACTTAAGTTTGGAGATTCCCCAACAGCACAACTTTGGTGATACTGATCAATAAAACTGAACTTTGTCCTGCCTTCAAGGCTTCAGGTTTCTGAGATTTTGTCTGTGTAGATATCACTTCTACCCTCTCTGATATTTATGATCTCCTGAGGGTTGCCATGGCTAAAAATTCATCATCCTGAGGACAACTGTTGATGAACATCTCAGAGTTTAGCCAAGTTGTTTGTCAGAAGTCAGAATTTAATCCATTCTCGGAACTCTCATAACATCCTCACCATCTTGAAAGAGCCTGCTGTTGAGCTAGCGGGGGTAGGAAACCTGCGACCTCGAGGCCACATGTGGTACTCTAGGTCCTCAAGTGCGGCTCTTTGACTGAATCCAAACTTCACTGGGGATTTGTTCTGTCACACTTGAGGACCTAGCAGGTCACATGTGGCCTCAATGCCACAGGTTCCCCAACCCTGGCCTACCTTTTGGGAGTCCATAGTTTTCTCCAAACCTTAATGAGGTAACGGACTAGGACATTTTTGGATTAAAGAATATTTTTGTAATTTGAATAATAACCTTGTCATTCAATCTGGAATCCTAAGAGCTTGGAAGCCTTTGGGCAGCAATTGTCATTTGCATCATATATATTCTCAGATATTACATCTCCCCACTCTACCAGGACTCCTGTGCAGTTGTTCATTCAGGGCCTTGAGGAAGGAATTTTGGTATTTTATTTGGTATCTTTTTTTTTTTTAATCATCAGTGAGACACACATATATTTTCGTCTTTCTGATCCTGCTTTGTTTTCCCTTTGCAGTCCAAGGCCCTTATCCCTTTACAAACCGAAGCTCACCCAGAAACAAAACAAAGAGTATTGACTAATTACATGTTTCCTCAGCAACCTCGAGGTGACGAAGGTAAATCACCATCAGAAATATCGTCTAAAAACTGTTTAAAAAATTTAGTAATATTTATAGAACAAAGGGATTATTTTGGCTTTGACCTCTGGACAGTGATATCTGTGGATAGGTAAGGCTATGGATGTGTTGATAGTGTCAATGTTATAACTTTTTAAAAATTGAATACATATTTATAAAAATAATTTGGGGTTTTTTTCTGATCCAGGAGTACCTTTGTTTTTCTCCAGCCTAATCATTATGTTCAAAGGAACCTCTTCAGAAGTATTTTAAAGTGTTTCACTCCCTTGCTAAATAGAAGTGGTCACTTGAACTTAAAGAATTTCCTGACTGGAGGTATTGTAGATCTAGGAGGTAACCAATAAAAGAAGGTTCTAGCATTTCCTTCCCAGGGTATTTTAAACAGGCACTCAGTTAAGTGGAATGATGCAAGGTCAGTCTGAGGCAAGTAGAATTAACTCGAGTTCTCAAGGAGCTGTTATCAGTCTTGGGTTCCCTAGTTGGACAAGCACAAACCACATGTCTCATGAGCTCATGACATCAGCTGCCCTTAGAAATTAATTCCAAAAAGGTATTTTACAAAGAGGTACAATCTTGTCTTTCCCAAGGTGGAGCATTTTATCTAAGAAATGTTAAGAAGCATTTTTGGACATTTAAGTCAAGAATCAAAGATTAAAAAGCGAGGTCAAGTTCTGGGAAAGTAGTCCCTTAGTCTGATTGATTCTTCATGGTTTCAAGGAAATGCATTATTCATTCTTGGGGTACTGGCATGGGCAACTGTACCCCCAAGTGCTAATGAGTGCGAACGTGAAGGCAAAATGAAGGTGAGGTTTTTTTTGTGAGAGAGAGAGAGAGAAACAGACGGGGAGGAGAGGACAGGAGAGGAGACAGAGAGGGAGGCAGAGAAACAGAAAGGTGAGGGGGAAAGAAAGATAAGGAAGGAGGGAGAGAGAGAAGAAGGGAGGGAGAGATAGAAACAGAGAGAGGGAAGGAGAAAGAGAAACAGAAAGGAGGAAAGAGAAAGAAGGAGGGAGCAAGAAAGAGAAACTGTGTGGCTTCAAAAAGTAATCCTCTTTAAATCCAATTTTATTTGAATTAGGACAACTTGTAAATGGATCCTTCTTTAATAGGTATACCCATCTTTCTGGTTTGAAGATTAAATTATCATTTAAATTTTTTCATTTGTAATTCACAAATATAAATGAATCCTTCAGTTTCTTCTTGTACAATTATATAAGCATTTTTAGCTTTTAGAAATCTAGGAATCACATATTAATTTGAAAAATTGATCTCCATATTTAGTGTATTTGAAATTTTGGATTCTGAAAGAAAAACAACCAAGTTTATTTATATCATTACTTGAAGATTAAAGCTTAAGTGCTCTTTTTTATGGAGTACTAGTAGTGGGGCAGGTAGTATTCGTTTCATTGCCATGTTCGGGGAACCTTCCGGGAAATTCTATTGAAAGAGTTCTCCTTTGAAGTTTGCAAGAAAAACATGAAAAGACATTCACAAACATCTTTCTTGGAACCAGATATTTAAATAAAAATCTGCTTCCTTCCTTGATTTGATATAGACTTACTGAAGTGAGATGTGGCATTAAGAAAATAACAAAAAAAAATTGTCATATGGGAAGAAAAAAATCTTTAAGCCAGGGGAGACAAGGGTAATTCCTATATAGTTTAAAATCTTGAACTCCTAGTCATCTTGTGCTTTCTGGAGTACAAATGGGATAGGCAGATGAACAGACAGACACACTTTCCAAATAGCTTATAAGACAAGAAAGAAATTTGACCAGAGTCATAGTTTGGAGTTTCGGCATTTCAATATCACCATCACCGCTCAGTCTTTTAATGACAATAGAATATTTAGAAATCATTTAACACTTTTTTTTAAATTTTGGACTGGAATAGAATCATTGGAATCCATGTATGAAAGTCCAAATGAGTCTTTCCGTTCTTTCTCCAGATAAAAAAAGGAAAAAAAACCTAGTTTTTATCTCCAAAAAAAAGGGGGTAAAATGCTAGGAACGTTTTTCTATAAGAAACCATATGTACACAGTGTTCTATGCAAAAGATTTCACATCTCGCCCTCTGCATATCCAATTGTCCACACTAGAAGACTCAAAAGCAAGGTCAGTTTGGAATGAATAGGAATTAATAGTAGTTGATTGTAATTAAAATGCAAGAAGGCCATCTAGCAGTTGGAATGTTGATTATGCCCCTTTTTCAGTTTTTAGTCTCTTTCAACAGTTTTTGCTTGATGCACTAATTAAGGATTGTTAATAATCCTCTATTTAAAAAGTACTTTTACTCTGATAATCCTTTGGAATGTAACTGTAGATTTCCAGTCAGACAGCGACAGTTTTAACCCTACTCTGTGGGAGGAGCAGCGACAACAACGAATGACTGTTGCCTTTGAATTTGAAGACAAAAAGGAAGAAGACGACAGTGCTGGAAAAGTGAAGGTGAAGCTTCTATGTCTTGATTCCGAGCCTCTCAGTCCCCAATCCACTAGAAGCCTTTCAGTTTTCCGTTGGTGTTATATATGTAGTCAAGGATTAGATCACACTGAGTAATAGAAGAAATCCTTACATTTCCCCATTGGCTGTTTTAAATATAGCGACATGGTGTCATTTTCTAAAGATTAAGAACCTTGGAGATTCTTAATCTGCCCATCCGGTTGAGACTGCTCCTCATACTGCCCCAGCTCTGACTGAGGGGTCCTTGAGATACTGTTTATAGCCCTAGGGAGAGAGTCAAGCTGGTAGCCCATGAGAAAAGACCATTCTGAGTACAGATTATCATTAAATAAAATCATCATCATCATGAAAAAATTAAATGAATTCTCAAGAGATTTATTGGAGTCTTTCCTATACAGCCTTGATTTTCCTTTACGCACTGAGCCATGTATCATACAAACTGAACCGAGACTAAATATAATGAATGTTGAATTTTAGTATTAAAGTGTCAAAGATTGAAGTATCACTGGGATAGTCAAGAAAAAACCAGGAATACGTTTAAATCTGAGGATACAAAGTAATTAAGGACAAGAATAACTAAAGCTGGTAGATGTTGTTTTCATTGTTTCAAATGTCTTCAAAATGTCAACCTTACAGGATATTTAAATAAATATCCTTTAATAATTTCCAATTCATTTAACTTAGATGAATTCAGAAATGTAAATACATTTCCACTTTTTGTGAGTGTCAAGTTTCAGTGTCTTCTATCATCATGGCAACATCTTGGATCTCCCATTATAATTTTTTCTTATTATTTATGCACTTTTTCCATCATAGATACTAACAATTCTCACTCTAGATGACTAATTATACAGGTAACTTAATATGCATCTCGCCGATAAATTTTGTGGTCACCCTTGACTTTATACTCTTCCTTCAATCCCACTCATTTCTTGACTTTTGAACGTTAAGGTGCTCTCTGGATACAGGGCAGCAAGGCAGTTGAGCATTTCACTGATGTAGCATGGAGTTTTTTCTAGTAATGGGGGGAAAAACCTTTATTGTTATGGGAATTTTGCAAAAATATCTTGGTGTCTTGGTAATTGTGGGCTCAAAATAACTTGGGAGGATTTTTATTTAAGTTTTCAGAAAAAAAAAGTCTTGATCAGAATTTCTCATGCTTTTAAGATTTTCATTATTTAGAGCCCCTAAAATAAACAAAGAAGGTGCTAATCTCCCAGAATTTTAAATCCTAGACCCAGCACCAAAGCTAACATGCTTGCCCTGAACTTCTGAAGCATTTTTTTACTTTACTGAATTTCCAAAACTCCCAGCACTTCTCCCTGACAATCTTAACAGAGTATCCAAGAGGGCATGAAAAGTGCACAGAATCTAATCCAATGTATGTGTGTGAGTGACAATCTAAGCAGAGATGCTTCAGTTACCAAAGACCCTCGGTTCAAACCATTATTTAGAAGTCTGCTTGGTGGAGTTTATCGGTCAATCAACAAACATTTATTAAGTGCTTTCTATGCACTAGGCACCAGCCTAAGTGCTGGGGAGGAAAGAAAGGCCAAAACAAGGTCCCTGTCCTCTGGGTGGTGGCTTATCATGGGGGTGGGAGGATTGAGGAGGGAGTTTGGACTTTATTCTTTTGGTTTAGGTTGCTTTTTATTTTCTTTGCTTCCGCATTAGCTTTTCTTTTACTTTGGAGTTAATTTTTTTATTTCTGTTGTTGTTATGGTCTGGTTTGGTTTGGTTTTTAAATTTCCATCTACTTAGTTGTGGCTGATTTAAGTATTTCCAATGCTGGTGTCTTTGGGCAATTTAGAATACAAACATTCTTCTAAATAAGTCATCATGGAGGCATGATGAATGGGTCACACTGAAATCTTAAGCGAGGTTAATCTCAATTTTCTGGTTCATTACATGTGCATTAAATTCAGTACCCATCTTATCTCTTAGTACATGCCAATTCAGAAAATGGAAAACCTATGCCATCCACTTTCATATGAATTAATGTATAGTTCCCTAACTGTGTGTACAGCATAGAATGATTGCTAACTTTTGTGACAAATTTATGACCCATTAGCATCCTTCTGTAATATGGCTGTTTGATAAAATAGAGAGAAAGCTAATTTGCTTATTTTTAAATGCATTAGCAAAAAAAGCACCAAAATTAGGATAGAGAAATGATAACGAACTGAAAGTATTGCTACAGTGCTCCTCTTTCTCCCAGAAAATGGAGATTCCTTCTCCCACAGGATCACCCTTGCCATGCCCCCTGGGAAAGGGGCCAGCGTGGGATTACCCTCCAACCTGCCAGACTGTCTGGTGATTGCTGCACACCATGGGCCAGGTGTGATCAGCAGATCCAAGACATGCCAGTTCCCCAGATTGACCCACAGCTGGCATGGGGGTGTATAAGTGGCCTCCAGCAGGACAGGAGCATGTGCACTCCATTGCCAGTTGCAGCAAATTCCACCACTCTTCCCTCTCTAAGTGGCAGACAGGTAGGCCTAGGTGTTCGGGGCAGGAGATTCCCCCCTTAAACGCTGCCTTGGAGCCAGTGGTCTATGGGGTATGTTCTGCATGGTTTTTGTAAGGAATGTTGATTGCCTACCTGTTTTCTAATTACCATTATTTAATCCAGATTAAATTTTGTTATGGATATTTGGCAATATCAGCATCTGCGTGGTGGGGCTGGGGGAAAGGGGAGGGGAAAACAACTTGGGGCACCTTCAGGGGGGCTCACAGGGGTGGCTCTTGACTTGGGTGGACCAATTTTGGTTGTTTGTAGTTGTTTTTGTTAATGATGGACATCCCCATCCCAAGCATGAGAATGTTGGTAGAACATTAACCACTGGACGGATGTGTTGCCAGTTAGCCAGCTGGTCAATTTAAACTTCATGGCAATGCACATTTGGGGACAGCTAAAGTATCTAAATCTTTCATTTTTAAAATGATACTGCACTTGGATGAAAATTCACAGGAAAGAGACATTGGCACAAAGATGGGATTAAAAGACATGAATTTACTTTGGAGTTGCAACAAATAGTAACATTTTAATGAAAGATAAACCTGCCATCTTGGTCTCAGGTTTTTTTACAATTGCATCTATTTTTACTTCAGGAAGTACTAATTAGTTGTATTTCTGACACATAATGAACTGGGTTTTGAGGAAACATGGCTTAGGCAAGAAGGATCAGGTTCAAATCTGCCTCAGATTTTTACCAGCTGTGTGATCCTGGACAAATCATTGAAGCTTTCTTAGCCACAATTTATTCATCTGTAAAATGAGGGTGGCGTAGAAGTTCCTCTGGCCCAACTCTGTAGATCTTTTGAGTCCGTGTACTGGACAAAAAACATTCCTGCAAAGTCAGGCAGAGTGAGAATGTCTTCCTCTAAAGTGTTCAGAGATTTCTTTTAATTTAAAAAAATTCCATCTCAGCATAAGATATTTCAAAATGAAATTATCAGCACAATAGCTATTTTTCTTCTGGATTTTGACTTTCTATTGTCTTTACTGTTAAATAGTATTAAAATCAAGTTATTTTTTTAAGGAAAAAATGATGGCTCTATTTTAAACATGGAGATTTGTCCATTTCTAAATTCTACTCTTGTGAATATCTATAAAGTGCTTTGCATTGAGAAATTTCTACTTCAAAATTAATGTTTTGATATTTCCCAACCACAGATTTAGTATTTCAATTTATAATTCTTAAACAAAATAATTTTTCCAGTTGATTTAAAAATGAAAGAGAAAGAGCATAAAACATTTGCTTATTTTACATAAACTGATGATATTTCAGTAGATTTTTCTGTTCAATAAAATGATCTTATATGAACAAATACTATAGGGTAAGTGATATATTATAACATTTCAATAATCAAATAACTGTTAGTAGATATGCTATGTAAATTTAAACAAATAAATTTTTCTGGATTATGTACTAGAACAAAAGACACTTTTTCCTAAACATTTTAAAACAAAAAAAAAAAAAGAAATATATCTTTAGATTATTGTGCTATTAACATAATGGTTTCTGATCATATATTTATCATCACTAGAGCATTTCACATGCATATTGAAAATCAATAAAAGAATCATTGAGGTATTATCAAACATGTATTTACTAAATTTTTCAAAGTTGATGTTATACCACCTTGTGGCACACGCTTCAGACACTCAAAAACCAACAGTTTATTTTAAACAAAAAAAAAGGTAGACTTTAAACTGCCAGTTTGCCTCTATAATACTACGTGTGTGTGTGTGTGTGTTTGTGATGTCTACACAGGCAAGTTGTTTATCACATCAAAATACCTTTGATTGCTTCATCGCTGCCACTGTTCCTTTCAAATAGACTTCAATAAGATTAGAAAAAAACCAAAGGTGGTATGGCAAAGCATATTAATTTAGATCTTGATTTACCAAAGGGATCCATTTTTAATTTAAAATCAATGTTAATATCAACTTTCTTTACCTTATAACTTGAACTTCTCAATAACTGGCACAGCTATTATTTCATTACATCTTTGCAACAATCCTCTGAGATAGATTAAGCAAGTGTTATAATCCTTATTTTACATATAAAGAAACTGGGTCACAAAGACTATTTGACTTACCTATGATGACCCTTCTTGTTAAGAGGAGAGCTAGGAGTCAGGTCCTAGTCCAGCAGCGCTTTCAAGTGAGACCGTTATGCCTCCTCTAATAAACTTAAAACAAGAAGATTATTTTCCAGGTTAAACATCTGTCCTCCAAATCTGTTTTATGTAAATGTATCTTAATTTGAGTATTGGATATGTTACCACAATATATTCACTTGACAAAATATTCAGAAAATGTCATGAATGTAGCCAGGAACACATTGTCATGTAATTTTATCAATAGCAAGCAGATGTGACAAAAAATAGCAAATTTTATTCCAACTAAATCTTGAAGGGACAAAATGACATCTTTTCTTGACTTCTTCAATATACTGTAGAAATTGGATATGTTAAAGTTACTTTGAAGATAAAGAAATGGTGACATGCATAACTTTAATTTTTATCATATTTCAATATTACTTTCCATATCAACACTATGTGTTAATAACAATAACACATTGACAGGAATCTTAATTCCTGCATTAAAATATTTGCATTTTTTGAAATGATTACTTTTTACTTAAAACTTCTGATAGCAAACAATGTTCAATAAAATAATTTTTAAAAAATCAAATGTGGTATATTATCATTCCCAATTTATATAGTAATGTATATATCACAAGATTTTACTAGCAAAAATACTAATTTTTTATTTAAGATTCACAGTACGGAATTATTCTTTTTTAAAAAAAAAACCTTTATTATAGCATCTAAAACTGTTCATAAAGCTTGTTTTCTTTAAAGCCTACACTTCCCAATAGCACTTGTGATTTGCTTTATTTCTACATTGTCATCTTATGAATTCTAATCTATGTGATAGAAAAAATTTAAGCTATTTGTGTGTCTTTTTAATCAAAATATTTTACATATCTCTAAACAAATTTCTAAACAATTGCTTACTTGTTTATTACCCCTATTAGAAATATAATCTGGACAGAGCAATAAAAAAGAGGTTTGGTTTTGTTTGTTTGGTTTTTTTTTTGTTGTTTGGTTGGTTTGGTTGTTGTTTTAGGGAATTTGGAAATATTCAGTTCCTTTTGGATGGCAAAACAATTTATGTCATCTACATTAGCTTCATCACCTATCAAGTAGAATTTCCTATTTCCTAAGAACTTTAGCTAGTTATACACACACTCACTCACTCAAACATGCACACATACGTACACACACAATTTCTGCATCTGGATGAAAATTCAAAGCTGTCATGTTCATATTTCAATATTTTATAAGATAGCATGTTTTTTTTTTAATGGGATAAGACAAATTTGCACAACTTAATTTGCATTTTCATTATTTTTCAGTCAGTTCTGATAAACGTATGTTTCAGTCTAACTACATTGTGATAAGTAACCCAAAGACCGGCTATTCTATATAGAATTTCTCATTTTTCTATAAATTAGCTGTTCAGAAGAGTCACATACACATAGTTCATTAAATTTAGATCAGCAGAGTGAAGCAGAGTTGGAGGTGGCCTAAGGCCAATCTTTGCCAAAACAAAAGCTAGTAGCCCTCTTATCAGAGGACCATTTAATGGCATTGAACTGAACACCAATCTAATGGAAGCCAAAGCATTCTGGCTAGATGATTGCTTCACTTCATTTCTCTTGACTGGTTTGACTGTGATCTAACATATTCAAATGTTGTACTTTACTTGGGTGAAACTAAATGTAAGTGACCCTTACAATGCTTCTCTCTCCTCCTACTTTGGAAATGATGTACATTTCAAAGTAATGTGGTCATTAACATCTCTCTGATGCATATTAGGACACCAGACGTTATCTACTTTTCATTTTTTTTTTTACATATAACAATACTGCATGAAATTCATTGAAGGAGGGATGTCTCCCCTCCTTTCCTGCATGTGTACCATCAACATCAATATTATTACCTACAAGTAATTAATCAATAGAAGGAATAAGCCCTCAAAGTATAAAATATTAAACGACCAATAACAAAACATTTCAGTAGTTTAGATGCTCTGTCAATATTTCAAGCATTTAAACGACTGTGATTCTCAGACATCTGCTAGGTAGGTCTGAGAAGAGATTAGAATCTAAAAATCACATGAACAAAAAGACCTGGGGAGTATGATAAGCACTCTTCCACAGAGGACAGTTTTTCAAATGCCTATAGTGTTTGTACTTTTACTAGTTATTATGTACAGTTATTATGTATTATGGAAGTTTTGTGAAAATGCATGCCATTTGTATTAAATTCCTTATTATAAATTTGCAGGTTGAGATAAATCTAAAACGATATCCTACCCCTTACCCAGAAGATTTGAAGAATATGGTAAAATCTGTTCAAAATCTGGTGGGAAAGACAAGCCATGGAGTGCGTGTTGAGAATTCGACTCCAGCAGCCAACACAGACCAACCTGTGAAAGAGAAGTATGAACACAAGTGGCCAGTTGCCCCAAAGGAAATTGCAGTTGAGGTATTTCCAAGTTATTAGTGATTTCCAGTATGATACGGGTGACTAGAATTGCTAAGCCATGTGACATTAATTTGTGTTTTACAACTATCTCTGAGTAAGTAAATTATTTCAAGGACATTAGTTGAATTTTTAAAAACTCATCCAAACATTAGTTATATTTAATAAATGAGTGGTACTCTTCCATAAAATGACACTCTTTCAGTCCAATACTTAACAGAGAACCCAGATTTTCCAAACTTTTCTCAAGAAATGGTTTACTTACCCAAAAAGATGGCCAACTTGAATTATCTTATGGTAATGATGCATTTTTGGTTGACCCAAAATATTCATTATATTAATTATTAAAAGGAAAACAATTCCATTGTAATAAGGTAAATTAATGATTCTTGATTGTTGCTATTATACATGTTTCAGACCTCAGCATTATTTGGATTAGAGCAGACAGCATGTGACTTTCTTATTTGGGTCAAGTCTTTCATGTAAAAACTCATTAGCAACAGCAAAATACCTAAAGGGAAGTAATTGCTGCCTCTCCCTCTCTGAAATCAGAATTGGAGCACAAATCTTCCTGATTTCTCCCCTCTGTGCTACCTACCTGTCCCAGGTAATATGCCTGGCATAAACCCAGCTTTATCAGACAGACAGACAGATATATATATATATATATATATATATATATATATATCTTAGAGAAGCAGTGTGGTGTAACCACTGGATGCACCATCCAGAGTTGGGAAGACCCAGGCTCACATCCTGGCTTGGATGCTTCCTCTACAAGTGACCATAGGCTAGTCATTTAATGACTGTGGAACTCAGTTTTCTTGACAGTAAAGTAGGAGAGGCAGCCCTGTGCAGTAGAGAGCTGATTTTGGAGTCAGTAAGGCATGGGTTCAAGAACTATGTGTGACCAGGTATACATCACTTAGACTCTCAGTGTCCCAGGCATCTCTGTAATCCCATAAATTACCAAGGAGTTATTAATCTGCATTGATCTGATGAGTTTCTGTACAACAATGATACCTTTGGGACCCAACATCCCAGGGCTGTCATGAGACTCCAATGCCTAATAGGTATAAAACGCTTTATAGATTTTATAGCACCCTCTAAATGCCTATAACTGTTGTTTCATATGTATTTTGTCATGATTGTGGTTTAAGTTTATACAGAGAACATGCCTTCTCAGTCTCTCAGCATTCCACTTACTGCTTTTCACACAGTAGGTACTCATAAAAACTACTGGACCAATGAAAATGGGCTTGCCTGCCCAACATAAACTTCTAGTGCTCACTCAGATTGAGTGTGCATAGGAGGCCTATTTCCCCTCCCCCCAGGGTCCTTTGAGCTGTGTCACCCTCTCTGATTCCAAGGCAGCTATTGGGTCACTTTCTATTCATAGGTTTTCTCTTATTTTCCCATCCCTCAGGATTCCTTTGTACATCCAGCCAGTGAAATGAGGATTGGGGAACTTCACCCTTCACTGGCCGAGGCTCCGCTATACCCTCCCAAACTTGTTCTTCTAGCAAAAGACAAAAAGGGTAATACTTAAAAACTGGCATTTAAACAATTCTCAGGATATTTGTACAGGATGTTTCTCATGGTATTTCATGTACATCTCTTTTACAGTTGTGTTTTCTGAGAGTAGAATGCAGTGTTTGTTTTCAGATCATGATGTTCTGGAAAATGTTGAATTGCGAGCAGCCACAACTCTGATAACTTTCCCCCCTTAAATTTCAGAATCAACAGATGAGTCTGAAGTCGATAAAACTCAATGTCTGAATAACAGTGTTTCCTCCGGTACTTACTCAGACTACTCACCTTCTCAGGCTTCCTCAGGATCATCAAACACCCGTGGTAAAGCAGCGTCTCTGCAAACAACAACTAAAGATGCAGGAAATTCTCTGTGGGGCAACAGGTGGGTTCCCATTTCCCTCTGTGGGGTTCCCGAATGACTATCTATTTTGCCATTTCCAAATAAAACAAAAGTGAAACTACCCTCTTGCCTCAGGGATTAGTTTGAGCAAATGAGTGGACACAGCAGACAGAGCATCCCGGATTGATGAGGACTCAACAGGAGAGAGCACTCTGAGGATGGTAGGAATAGGGGGCAGAAAGACCTTGTTTGCCTTCCACATTCCTAAATCATGTTGTAAACTATCACATTGGAGCCCTGGCTGGCACTACAGTTAACCTGATAAAGTCAATGTTGCACCCAAAAGCATTTAACTTATCACAAGTGATTCTGTCCCACCTTCTCCCATTCACAGATGACAAGGAACAACAGTTATCCAGGGCAGTAGGGGCAGGCTCCTAAAGAGGAGCACAGTGCTAAGCCCTCTGCTCTACAGTCCCTTTGGAGCATGGCCCCTTTGGTTATTAGATTTGCTTTTGTAAGCAATGGACAAGCTATTGTCGGGGGGATGATGGATTCCATAGTCTTTCATTTCTACATAGATGTTAGACTATTCCTACTGCTGGCATTGTCTTCATCAACAATTAAGGAACTACTACGAATGTTTAAAAGGGAAACAATGTGATATAGGGGGAAAGTTCTGGGTCTGAAGGGACATGACCTGAGTTCAATGTCCAGATCTGCTACTTGCTAACTGTGTGCTATTTAAACTCTCTGTGCCTCAGTTTCTTTACCTGCAAAATTGTGTGTGTGAGCCAGATTAACTCCAAAGTCTCTTCTGACTGCCCAACTATGTATACATTTATATAGACGTAGATGTGTGTATGAATGTATGTATATGTGTATATTTTTGTCTGTCTCTTCATGACCCCATGGGCTATAGCATGCAGACCCTTTTATCCCCCACGATCTCCTGAGGTCTATCCAAGCTTAGATTCATCTTTTCCATGACAGTATTTTCCATCTCCTCTCTGCCATCCCCTTCTTTTGCCATCAATCTTTCCCAGCATCAGAGTCTTTTTCAATGAGATCTGTCTACTCATTATGTGGCCAAAGTACTTAAACTTCAGGTTCAGTACTTGACCTTTCAATGAACAATCTGACTTAATTTCTTTAAATATTGACTGACTTGATCTCCTTGCTGTCCAGGGGACTCTCAAAAGTCTCCTCCAGGTTCAGATACAATCCATCTCAGACTCTGTCTAGCTGAGATTCTATCTGGCCCACTTGTGAATACCAAGCGTTACAAAGGCTTAGGCTCCTTAAGAGCCAATCCAATTTGGTGAATCTTTAAGAATCTTTATTAAACTTTGTTTTCTTTGGCTTTAAGAAGGTTTGAGCTGAATTCATTCGAGCACGACCCGGATTGTCAGTATTTTGAGGTCCCCATCACCCCTAAACCTCATCAGCATCATAGGATCATATGTTTAGAGATGGAAGAAATCTCAAAGGCTAGCCAGTCTGACTCCATTATTTTTTGGATGAGTAAACTGAGGCCCAAGGAATTGAAGTGAGGTGCCCAAAGTCACACAAGTAGTATCAATAAAAGAATATAAACTCAGGTTCTCGGATTCCAAGTTCAGTCCTTCTTCCATTGAATATTCAATGACTCTGCAATCCTTCTATCTTTCCAGTGGAGCATGAAAGATGTTCATTTGTTTTCCCTTACTTTAACCATATGATCAACCTATCTTCTCATTTGTTCATTATTTCTTCAATGGAAAGCTTCTCCTTTGTAATTGTTAGTAAATCAATATGGGACTCTTGGCCCTCCATGCACCTCTCATTGCTTTTTAAGTGATTCCCAACTAAAACTCTTTGGAGACTATAGTGTTCCATTACTGGCAGTTAAAAAAAAGGTATCAGAATATTATTAACATGAAGAAGATCAGTATTTCTTTCAAGTGGAAGGTTAGGGAACATAAAAGAACTTTGAAATTTCCCAAAGTGATCCAGTCTAATCCTTCCATTTAATGAAGGGCTCATTTCAATCTCTATTTGCAATGTATATTCACAATATGCATGCTGATGATGGAATTTTATTTGCATCCATTAAACTGCATCTCATAATCACAAAAAAAAAGACATCTTTCATGAAATAAAGTTATAGAACTATGGAGGGATTTTTTTTAAAAGCCATTTGTGGTTTGAAAATACAATTCTAAAGAAATGTATTCTAGATATGTGGAGTTGGGATTGGGGGGAAAAAAGGCTTCTCCAACACCACAATTGGAAAGCATTGATTTTGTGGCACTCAGGTTTCCTTATAGTCCAGCTCTCACAGCCAAACTTGCTACTGGAAAAACCATAGCTTTGACTGTACAGACCTTTGTTGGCAAAGTGATGTCTCTGTTTTGTTTTGTTTTTTAGTATGCTATCCAGATTTACCATAGCTTTCCTTCCAAGGAGCAAGTGTCTTTTAATTTCACGGCTGCAGTCACTGTCTACAGTGATCTTTAAGCCTAAGAATCTGAAATCTGACATGGCTTCCATTTGTTCTCCCTCTATTGGCCAGGAAGTGACGGGACCAATTACCAAGATCTTAGTTTTTTTATGTTAAGTTTCAAGCCAACTCTTACACTCTCCTCTTAATTCCTCTTCATTTTCTGCCATCCCAGAGTAGCATCATCTGCCTGTCTGAGATTGTTGATATTTCTCCCAGCAACCTTAATTCTGGCTTTTGATTCATCCAGCCCATCACTTCTCGTGATATACTCTGCATATAAATTAAATAAATAATGTGACAACATACAGCCTTGTTGTACTCCAGTCGCCAGCTACCTCATATTCATAAGGGATGCCCTTTAGATCATACGTATCCAGCCTGATGGTTTTTTCCATTTTCTTCAAAGTAAGTCTGAATTTTGCAATAAAAAGCTCATGATCTGAGCTACAGTCTGCTCTGGGGCTTGTTTTAACTGAGTGTAGAAAGCTTGTGAACCTTTGGTTGCAAAGTGCATAATCAATCTGATTTCATTATTGACTGTCTGGTGAGGTTCATGTGTAGAGTTGCCTTTTAGGTTGTTGAAAAAGAGCTTTTGCTGTGACCAGTGAGTCATCTTGACAAAAAGCTAGCAATCTTTGCCCTATTCCACTTGGTTCTCCAAAGCCAAACTTGCCTGTTGTTCTAATTGGACTTTGATTCCCTGCTTTAACAGTCCAGTCCCTTATGATGAATATGATACTTTTAGTGTCATTTCTAGATGTTGTAGATTTTCATAGAACTGGTCATCTTTGGCCTTTTCAGCAGCACTAGTACTTGGAGCACAGACTGTATTACTGTGATGTTGAATGGTTTTCTTTGTTATATCAAACAGGTATCATTCTGTCATTTTTGAGATTATACCCCAATATTGCTTTTTTCACCCTTTTATTGACTATGAGGGCTACTCCATTTCTTCTGAAGAATTTCTGCCCACAGTATAATATTTAATGGTTACCTGAATTAAATTCACCTTTTTCCATCCATTTAAATTCATTAACACCCAAGATGTTGATGTTTAATCCTGCCATCTCCTGTCTGACCACATCCAATTTACCTTGGTTTATAGATCTTACATTCCAGGTTCCTATGCAATAGGATCTGTACAGCATCATATGTATCTGCAGCTGAGTTTCCTTCCAGCCTTGGCCCAGCCAGTTAATTAGTGCTGGAAGTACTTATAGTTGTCTTATGCTCCTCACCAGTAGCATGATGGACCTTCCAACCTGAGGGACTCAACTTCCAATGTCATCTTTTTTATCATTTTATTACTGTCCGTGGGGTTTTCTTGGCAAAGATACTGGAGTTATTTGCCATTTACTTCTCCAGTGGTTCACCTTTTGTCTGAACTCTTCACTATGACTTATTCATCTTGGATGACCCTGCACAGCATAGCTCATAGTTTCATTGAACTATGCAAGCGCTCCTGCAATAACAAGGCAGTGATCCAGGAGGGGATATTTATATGTACACACATATATACATATATATATATATATATATATATATACAGACATGTATGTATATATTTATACTTAGCTCAATAAAAATATTTTAAATATATACATTCTTATATACTATACAGATGTTTACACACACACACACACACACACACACACACACATATATATGTATATATATATTGCTGAGAATGAATTTCAGATAATGTTTTGGGTAATTTTGGATCACTGGGATGCCAGTTAGAAATAGCTGACCTATTTTATTTGAAGGATTTTATTAAACTAAAATCATGGATTATCATCTAGTGTATAATTTTTCATCCTTGGGAAATATGGCCAAGCATGCACATATAATGTCCCAACAAAGTGTTTAGTATATATATATTTGCTTAACATTCTGAGTACCTGGGTTCTGAATAGATGTCATTTGGAAATTATATGAGAGAAGTTCTTTCAACTTACATCGTTGATCATTACCATCTCTCCTCCAGTTCTGGGTGAATGGCCAAATAACTATATACATACAGTATGATGGTATTTTCTGCTTTTGTTTATTCATTGACAAAGATCAAGCTAACTGTCATTGTAACGTTGCTTCTGTTTATCTTCTTTGCAGGATTACACAGAATTTTCCACAGCCTATTGACTCAAAGCCATTACTCAGCCAACGTGAGCCTGTGCCACCAGGGAACTTACCTCCACGTCCCGAAAGGCGTCCGATGAGTGAAACATTTGCCGATCACTGGAATGATGGCTCTCATTATGATAACACAGGGTTTGTTGCAGAGGAGAATACAGCAGAGAATGCCAACACTAACCCTCTGTTAAGTTCTAAGTCTAGAAGCACATCTGCTCATGGGCGTCGGCCTTTGATTAGACAAGACAGGATAGTTGGCATTCCCCTGGAACTTGAACAGTCTACCCATAGACACACACCTGAATCAGAAGTGCCTCCTTCCAATCCTTGGCAGAATTGGACCCGAACCCCTAGTCCTTTTGAAGACAGGACAGCTTTTCCTTCTAAATTGGAGACCACCCCCACCACCAGCCCTTTGCCAGAAAGGAAAGACCATATAAAAGAACCAGCAGAAATAGCTAGTCCTTTCTCTTCGGGAGTACCTTGGGAGTATCATGATTCCAATGCAAACAGGAGTCTCAGTAATGTCTTTTCTCATATTCACTGCCGCCCAGAGCCTTCCAAAGGTGTGATTCCAATTAGCAAAAGCACAGAGAGGCTTTCACCATTGATGAAAGATATAAAGTCCAATAAATTCAAAAAGTCACAAAGTATTGATGAGATAGACATTGGTACATATAAGGTTTATAACATACCATTAGAAAACTATGCATCTGGTAATGATCACTTAGGGAGCCATGAAAGGCCAGATAAAATAATGGTACCAGAGCATGGCATGTCCAGTATGTCTCGTAGTCAGTCTGTTCCAATGCTAGATGATGAGATGTTGACTTATGGCAGTAGTAAGGGGCAGCCACCACAGAAGCCCTCTATGACCAAGAAAGTCTATCAGTTTGACCAAAGCTTCAACCCACAAGGAGCAGTAGAGGTGAAAGCAGAAAAGAGGATGCCACCCCCTTTCCAACAGAACCCTGAGTATGTTTCACAACCTGGTAAAACTATCGCCAAGGATCTGGTCAGTCCAAGAGCTTACAGAGGCTATCCCCCCGTAGAGCACATGTTTTCATTCTCTCAGCCTTCTGTTAATGAGGAGGCAATCATCAATGCCCAGTTCGCAAGCCAGGGTTCCAGGGCAGGATTCCTAAGAAGAGCCGATTCTCTGGCAAGCTCTACGGAAATGGCCATGCTTAGAAGGGTCAGTGAGCCTCATGAAGTGCCCCCGAGTGATAGGTATGGCAGACCTCCATATAGAGGAGCTCTGGATCGCCAAAGCAGCGCCTCAGTGTCTGAATCCCAGTTCCTCAAAAGGAATGGCAGGTATGAAGATGAACATCCTTCATATCAAGAAGTGAAAGCCCAGGCGGGAAGTTTTCCAGTTAAAAACCTTACCCAAAGGCGGCCATTGTCTGCAAGAAGCTACAGTACAGAGAGTTATGGTGCCTCCCAAACCAGACCAGTTTCAGCTAGGCCTACTATGGCAGCTCTTTTGGAAAAGATACCATCTGACTATAACTTGGGTAACTATGGTGACAAGCCGTCAGATAACAGTGATTTAAAGCCAAGGCCCACTCCTGGGAAGGGAGAGGAGAGCTGTGGGAAAATGCCTGCAGACTGGAGACAACAGCTGCTTAGACATATAGAAGCTAGAAGGTTAGACAGGGTATGTTTGGCATTTCTCTGTAAGAATATCATTGGTGCCTCCAGTTTTACCTTTTCATATTTTTGAGTATTTGTAGTAAAGCATGAACTACATGACTGAATAGTGATGATCAAAATCTGCTTTGTGTTTGCGTTAATGGGGAGATGACCACAAAAGGTTACCTACCAATGACAGTTTTTTAAAATAACGTTTTAGCACCAGCCAACTGGGGATAGAGATTTTTCAAATTTGGCTTTGGTCCTCTTGGTGGGGGGAAAAAGTCAATGATTCTTTCATTCTATTTTGGAGGGTTGTCTCTTTTAGGTCACTAGAATACATTCCTCTTTCAGGACTCAAAAAGGTACCTTGATAGACCAAAGTGTGTCATTACATCTAGGAATAGTAGCGACTTCATTTACCCTTTACTCAGTTGACTAATTATGTATAAAAGTTAGGACTATTTTATGGATACCAATCTGTACTTAGTTAAAACTATGGGATGACTTAAGTTATTGCTTATAATGAACAATAAGTATCCCAGAAGGAAATAGGAAAACAAGTCTGGATTCAATGTCTTCCTGCACATTTCATTTCTTTTCTATTAATTGGATTGTTGGTTTTATATAGAAGGAAATATTCAGATCCAGGTTTTTTAAGTCAACAAAAATAAACGATGATTCTTTGAGAAGATTAGAAACTTAGAAATTAGCATGCATCTTACAGTAAATAAGAAAATTCAACCAGATTCAGTCAAGTATGAAGTCACAACAAAAGGTGCCTTATAGCATGATTTGAGGTTCAGCTTTGTTTGGGAATTGCTGAAAAGCACTTTGACTTAGAAATTGAAATCTACCTGGGAGAAATATGATGTTTCCTTCCATAGAAATTAATGGAGTGAAGGATTTCATGGGATTTTTGTTTAGCTTCAGCATAGGTCTCCGTAGGCGCTCTTTATTGAAAGATACTTAAAGGGGGCAGTTTGTTGCTTCTGGTTTTGTTTTTCATTTTTTTTAAAAAAAAAAAAAAAGGATCTCTTGTTTTCCTTGCATAGTTTTGGTTCCTCAGTGAAAATTGTTAAACTTAGAAAATGGTGGCTATTTCATTTGCTCTGTTTTAGACTGTAGATTAGAAGAGAATAGCCCACAGCCTTTACAATGTAGTTCCTTAATTTTGGATTTCATGTTTTCAGAGTTAATTCTTTTAAAGTTTCTATATTATTTGTAACATTTCTGTCATGGCTACATGACAACAAGAGTTTTGAGGGGGGAAAGATTTGAAAGAGGAGGTAGAAGTTTGGGAATTAGGTTTTTATTTCAGTGTGGGAATCAGTTTTGCCTTATCGAATGTCATCAAAATGTCTGTTCATTCATTTTGAAGGGAGGTTTTCAGACCAAATCTGTTGACTGGACACGTTTTCACCCTGACTTATCTCAAGTAAATCCTTTCTTGGCTCTATGTAGACAGATAATATGGAGAGAAAAAATATTTGGGGCCAAGGAATACAGTATTATTTGGATGTTATTTGGATTTGTAGACACAACCATACATTAACAAAGTAAGACAGGTAAGAAAGAAAGGTCCTAAGAAACTTTTCAATGCTATTTTTGAATGGACTAGCATACAGTTATCTGGGGTTGATAGGAATGAGAATGAAAATCTGTGTGATCCAAAACATTGCTGCCCCAGATTTCACAGCTAGAACTTCCAATAAATAAGAAGAGTGATATTCTCTAGAATAAGCAGAGACTAAATGAGTGCAAATCGATATTTTAGTGGAGAAGTCACTAAATTGCATTTTTCCATCTATCTAATATAACCCTTTTTGTGAGGGAGCACGAATCTCACATTAACTCCATGTTATATTCCATAAGCCTGATTTTCTTCAAAAGAATGAGTGTAAAAATGGTTTTCAGCAGCTTCTCCTTTAATTCTAAGAGACTAAAATGCCTCAGGTGGTGCAAAAGCATCCCAAGTCCTGGCAGCTGTCTTCTCCCTCATTCTCCTTCATCTAAACAAGCTGCGCCATTAGCCAATGAATGGCATGCTACCCAGCCTATCCACCTTGTTCCTAAAGATGCTCAATTAATTCTGAGCACTGATGCTCAGGCTCTTCTGTGAAGTCCGTTCTGAGGCATCCATTCCTCCATGACAAGATTGTAGTAGAAAAGTAATGGGCTTCCCCTGAAATTCACCCAGGTCTCTAGAGTGAGCCCTGATGCCCACATTCCAGAGTTCTTTGTCCACTTCCCAAGAAAGAGAACTTCTGGAGTTCTTGTCTTCCAGGGAGCTGAACAGCATCCGGAGAATCGATGTTTTCCTTGGAAAAAGAGGTACAGAAATAAACCCCAACCCTCAACTTTGCTTTCTCTCCTGTTTATCCATAGAATGGAGAGTCAACATCTCTTGATATTTACCTGTTCCTTCAGATCTCCTGTCCTCCCCCATCTCTAGCCATACAGCAGTTTATAATGTTAAAACACTTTTTATTAATGCTCCTTCTTGAACAAGGATTTAGGGTAACTATAGCAATCATTCATGCTCAAATAAGTTATTTTGCATCTCTGTGAGTGCCCTATCTTATTAATTTGAATTTTGAAGTGATGACATTAAAAATGACTGGGTAGAAGAAATTATCTGAGATAAAACATTTTCATACAAGATAACCCAGAAGTCTTAGACTCCTCGTATGTTAGTGTATTATAACTAGACTACACTTTCATTTTGGAGCTCAATGAAACTTGGATATTAATGATTATTACTTCCACAGTGACACTTTTCATAATTTCACCATCAGAATTAGTATTTCAAGTTCCAAATCATATGTATATAATTCTGAACATTCTATTAAGAAAAATTGATGGGAAGAGTGAACATAATTGATTTCTGTGATTGTAACTAAGAAAATAGTTTAAAGTGGTCTCATCTGTAGATGGAGTGGTCAGGTCTCTGAGGTTCAGAGATGGCATCAGAATGGAATTTCAATCTGGGCTTTATTACTCACTCCCTTTGTGGCCTCAGACAAGCCCACTGGTCACCTCAGGGACTTCTGCCCTCAGGGGCAGAGGACTCTTCTAACACTATATCTTGGATCCCATGTGCCCTCAAAAGTGGATCCTTATTAAACAAGGCTTCATGCTGTTTCCTGAGAGAATCCTTAAAATGTCAGCATTTTAAAAGGAATATCCCAGTGCCTGAAATAAAATTAATAAATGCAGATATATAGAGATAGATAGATAGACATATATAGAGAGAAATAAAATAAAACTTTAGATCTACTCCTTGAGAGTCATCACCTTACAAGCACCATTTCTAAATGAACGGAAAGAGAATTATTCTAGGAATCAGATGATATGATCTCTTACACCACATCTGACATTAACTCTTTCTGTGACCACTAATAAATTGCATAGTCCTTATGGGTCTCAGTTTCCTCAAATACCAAATTGGGGGTTGAGCTAAGTAATGTCCTAGTTCCAAAATGATAAAGAGTTCTTTGAAAGTTCTACTTGACTTAGCCCTTCCTTGGCTCAATTTAGCCTATGGCAAAAGAAAGTGGAAAGGATAAAGAAAGGCTATGTTTATACCTAATGAATTTTACTTTTTTAATTTAATCAAAAATGCTGTCAGACAAGTGAATGATTCAGTCAATTTAAATGACTTTTTTAAAAAATATCAATTGTTCTCATTGGTTTTTCAACCTTTCTTTGTACCCCCTTCTTGGCACTGTACCTGCCCCATTGGAAGTGTGTACACAATGCTTGTGGACTTGCTAAGTGACTTGATGGGTCTCTCAACACTAGGATAATTATGACTGCTAATTTTAGCCTGCCCAATTTTCTCAGTTTCAATCAGAATTACAAATTGGGGTTTTTAAAGATATTTGTTTCATTACCAAGATATCTCTAGCGTTATTTCTAAGTGATTAAATTGGGATTTCACTGTGGTTGAAATTTGCTAAATTAATGTGTTGTACCACAAATGAACAACAATGGGTCAGAATGGCCACTACCACACTTTTCAAATGATAATTTCATGTCACTGACATGATCAGCCAGTGTACAGCAGAATGGGTTATGTTTGCTTTCTGTCTTTGCGTAGTTTTAGATGGTTTTCATTCTGTGTATAACTAACACCGTTCCTTGTAAGCTTTCATCTAATCCAGTGCATGTTTCAAGAAACAACTTCCTGTCGGCCAGCCGAAAACTTGTACTTTAAGAATTTAGACATGTTCGTGTAATAATGTGTTGCTGAGCATGTGTCCACTCCCTGTCACGTGATTATTTCCTCTACTCAGAATGCTGCTTACAAACACGCCACAGTTAACCTTGGCATGCTGCACTCTGGAGGGTTTTCGGCCGTGCATGCAGGGAGAAGCATGACTTTAAACTTGCAGACTAAGTCTCAGTTTGACAGCCAAACCCACCAACAGCTACCTCTCCAGCATGTAAGTATGGACCGGCCTCGATGGGCCAGCGTCTCCAAAGCTAGTTAATGTCATTTGTTCCCTCATGTTCTCAACTCTCAATGACCCCTTGTGTTTCTCTGGTGCTCCTCCACTGTCCAAAAAGCATTGAGGCCAATATGCCTGATAGGAGCAGGCCCTGCTGTTGAACCAGGTGGCTGTCAGTTCCCTGCTGACAACCTTGCTTTTTGGATTGAACAGCTCATGTGGCTTTGTGTGTTGCTGTGAGGTCCTTTTATTTTATTTTTGAAACAGTTTTAGTTTTTGTTGATGAGCATTCAGGGAACAGAGCTGAAATTAAAAACAAGTTTTCAGTTAATTAGTGTAAGACAGACATAGTATAGTAACCTTAGAAATTATATGCCCAGTGCGACATTGTCGCTTGGTGGGAAAAGCGTTGCTAAGGTCTAACTCCAGCATTACTCCTTACCACACCCTTGTGGTGTGACCTTGATCATATCAGTTTATCTCTAAGAACTTCAGTTTCCTCATCTGTTAAGTGAGGGGACTGGACCACATGATCCCTTCCAACTGTCTCAGGCGGCAGGACTCAGGGACAGAAGTTGCAGAGAAGCAGATTTGGCCCAATGTTAAGAAAAACTTCTGGATAATTAGGACTTCCCAAATATAGAAGTTGTCCTTTGAGGGTTGGATTCCTCCTAATTCAGAGTCTTCAAGTGGAAGCTGAAAGCTCAGTCACTGAGAACATTTTGGAGGAAATGCTACTTCAGGCAAGGGTAGATTCAGTGACCATCCAGGGCATTTCCAAAGTGAGATCTTGGGGTCTTTGAAAATTCTCTGATTTTGCAGCCCTTCAGAAAAGGTCCATAGCACATCCTCTCTGCTGCAGAAGGAAAAAGTAAAGAATATTTGTGAATTATTGTTAAGACATGCTGGGCCACAGCTCATCAGTGTCTATTATTTTCTGGCTTCTTATTAAGTGCTCCAGATAGTGACCTTAACTGTCCAGTGTCCTGCAGACACTGAATTAAAGAATTAATTCAGCATGAATTATTATATACCTTGAAGATGTTCTATATCTGAAGTGATGTATGCCTAGGATATTTCAGGGCCTATTCAGGTATCTGATAGCATACAGTCATGGTCCCCAAGAGGTATCTTCAAAAGTTGCATTAATTTAAAATCCAGGAATCATTCAGATATTAAGACACTGACTCAGACTGTCATAGAGTTAACCCTTCAGTTTCTGCATTAGTAGAAGAGAGGAGCAGGGAAGCTAGGAATGGGGAAGGATGTACAGAGAGAAAAATAACGTTATACTTTTTATAATCCCCCCAAAATCCACTATTGGGACCATAACCTATGACTTATTCAAACAAGTTACCTTTGTAACAAGTTCACTCCAGGGGCATTACCTTTACTGTGCATTCTATGAGAGCCCATGATCCAACTGCCCTGAGCTAGGCCTAGAAAGACTCTCAGGACAGGGTCGCAGCTTTCTATGGCTAAAGCACAAATGGGACAATTCAGTCCATGCCTGGATAATCAGAAGATCTTTGCGCTGTTTTGCCAAAATGTCTTCATATCTGAATCAAATGCTATCAATCTCTGCTTCATTGACTTTGCAAATGGTTTGTCTAATAGAGTTCATGAAGCTTCCTATTGTGTCTTAATCACAAAAACAAAGTAGTTTAACCAGTGGAAAATATTCCAAAACAAAGCTAGCGTAAAACTCTTCAAGGAAGACCCTAAATCTTCATTAAACATAAGTTTTCCTAAGTTTCTTCAAAAAAATATATTTAACTATAAAGCTAAATGAGATAATTGCCTTTTGAAAAAGTTTCTGAAATAGGATCCATCTATTTTGTGCACTTTCTATATTATTTATAATTTACATTATTTATACAGTACACACATGGGAATGAAAATGAAACAGTCATTCAGATTTGTTTACAAATCCTGCATGTGTCAAAATTCTTTACTGACTTTTACTAGACAACAATTGTTTCCATTTCTGCAGAAGAGAGCCACTGTGCAGCATAATTTGTTTGTATTTTTTTAATGTAATTAAATCTGTACAAGATCTACTGAAAAGATTTCAACAAGGGTCACATTTGCTTTGGGTTTAGTCACGTCATAATGCTGTGGGTTACAAATGTTTCAGAAATTCCTAGCTGTACTCTGTATAGATTTTGCTCCATTTATTATTGATTGCCTATCTTTCATAAAGAATTATAAAACATTGCATTTAGCATACACTTTGGATTAAATCCTCTTATTCAAATCTAAAGCTAGACAGGAAGGTTGATGCCGGTGAGAAAGTCAGTAGAGAGTGCTTTTCCCATTCCTGTTGAAATGCTAACTTTCACCAGATTGGAGAGTAGGTGAGAAACTCACACTGGAGTTTTGTGATGGTGTAGACAGAAGCTACACTCAAAGTTGTCTCCGCCTTGGCCATGGAAAAATGACTAAGAATAGGGTAAGGTTTCAGAGGGGGGTGTTTACATGAGTCACTCAGCTATCCTCAAGAATTTTGGGCAATGTCCAAATTATAGTCCAGTCATTATTGGAAGACATCTCATAAGCCCTGCACTCCGAAATAATGCATTCTCATCAAGTTGTCCACAGTTCAGAATATTCCCCCAAATAAAACACCTACTCTAAATTATTTTGAAATGAGTTTCCCTCCCCTCCCCCCCCAATACCTAGAATTCAAGGGTTTGGTTTTGATAGACCATGTCTTCTTTCATATTTCATTGATTTTCTTCAAGTGAGAAAATAAACCTCATTTCATTTTAGGCATGAAGACAAAAGCTGGGTCCAGAGTGTTACAATGTAATTGCGCACACCATCCCTGCCTGGCCCAAGCACCCGTGCACAAAAGCAGCTCAGACTTCTCAACTCATTGGGTCTATTTGGCTGTTGTGTATTTGGAAATGCTCCTTTTGACTTACCACGGAGGCCACTTTCATTTGGATCTAATTCAACCAGCCTGGGTCAAGTGTTTGCCTTTCCAAAGCAGCCCATCCCATTTTGGCCAATATATCCAGTAGTTAGTTCTCCCTTCTTTCACACAAGAGCAACAACATTTTCTGTTTTGTTGGGTTTTGGTTTGACTTTTCTTGAAAAACTACAGTGAATGTGACTCCCTTACAAGAATGCAACTACCTTCTTGATATTGATAAAAGAGATTTCTTTCAGAGAACTCCTTTAATTTTGGTATTCAGCAAAAGTATCTTTAAAATGTGCCTGGGAAGACCTGAGTTCAAATCCAACCTCAGACACTTCACACTTACTAGCTATGTGACCCTGGGCAAGTCACTTAACCTCATTCCTCACCCCCAAAAAGTGCCTATTTTTCTCATTTGATCCTAGAAATAAAGAAGAATGTGCATTAAATCTGCTATTTTAGTTGGGGTGAGGGTAGGGGTGGGATCTGACCAATTTATAAATCAGCAAAAGGCCTGGATTATCATGACTTTGTAAGTTCCCTCATTAATCTCATTCATTTTTAAGGGATCTTTGTGTTTTAAGTGTCTCACCCACTTACAGAAGCAACGTCAACGCAGCTAAACAAAGCAAAGTAGGAGCATAATGAGCTCAGTAGTTATAAGGAGAGATGAAATCCACCCCAAGTGGGAAGATCAGAAAGGAGAGATGCTCTATTGAATTATTCCGACAATTTTGTAAAATGCTCCGTTCTACTTCCTAGGCAAAAGAACATGCATTATCTGGATTTGACAGAGACCCAAACAAAAAGAATATGTCAAAAGGAGAAGCACAAGTTTTGGTCTATCGTGATTAAGTGTGATCACTGTGCAGTGATCTCCAAAAGTCTTCCTGCTATTTTAAAGCTCCACAGTGAGACATTTGGGATGCTCTGTAATTTGACTGCTTGTTTCTTAAGCTACTCTTTGGAATAGCTACATAGGGCATACCTAGGGGAATTGTGTGGCCATATACAATAACATATATGGAAAGCTCTCAGTCCAGAGGAAGTGAAGAGTAGAAATATAAATGAAGGAAACCAATTACGAACACTGGAGAAATGGCGAGATATTCTTGAGGGGAAAGATAATTGAGAGAACTCAAGTACATGTGATGTTTTTTCAAGCAAACTAAACATGAATATTGACTTAGCTTCACTTCTTTTCTTTTATTAAGTGGAGTTGTGGATTTAAAAAAATAAATAATGTTTAGGCAGTCTTATTAAAGGAGTAGATGCTTAGGACATATATGTATGGAGCATAGGAAAAGTATAAGTGGAAAATCTAGAGTCTTTTTCACTCACCCTTAAGACCCTGCCTACGTTTCATTAATATTCATAAATGGTCATTTCATTGATACAATAAATGTGCAAAATATATTTGAGGCAAAATGCATGTAAACAGAATGTTATTTATCCATGTGATAAAATTATTCAAAATGGGAACAAAAAAAGAACTATTCACATTTCAAATGTACATTAGTAAAATTAGCAATTAATCAATTATAAGTCTTTTAGAAAGTCAAGGAGTTGTATAGGAGACTGAAAACTGCCCTTGGAGTCAGGAAGACCTGGGCTCAAACTATTTAACTTCTTAGTGATCCAAGTCACTCTTTAAGAGTAAAAATTGCACAAAAGTTACTGATTTGCATTGCTAGAGGGTGTTTACTAGCTGGGAGTTCTCTACACAAGTTAGGTGGGAGAGGGAGGGAGGAAAGGGGAGAGAGAGACAGAGACAGAGAGAGAAAAAGAGAGAGAAGAAGAGAGAGGGCAGAAGAGAGAGATACAGACAGAGATAGAGAAAAGGAGAGGAGAGTGAAGAAAGAATGAGAGGGAGAGAAGAGAGAGAGAGAGAGAGAGAGAGAGAGAATCAGTTCAATTTTCCATTTTTTAGAATTACAGATAATTCAGTATATCTAGTAGTGCAAGGGAGAAGGAGGAAAACTCTCTTTCCAAGACATTCTTTTATGGACGTCTCTCAGATTTGAGCACAGATTCTAGAGTCTTGTGTACAGCTGCCAGTTCCATTCCTTCAGGACATGGCTTTTAGAAACACAAACAGAACTGACTGAGAAGAAAGAGAGGTGGCAGGGGTGAGATCATTGCTGTACTCCCTGAAGAACCATCAACAATAACCAAGGATCAGACTAGAAAAATAATTATTAAAGATTTAAGCTTTAACAAAAAAAAATATTATTTATACAAATCAAATAACTGTGTTTAGTCAGTTTTCATGACCTGTTTTGCCTGTTTTCAATAGCGTAACATTTTTAGTACATTCTTGAAAATGATTTTAATCTCCTATTCGAAGCGATGGACAATGTTCCAAGATGCTACATTTTGCTCATTTTTAGCGTTGACACCATCTCAATATGGTGCAAACTAGGAGCCTAGCGTCCTATGACCTTGGTGCTGCACCCTCTTTCACCATTTGTCATAGGTTAGCTGCTCGGAGTCCATGGATTATGGTAAGATGTTTGATATATAACATGAAAATTTTTACTTCTACTGTTAGTAGTAAGGTAATGCCAAAAAGACAAACTAAGCTTTAAATATGTTTTCTAAAGTACTATACTTTTGATTAATTTTGCTGTGTTTTTTTTATTTTATCTACTATGAATAATCTAGAATAATTTTTCCAAATATATTCAGGAACCAACACAAATTGGTGGTTTTCAATGAAATGTGTATTCAGGACTGCCACCAAAAGGCAATCATTTTGCAATCCTTAGCCAGTAAATAGAATATAATAATACTTCAAATTCAGATTAAATATTGTTCTTCAATTAAACAAAAATTAATTTTGCCATAACAATTAGGCACTCATTTCAAAAAAAGTACTTAAACTTCTTTTACATCAATTAAGACTGCCATACCGTTTTTACAATAGACTCCGTCCCAGCAAAGCAACATTCTAGACAATGGACAAGAAGATGTATCTCCCAGTGGCCAGTGGAACCCCTATCCACTTGGGAGGCGGGATGTACCTCCGGACACGATTACTAAAAAGGTAATCTATTCAAATTGATAACAGAGACCCTGGACCCTTGTGCCATTCATTGTAATGTCTGGTCTGTACTTTGTGGCTTGATATCACTTCTACCTTTATAAAAAATATTTGCCAAATGTTACCCAACAAAAGGTAGCACAATGTAGCAGAATCCTTTTTTAAAATATCAAAAGCCATTGATACCAAATTTTCTGTATTAATAATGAGTTTTCTTTAGTAATACCTCACACCTTTACTATATAACTTGACTTGTAAATTTAACTCCATAGACCACCAAGGCCAGGTACACACCTGGAGGCTTAATAGTGTATGTTAACAGTAGATGCCTGACTGTCCTGCATCAGCCACTAGCTGTATGGGGCCAGTTGGGCTGGGGTGCTAACCCAGTCATTTGTCTGAAGTGTGCATTTCCAAAAAGAGATGGTAGCACTGATTAGAGCCAGGTACTCTGGCATCAGCCCAGCTCCATAGTTGTGATTGTGTACCATGGACACTGCTGGAAGAACTTGAGTGGACTTTTGAGTGAGAGGATAGTGATCAGCATGCAGATCACTCTAATTGTGGCACCATCAGACACTCAGAAGTTATTTTATACACTTCCCACCCCACACTCACTTGTCAGGAGACTATGAAAATTCCTTTCCATATGATAGCCATATTTACCATAGCAAGTTTAGAATTCATTATTTTCCACAAAAACATCTGTTGACTGTATTATAAGGCTGGATTGTGTTCAAGCGTGTGGTACCTTGAGTCAGGAGCTGCTTGACAGTATTAGCTCCAACCCCCACTGGCTGTGTATCTACAGGAAAAGACCCCCCCAGTTCTTTAGTTTGTCTATCTGTAAGAGACTTGAATATACTGTCATCACCTGCTTAAGAGGGTTATAGTAAGAAGAGTTCTCTGTGAGTATTAAAGTGGATAGCCACAAGAGGAGGTAGGAGCAATAGTCATCATCATCCTCATGGTCATCATATTTTAGTTGATCCAGTTTTATTAATATAAAATGTATGCTTAATAGAGCTATGCTGCAGCTGTATAGACAATGAAAAGTAGGACTCCTTGGGCATGTCACTGTACTCTCCGCTTGAAATTTGCAAAATAATCTATGGACGAATCTACACCTATTACTCCCCCCCCTACAAAAAGATAATGGTAAGACTGGTCCTGCTTTGGGGGAAGTATGTCCAGTTTTTATTAAATATGATAATGACCAATATTTGTCACAAACTGAAGTATAAATATTATAATATTTTAGGCATTATTATAAAGAGATCGACCTATTCTACCTGACACTGATAGATCCAGTACTTTTTTTTCCATTGGACAACATTGCCTCACCTTAACATTTTCAAACAATTCATTTCTTAAATGAATTTGAGGTCTATTTGTATTCATTATTTCCATCTATAAAATTTCCATTTTTTCCCAAAGCAGTAGAGGAAGACTTCACAAAATGTTTGATCTATTGAGAATGAGTACACTACAGAAAAAAAAAATGTCCACTCTGTTTCTTAATTGTTTATTTCCAGCTAATGTTCAGATATATCAGGCCTAATAGTCTAAATAGACCCACTTTCATCTCTTTTAACTTTTGTCATTTAAATGTGTTCATTCTTCTATTGGCCTTTTTCTAAGTGTTGTTATCAAATATAAATCATAATGCAGAAGGTGTAACTATAGAGGGATGAGAATTCTTTCCACCAGTGTCACCATCACAGTGTGATTTATGGCTACTAAAAATTCAGCTTAAAAATTGGCTTCTCAGCTTAAATCCTAAAAAAAATCTTGTATTTAATATACTTAAATCTAAATGTAATTCAATTTTGCTATTGCCTTATAAAAAAAATCTATGATCTAAATCTGGTCTGGTTTAGTTGGTTGTTCTTGGAAGAGGGAAAACTGAGGCCCAGATTGTTTGTCCAAAAGTTATCATTAAAGGCGGAGCCGAGACTGGATCCCTTTCAGGTTGTTCCGAGCCACTCTTCCCAGTCTAATTGTATAAAGTTTTTCTAAATAACTAAGAGTAGTGATACTATGAGCATAAGAATGGTTAGCAAGCTCTCTTCTGCTGCTTTCCAAGTCAGGTCAAAGACTCCCTTCCTCCATTATCCCATCTCTTCCTCCTCTCCATCCACTTCATCCCTATGCGTCCCCAATTACAATCCTATCCTTACTTCTCCTCCTGTTGCACATAAAGGGGCACATTCAGTTGTTAACACACCACTCTTCATGGCTGACTTTTCCTTTCTCACACCTACCATCTTCTTCGAGGTGTAGAAACCTGAATCTCCATAGAGCACACTGCATCTCTAGCCAACCCTCTCTTTTTAGGAAGGCATCTTCTATCATGCCTTCTGACACATTGAGTTGGAGAAAGATGGTAAGATACAGGCTAAGAGGACCCGAGTTCAGATCCTATCTCTGATGCTTGCTACCTATGTAATCTTGGAGAATTCACTACTTTAAGCCTCATTTTCCCTCTCTGTAAAATGAGGGGTTGAACTAGATGACCTTGATGAGCTGCCATCCAACTGAAAATCTATGATCCTTTGCTGGATTATCCATGATGCCTCATGTCCATGCATAGATATATCCTAGAGCTCTGTCCTTGGTCCTCTTCTTTCTCTGCATGCTTAGTTATCATTATCACCTTTATGGGAGCTGGAGTGTGCCACAGTGCCCAGAGTCCTGGGCCTAGAGTCAGAAAGACATGAAATCCAACCCATCCTCAGACACTTACTAATTTTATGACCCTGGGCAAGTCATGTGACCTCTGTCTACCACAGTTTCTTCATCTATTAAAAGAGGATTATAACAACACCTCTCTTGCAGGGTTGTTGTAAGGATCAAATGAGACAATATTTGTAAAGTGCTTAGCACAGAGCCTGGCACATATTAAGTGCTATAAAAATACTTGCTCCCTTTCCTTCCCCATGTTGGTGCAGATGATCCCCAGATATAAGTTCTCATGTCTCTCCTGAGCTCCATGCCAATGTGACCCACCACCTGATGGACATCTGCACCTGAATTTTCCATAGAATTCTCAAACTCACCATGTACAAAACAGATTCCATTATCTTTGCCTCTAAATCAAACCACTTTCCAATGTCCTGGTTTCTGTTAGGGGTACAACTATCCTTCCAGTCAACTGTATCAGTAAGCATCCCAACATACACAAGAGGACCTGCTATCACAGGTGCTTAGATCTGCATTCATAAAAGGAAAGAAACTTTCGAGAGGTTAACAATCACTTTAATCAAGCACATGTATCAATCCTTTAGTCAAGCACATTCACCTAGTTCAGGGAGGCAGCACCCTGAACTTCAAAGAAAATATAGAGAAATCAAAAAGTCAACAGACATGGCTTCCTCTTCCTGAATTCAACAGGCAGTTGGACCCCAACTGTCTGACCCTAGTTACCAGAGAGGGAAGCACTGACATCTGGGCTTTCAAAGCTGGGGGGCTCCTTAAAACAGCTCCCCAGAGTCTTCATCTGGTCAAACACTTGCAGTCAGTAAGCCCCAAAGTAAAACTCATACGTCAGAGTCTTCACACACTTTTTAGAGCCAGAGGGCATCACATTCCTTGAGAACCAGAGCCTCATTAACAAAAGACTTGGATCTTCTTACAAATCTTCCCAGGTCTGACAATGGGTGGGAAAGATCCTCCTCAGTCACATTCAAAGAGAGGCATTATATTTCTTGATTATACTAAAGCAAAAACAGCAAAAGATCCTGTTTTACTTGTCGTTACATCTGCCAAGTTCACAAGTTTAGAGTCATCTTAACTTCCCTCACCCTCACTCCCATATCTAATCATTTGCCAAGACTTATTGATTGTACCAGCATGACCTCTTGCACCCATCCCCTTTTCCCCATTGCTGTAACTACCAACCTACTGGATTTTAGGCCTTCATTGCCATTTGCTGAGACAATATTAGGCAAGAGTCTAATTGGTCTTCTTGTCTTCAACAATCCATCCTCCACATAGCTGCCAAAGCACAGTTTGGTTATTTTTAAAGTCATGGCATTACCCTGCTCAAGAAGTCTCAGTGGCTCCCTATTATCTCAAAGATAAAATTGAAGATCCTTTGTTGGTCACTTAAACCTTTCACTACCTGGTTCCAAATTCTCTTTCCAAATTCCCATCATTCCCTCTCACATACTCTATATTGCTGTCCAGATGATCTACTTGCTGTTCTGCTTACGAGACATTTCACCTCCTGCCTCTCTCTGTGTTCTCTCTCTTTGCCTCTTGGAACACCTAACTCCCCTCAATACCCAGCTCATGTCACCTCCTACATGAAACATTCCCTGACCTACCAAGCATTAGCTGAAATTATTTTATATTCATTACCTATATAATTTGTGTTTACTTGTCTACGGTTTGCTGGGAGTTCTTTGGCCACAGGGACCACATCCTATTTGTCTTTGTATCTTCATGACCTAGCACGGTGCTCAAATGTAACAGGTGTTATGTAAATGTTTGTTCAAGAGAACTGAATGGTTTGAGTCTTAAGAGTCCACAATACATGCTTTCTTACTAAAGCAAGTCAGCAAGTTTTTCTGGATTACTTTGGGTCTACATAATTTCAGTCATAAATTTAGAATCCAATTACTTTCCCTACTTCACACCAATCCGTCAAATCCACTGCAAGTCCCATTCTTAGCAGCAATTTCTAGTTGTGAAAACCTGTGTAGTTGGCTCTGGAAATGACTCTGTCCTGAATTTGTTTGTCAGATTATTAAAGCATAGCCCAGGGGTCATTGATTCAGCCAAGTATTTACGCAGTGTTGTGGCAGAATCAATAACTAACTCTATCACGGCATTGTCTTTTATTTTAAGGCTACATCACGCATCTATAATCTGTAGGTACATGATTGGCACCTTTTAAAATAACTGTTAGCCATAGTTTTCTATTAAGTACAAAGACCATACGTTTTAAAATACCCCATTTATACAATATCACATTCAGTGCAGACTGTGTATAGATGTTTTTAAGTTAATTCAATTTATTTGTTGAACATTTGTCAATAGTCTGACATATGTAAGGCACTGTGGAAGGTGGTAGAACTACAAAAAATAAAAAAGAAAGGAAATAACCCATGGCTTCAAGGACTTTATAATCTACAAATAATTAAGTGAAAATTAAAATGAGTGACTTCAAAGAGAAGAGAGGTTTTTATAATATCTATTCATTTTATTGAATAAAGCTTAGCAGAATTAACAGATGTTTATATTGTCGAGTGTAAACTCAGCTAGCACACTATATATCTCACTGTCCCCAAGCCCCAGTCCATACCATTCATAACCAGACCAGTTTTTACATCACATCTGACTGTCTACTCCAACAACCTTACCATCTGCCAATGGCCCAGCCCAGATTTTTCTACCTATTGTTCTAGAAATAGTAAGCAAGTTCATTCTACTACTGTTTCTGGAAAGAATGTGTCCTTTGGATGCCTTATGGATCAACGTGCTGTCTCTGTGACTCCCAAAAAAATCCCTTCCCTAGACATTCCTCACTTACATGTGATCTCCCCATATTAGAATATAAGCTCCCTGAGGACAGAGAGTGTCACATTTTTGTGTTTCTATCCACAGTTCTCTGTCACATAGATAGTGAGTGCTTCATACATTTTTATTCACCAACAAAAATAAGTGAATATTCTTTTACTATTTTTCAAAGCCTATAAGAGTATTTTAATAACAACAATAGTTTTTTAAGTTAGAAAATAGAACTCAATATCATTTTTTAAATGATGCCAAAGGGTTGTAGACTATATAACTATAATGTTCAAAACTACATGTCATGGATACTATCTGTAAGAAGAGAGTCAGTGCTGGGCATGACACTAAATAACATAATAATGAAATTTACTATGACTTAAGAGATAAGAAATGACTAGTTAGCTGTGTGGTAGTTTTATTTCCAAATCTGTGGTCTAAAGTCTGACCTTCAACTTATTTGAGCAAAATTAGAGCAAAAATAGAAGAAAGGATGAGATAAGAAAAAGAAAACTACTCCAACTTGACCTATTTAAACATGTTATTGCTCCTCCCCCCACCAAAAGATGAGAAATAGATAAAGGAATAAATAATGATATAGATAATAATAGATAATTAATAGATAATGATAATGATCATTTCCTAAAAAGTTTAACCGATGTAATCAATCAAGAGACCAGAAACGCTCAGAGTCTGTCTCACCAGCAAACATTTGTTTTTCTTGACAAGGCAAGGGGTGCTCATTTACAAAATGTGATGAATGAAGTTGTTTGAAAATTATGAACATTAGCCCCTCATGAAATATCACATGGTATAAAGGGAAATGAGTTTGTAGAAAGTTTGGCATAGGATTCATTTAAGCCAGATCTTTCTAAGGATGAGTTTCAGTCGTGTCCGACTCTTGTGTCTAAAATCCCATTTGGGGTTTTCTTGGCAAAAATACTGGAATGGTTTGCTATTTCCTTCTCCAGCTAATTTTACAAATGAGGAAACTGAGGCAAACTGAGTTTGTCTCACAGTCACACAGTCAATAAATGTCTGATGCTGGATTTGAACTCATGAAGATGAGTGGTCCTGACTCCAGGCCCACAGTGCCACCCAGCTGCCTCAGACTCAAAATGCCAAGACCTTGTAAACTTTCCATAACAAGCTATTGTTTCCACTAGAGACAGACAAGGTGACATATGTGGACATCCCAGATCTTGACGTAACACCTAAAGAATTGACCCTTAAGAAAACAGAGATGAGAAGATCAGCTGATCTAACCCAAATATACAAGAAGGCTTGATATATGCAAAAATAGAGATTGCTTTGTTTGCAAAAGTACTGATGATCAATGCCAAATGAGGCACAAAAGAAGGAGTCGGGTGTCCACTGAAGGTGTTTGATACTGTCACAGTGCAGAGTCCAAACTGGAGCGTGATTTCCTATGAATGGTGAAGTCTTCCAAATAAAAAAATATTAGCAACAAAAATGATAACAGCTGGAATTCATATACTACGTCAAAATTGGACCTACATTATCTAATTTGAGCCTTTCAACAACCCTATGAGGAAGGTACAGCAGGTATCATTATCCTTTTTTTTACAGCTGAGGAAACTGAGCCACAAACAAATTAAGTGACTTGCTTGTAACTGCACAGCTAGAGATGAGATCCGAACCTAGGTTTTTTGCTTAAAATCCAGCATCCCATGCACTTTGACCTGCCTGCTCTTGAGATGATGTCATACCAATGACATCAAGCTCTCACAAACTGGTGGTTGCTTGTTGTCCTTCATTCTTGAAGAGGACCAAAATGACATCACTAAGTTGGAGACAAGATACAGTGTGTACCAGATGTGACTGATGGGACCAAGATGAACTCACAAAGTTCTACCTCAGGTCAGCATAAATAGTCCACATGAACATTTGGAGATGTCTCTAAATTTGCACATCTCACATTTCTTTTGAGCTCCTGCAATTATGCTTTATACAGATACACCATGATGAGTGGTTCTTTGCCAATGTCACCCATGTAGTGCAATTAATTCCAAAGTTCTTTAGAGAGACCTTAAGAGTGTCCTTGTCACTGCTTCTTCTGACCTCTGAGTGAACACTTGCAATGCGTGAGTTCTCTGTAAAATAGTCTTTAGACATCAGAGTTTTGCCCTCTGCAATAGAGTTTGAACGCTTGGCAGTTTAGCTTGAGAAAGGGCCTGAGTGTCCAGTGCCAGGTGATCTTCACATTCTTCCGAAAGCAACTGAAATGGAAGCGATTCAGTTTCCTGACATGGTGAAGGAGGTCAGCACAGCAGTTCTATAGACCTGCAGTTTGGTAAGTAGTTCAATACCTCTTTTATCCCATATTTTCCTTTGGAGCCTCCCAAATGCTGAACTAGATCTGGCAATGTGTATGTCAACCTCATCATCTCTGTGGATAGATACTCCCAAAGGTAAGTGAGTTTATCCTTTCAAAACTTTTCCACTTGCTGTAATTAATGGTTACTAATGGTATGGATGGTGTGGTACTGGTTCCTGAGCACCTGTGTTTTCTTGGTGTTGTCAGGCCATACTTTGTTGCATCTTGGCCTCAGGATGCATTGACTGCACAATCATCAAAATCAAAAAGTCATGCTCCAACTCTCCCTCCACTTTGGTCTTGGCTTGTAGCCTTTTCAAGTTAAATAATTTACCATAAATGTAGCAGCTGATCTCAATGCTATTTTCATCTTCATTGAAGGTGTTTGACAACATCACTGAGAAAGAACCTCTGAGTTGATCATGAGCTAATAATCACAGAGGAAACCACATGAATGAAGAGTGGCTGTTGTGCAGACAATGGAGCTGGTCCCTCAGGATGCACACTTTAGATAGCCTCAGAACTGAATGGGAGGAAACATGAACTGCATTTCAGAAATTGTATAGAATCTTCAATGACTCCAAGCTTCCCTCTGACATGACAGTTCATCTCTTTAAAACGAATATCCTTTTAGTAATACTACATGGCTTCAAGTCATGGAATACCACAATCCCCCAAGAATCAAACTTTCAGGTCACTCAAATATGCTGTCTCATGGACAAGGAAAAGCATAAAAGCTGATACCCAAGAGCTGAATCTCTGAGAAAAGCTGGGGATCACAAGCCGCAGAAACAGGACATAATGTTGAAAGACCTAAAGAAGACTGTCCCCCACTCCCATTTACAGTCCAGGGGAAGGACTGATGGGAAAGTACAAACCAGAGTTGTGCCTGGAAGTGCTGGGATCCATGTCAGCTGATGGAAACAGGGGAAGTGCTTTGACAACTAGCATAATATTGGCCTCCCTTTATGGTAGCATTGGAGAGACAGACAGCCATGGTGGGTAGAAAGTTGGTCTTAGGACAAGGAAGGTCTGAGTTCAAGTTCCACCTTTGACACATATTAGCTGTATGATCTAAAGTAGGTCACATAATCTCTCAGTCCTCTAAGTGATCTACTTTAGAAGGGTAAAAGAATGTTCTGACCTTCCCTGATAGAGGGAGTTTCCTCACCTGGAATATGGTTATTCTCATGAAATAACAATTCCAATCCCTGTCCCCGAGTGATGCGTCTCTGTACGAGGCCCTTGGGCTTATTAGCTTTGAAGGTTCCCATCTTCCAACCCACATCAAATTCCTCCATTTCCTTAATGCATGATCTGAGTCAATTCCTAACGCTTTTGTCAGGTTAGCATTTCTTCAATCTGAAGGGAAATTCTTTTGGATTTTCTTTCAGTTACCTCACTGGATAGATATCTTCTAATTATTCCAGACCATTACATTTTCACTTCTGTCTAACTATTACTAGATTTTGAGCTTGTAGTACAGATGCATGTCTATACAATATCTCAAAGTATGGGACAAATTTGAAAATAAACATTCAAACTTTAAATTTTATCATGATGAGTAATTTGAAAAGTTAATATTCACTGACAAGCAAACTAAGAAAATGATGTTAATTGGACTTAGTGTGAGTCACAGTTTTATAATAAAGCTTTTATAATGTTATTATCTTATATATGATTTTCAGTGATTCACCTCTGATAATAGGAAATCCCTTTTTGTTGTCTATGTGCAGTCAGACCATTGCCACGTTACAGCACAGAATAGATATTAGGAAAAAAGACCAAGAATGAACCATGAAAAATGTAGCTATCATTAAAGTAATTTAACCCTGAAAACTTTAGACAAGTTTTTGATAATTAAAAATGGTAGAGAGGCAACCAAAGTGACAGATAGTTCTCCATAAATAAAGAACAAGTTTTCATCTTTCTTGCCTTGCTATGCCTTTCTTTCCCCCTCTGTCTTCTTACAATGATGACAACCTGGTTCCCTCCTGATGACACAGCTTTCCTGGACACCTTTTATAGAACTTATGGAGGAGTTGGAATCCTCCTTGCTGTCAATCATTACTTCTAGGATGTCCCTCCTCCACCATCACTAAGTGACTTCTCCTCATCTGAGGTTCATTCAATCCCTATTTGCCGTTTCTACCTACCCTACCCATGGCTGTTTCTACCTACCCTACCTTTTCCAGCAATCCTTTCTCTTCTCCCCAATTCCTCCACTCAGACTAAGGGAACTTCAACACCCATATTGCTCCTCCCTCAAACACCCTAACCTCCAAATTCCTCAACTTATCCATTTCACCTGACTCCTCCTCCACCCCACCATAATGGCACACAGTAGCCATCACCCACAAGGGTTCCATGTCCATGTTTGTGAACCCTGAAATTCTATTCTCTGATCATAATTTTTATAATTCCACCTCTACTTTTGCATTGCACCCCAAACTCTGTTCTTCATCCTCACAACTTCCAATCCCTTCACACCTCAGCTCTTTCCCAGGTCATCAGCCCTATGCTGGCTACATGTTCTTCTCTTCCTCATCTTGATCCCTTGGTGAACTAATGTCCTCCTCTGTTGAGTCCTTTGCTCCATTATCTTCAAAAATCTTGTCTTACCAAACACCAGCCATGGATTATTCCCACCATCCACTGATCTCGCACCTACTTATAGGCTACTGAAGGAAGCTGAAGAAAATGTTAAAATTGCACTGACTAGGGCCAATACAAATTTCTGTTACATAATCTCAACTAGGCCCTTGCTGTGGCAAGGCAATCCTTTTACACCTCCCCAATCAATTCACTTTCCAACTCACCACAGCACCACTTCCGATATTTTTCATTCCTCCTCAAACCTTCCATAACTCCCTCTCCCCCTACCTTTTCAATGGAGAATTTAGTCTCTCATTTCATTAAAAATTTCAAGGCCATTCACCAAGATATCCCTCTTCTCATTCTACATCTCCCATCACTCAGGTACCTACTTCTATCATCTCCTCCAGCCCTGTTTCACAGGAAGAGGTGACCCTTCTTCTTGCTAAGGCAACTTCTCACACATGAACATTTAATCACATTCCATGACATCCTTTCCAACAGACTACCCCCACTAGCATTTCCACTTCCTCACTAACTTTCAGTTTCTTCTTTTCTATTGGCTGCTTCCCCACTGCCTACAATAATGATCATGTCCTATCCTCAAAAACCCCTTCACTTGATCCTTCTCTTCTCTGCTAACTGGTATCCTGTATCTCTCCTCCCTTCTTGAGGGAGCCATCTACAATTGTTACCTCCACTTACTTTCCTTTCTCTTTTTAACATTCTACATTCTGATTACTCATCAATCAACTGAAACTGCCCTCTCCAAAGTTACCAATAATCTCTTAGTTGTTGATTTCCATGACCTTTCCTCAGTCCTTATCCTTCTTCACCCATCTGCAGTCTGATTCTGATGATTTCACACTTGTCCATGATAAACTCTTCTCCATGGGTTTTTGGGACTTTGCTCTCTCCTGGTTCTCCTACCACCCAATCACTCTTCAGGCTCCTTGGCTAGATCTTCATGCAGGTGATGCTCAGTATCCCCCAGGTCTCTTTCCTGGGTCCTTCTCTCCTCACCTTCTCTACTTGGCTTACTGATCTCATCAGATACCATGGATTCAATTTTGTCTATGTAGATAATTCTCAGATTTATTTGTCCAGCTCTAACTTCTCTGCTGATCTCCAGGTTTGCATTTACAAATGCTCATTAAACATCTCAAACCTGATGTCCCGTGAACATCTTAAACTCTACTGAACCAAAGCTGAATTCAATATCTTCTACCTCAACTCCTCCTCCCTTCTGAGTACTGTCTAAGTACCACCATCCTTCTAGTTATCAGACTGGTAACGTAGGTGTCTTCTTTCACCACCACCCCCCATATCTGATCAATTGTCAAGTCCTATAATTCCTACCTTTGTAATATCTCTCGGATCTTTTCCCTTCTATCCTCTGACACTGTCACCATCCTGATGCAGGCCCTCAACCTCATTCCTGAGCTACTGCAGTAGCTTCACGGTTGATCTCTCTGCCTCAGGTCTTTCACCTCTCCAGTCCATTCTTCACTGAGCTACTGAACTAACCTCCCTTAAGCACCAATCTGACTATTCACTCCCTTGTTCAATAAACTCCAATAACTCCCTGTTACCTACAGGATCAAATATAAAATCTTTGTTTGGTTTTTAAAACCCTTCATAACCTGATTCCTTCCTACCTTTCCAATCTCCTTACACCTTACTCTATGATCCAGTGACATTGGTCTTCTGACTGTTCCTCACACAAGATACACTATCTCCCAACTCCAGGCTTTCTCTTGAGCTAGCCCTCATTCCTGCAAGTTTTCCCCCTCCTCAAATCAACCTCCTGGTTTCCCCTATCTTCTTTCAAGTCCTAAGTCTCATCTGAAGTCCTATCTTCTGAAAACCACCACCACCACCACCACCTTTCCCAGTCCTCCTTAATCTTCATGTCTCCCTCTGAAACAATCCTCATTTATTCTGTGTGTAGTATACACACACACACACACACACACACACACACACAGAATACAGCTGTTTATCATGCATCTCCCCATAGATAAACTCTTTGACAGCAACAGTTATTTAGGTTGTTGGGTTTTGGGTGTGTTCTGTTTCACCTTTCCTGACACATAGTAGATCTTTAATAATCACTTGTTAACTAATGGTTAACTTACTGACTAAAATAATTTGCTCTAAAAGTTTAACCACTGTAGGCTAATTACCACAACAAGAAGATCAAAGAAACCCAGAAAGTACCTTACAATAATTATATCAACATATTTACTATAATTTATCATTCTCTTAGTGGGAACAACTTCCAGATTCATTGGAAGTAAAAAAAAAATCTCTAAAATACTTTGAGAGGTGTCTATATCAAGTCAAATTAGCAACAGTTTTGGCACAGACTTGAACAAAAAAAGTAATTTTATTAGTAAATACTATTTTTTTCCTAATCATCAGAATCCCAGTTGTTGTATTGTCTTACCACTGGTTAGCACTTTTTTTTAATCTACTCAATATTCTTTCAACTTAAACTGAATTGTAAAAGAATCAGAGACAACTTCTCTATCTGCCAAGTCCCTCAGAAAGTCTTTGGCTGATTTTTTTACTATCATTATTAGGCTGTTTTGGAAAAAAAATAATTTGTCAGTTCTTTGTTCTGTTTTTCATTTTTGAATACATACTCCTTTGAAGTTAATCTTGTTTCATTACGGGCTCAAATGATCCTTGAAATGCTTAGCTTCTCCAGCTCAAGAATGATTGAAGTATGCTCTTTAAAAATTACAACTTTGCACATTTCCTTGAAGTAATACCCATTCTTAAAAACTACAGAATTAAACATTTTTAAAAGAGAGCAATGATATATTTTGAACTGTGCAAAATCCAGCACTGCATTGATAGAGAACTAACTAAAAGTGAAGAAACCAGGTCAATATGCTTTTATCTTGTCAAGCTCTAACATTCTGAGTCAGTTTAATATGAATAGTACCCCACACACCTGAGCATTGCTGTCACAAAAGAAATGTGTGTGTGTGTGTTGTCCTTCATTGCCAAAGAAGACCATGCCATCAGAGGAATAATGACATGACTTGCCCTTGACTTTGTTTTGAGTGAGGGTGCAGGTGCAGGTCACCAGCCTCACTTCTCCTCCAGAATCATCTGAATCCAGTGACCAGATATTCATCAGGACGACTAGAGATGACCCAGGATGAGGCAACTGGGGTTAAGTGACTTGCCCAAGGTCACATAGCCAGTGAGTGTCAAGTGTCTGAGGTGAGATTTGGACTCAGGTCCTCCTGACTCCTGCACTGGTGCTCTATCCACTGCACCACCTAGCTGCCTCTCACAAAAGAAATAGCTTTGGAACAAGACTTGTGATTTCATTTGTATCGAGAACTCTCAGGGAAGAAAGCCTACATGACATGCGGGTTGGTTTAGACAACTCAAAGTTGTCTAAAGTCCCACAGTTAGTACATGTCAAAGGCAGGATTTGAACTCATCTCCCCAACTTTGAGGCCCCATCTCTTTCCACAATTATTGCTTATCCCAAGTAATTCAGTAATTCAGACATCACTGTGGCTATGTTAGCAATACTAAAGTCGTCCCTGAGTGTCTCTTCTAATCTTCATTTCTCTTCCTTGAAAGGAGGCACACTTGCTGTCAGTGAGCTATGTCAAAAATACCAATGATTCAGTGAAAGGATCGCAATCATAGTTTCTCTTCCTTAATAATAAAAGCCTTTAGTGATTTGCTGGGAAAAAGTAAAGGAAAAGCTACTTTTAATAGTATGTCCAGAGTTTTCCCCTTGAACCAAGGAATCTTTTTCTAAAGTTACTTTTATAAAGGTATAGAAACATCTCAGTGGAAAAGTGGGGAGGTGTATGTGTAGACAGAAAGGAAAGCTCCCCGCTGAAAGTACTTCTGTCTAAAGGGAATGGTTAGAGTAATGAGGAGATAGTTTCCCTTGTTGTTCTTGGTGTTCAAAAAAGGAGTAATCATTTAGGTTTCTTAACTGAAAGAATATTTTACTCTATAATTTAAATTATTTGTGTGACAAGAAAATATCCCTCTTTAATTGTATTCCAACTCAAGGAGTTTTAAACAAAAGTTCTGAATATATGTAGAATACTGGAAAAAAATCACAAAGACTTTCACCATCAACGTCATCCTGTAAACCTGGTGTTAAATGAGATAAGCTACTACCATGTCTTCCTAGATCTCTTTTCTCTCCTAATACTTAGTACAAAGTAGGTATTTAATAAATTTCTCAATGGATCAATCAAATGAAAGAGACAAGAAAACTAAGATAGCATCTTAGATGACTGTTTTTGTTAGAGCTACAGTTATTGGAAAGCAAAATGGATATGCATACAAAGTAACCAATGGAAAGAGATTCTTTGAATTTTTATTAAATTAAATAGCTCTTTATATTAAATGACTTTTATGCAAGGAAAAAGGCAGTGTAGCATAGTAGATAGGGCTGGCCTTAGCATCAAGGAAACCAAGACTCCAGTCCTGCCTCCAGTACAGAATGGCTTTATGACTCTTGATAAGACACACAATCTCTCACTACCCAGATGACTCTGTCAAACTAGAAATTGCAGAAGACTTGTTGCTTTGTTTTTGTAGCTCAGTCAATAAACACATTAAGTTCCTTCAATGTGCCAGACACTATGCTGAGCACTGAAGTTACAGAAAGAGAAAAGATAGTCCCTTCCCTTGAAGAGTTTACAATCTAACTGAGCAGATGGCATGCTAACAAATACATACAAAGCAAGTTATAAACAGAATAAATAGAGAATAATTACCAGAGGGAAAGCACTGAAATGAGGAGATGGTGAGGAAGGCTTCCTGTGGTTGAAGTTTAAGGGAGATCTTGTCAATGGAGTTTCGTTACTAGGAATTCCAGACAATGAAATCACAAGTCCAGACCAGATAGAAACAAATATAAACATTTCTACTTATATATGATCTCTCTGTCTCTCTCATTCTCTCTCTGTCTGTCTCTGTCTCTCTATGCACACACACACACACACACACACACACACACACACATACACACACTATACATTTTTAAGGTGTCTCAAAAGTCATAGTTCAATTTTAAACTTCGATAACTTAAAACTTCACTAAGATTTTTAAGACATTGGGTATATTCAAGGTATGATACTAGTTGCTAATGGTACAAATTAAAAGGAGAACAACTAGTTTTTGCCCACATGGGGCTTATATTCTTTTGGCATTGGGGGTAGGATTTGACATGTAGTAAGACTTGACATGTAGACAGACAAGCATATTTCAAATTGGATTATGATGGTGAAAAATAAGAGGTTCAACCAAAATGTTCTAGAAACATTGGATAAGCTAGAGAACATTTAGGGTGTGAGGACTGAGTAATTAGGGAAAGGCTCATTGAGGAGTTGGCACCTTAGCCAGTCCTTGAAGGAAAAGAAGGTTAGAGCCTGAAAAGTTGATATAGAAAGGGAGCATCTTTCAAATGACAAGAAGAGGATGTATTTAATTCCCTATGAAGACTCCTACTAATCCCGCTTCCCTTACTAGTCTCTATCCTAACTCACTACTTTTCTTGTTCACACAACTGACTATTACGGATCTGAAACAGATTTCCTAGCTGGGTTCCAGTAAAAGTACAAGTTTCTCTCATTAAATGAAAGAAAGATTAATCACTGACCTACTTGAGAAAAAAAGACCATTTTAGTGATAGGCTATACTTAACAAATAGACAAAAGTATAAAAGGCTAGCATAGAAAAGGGTTAGGCATCTGAAGCACTACTGGCGTCACACTTATGTAACCAGTGAAAGTCTTTGCCCATTCTTTGAAATGAACACAGGTTGAAAATTAGATTCGATTGTTCAGATTATCTTTCCCAAGAATGTGATGCCACTGTGGCTTCCTGCTGTAATTTCCTTGGTCTGCCCTAGAGTACAGTTTATATTAGGCAAATAAGACTGGATGTATTCAAGCAGAATTAAAACTTCCCAGAAGACATAAATTATTGACCTAAGAGATAGAAGACATTTTATGCAATGAGAATTAAAACTCCCTCAATAGGCATGAATTAGTAACTTGAAATAGGTCACATGGAATATATAGGCTTAGAAAGGGCATGATAGCTGCACTGCTTTCAAGGATCTGAAGAGCTATCAGTTTGGAAAAGGGATTCAACTTGTTTTGCTTACTCCCAAAGGTCAAGACTAGAAGAAATGGATGGAAGCTGCAGAGAGGCAGATTTAAGCTCAATGTAAAAAAAAATTTTCCAGTAATTAAAGTTGTACAAAAATTTAATGGACCAACTCTGGAAGTAGTGAGTTCCGAATCACTGGAAACCTTAGGAGATAGCTGGATGACTAGTAAGTTATTCAATAAATATCTATTAAGTACCTACTAAGTGCCAGGCACTGTGTTAAGAAATAAGGAAAAGAACAATTCCTGCCTTCAAAGAATGTATAGATCTGAAGGGGAAAGACTGCACAAAAGAGAGGGGAGAGGAGAGGAAAGAAAGGCACCTAAAGGGAACAAGATAGAGTCCAGTCCAAAAGACAGTATCTGCTGGGAAATTAAGAGCTGGTTGGCCTACAGTTCTCTTTCAGTGGAGTTTCTTTCCTACACCCTCTAGCCCTCCAATCACAGGGGTAGAGGGTACTAAGGGTACCAAAAAGAAGCTCTCTAACTCCAAATAAAAGTGACACATAACTAAAAGGTTGTTTGGTTTTACTGTCACTTTCAAATTGAATTTTGCTAGTTTCTTACAACAGTGTTCATTAAATCCTAAAACACATCCATCCCTACATCTTCAGTTACCAGAATATATATATATATATATATATATATATATATATATATATATATATATATATATATATATATATATATATATATATATATATATATATATACATATCAACAATGCATCTTATCTCCACCATCAAAAAATGTCACTGTCATAAAATCAAGGGATTGAGACCATTACTATACTGACTATAAATTATTTTATTTAATAAATACAGAAGCCCAAAGAGTATCTGTCCAATAGATATTCAGTAAGAAGAAAAAAAACATTTGCAGACAGCTTAAGTGGTAGAAATAGGAACAAATGATGACTGTGGAACTATCCCAGAAATACTTGAAATGTTTGTTTTGAAGCAGATGACCACATTCCCCTCCTAAAATGAACATATCCATTGACATTAGTGCTTTCTGTTTTTTGGAAGGCTGCTGAAAAGAAAAAAGAAAAAATCTTACAGATAAATACTTAATCTAGAGAATCAACCATTTGTGTTCAAATGGACTCATTTAATAATATCTGGCTATCCTAAGAGATAGTGGCCCATGACATTTCATAGTGAAGCGATTATGTTCCTTGAAGCATACACCTTTTCAATCTAACTCCCCATAATATGCCCAGATTCTTAGCAAGGGAAAGAATAAAGAAAATGAATGTATCAAGCCTATGCTTTTATTTGTGTTTGCCAGCATGAATTAAGTTTAAGATCTCCCTTAATATAGAGCCTAATTTTAGCTTTAATCCATTACCCATTCTCTTGAAATGTTCTTTCCATTAGTGTTGATAATTTTTCATTTCATGTACTGTTTCCATCAATGATGGACAGATAGTTTTGTAGGTAAGCACTTGATTATAAGCATTTTCTACATTTCGTAAGTGTAGAATTAAATGCCTGTTTGTTATAAGTAACAAGAGCTACAAGAGGACCAAAGAAGAACACTAGGAAATGAAGACTTCTTCAAAGAGTGGAAGGTTGGGTTGGGGGAGCCATGAAGGAGAAGGAAGGAGTTGAAACGAAAGGATCCTAGGATGGGGGAGAAGGCACAGCAAAGGCATGGAGGTAAGAATGCACAGTGCCCACTGGGGGACCAATGAATGAAGTCTTCCCTCAAAGGCAATGTCTCTTAACATTTGTCTCACTTCCTCCTCTCTGACTCAGGACTTGAGTCTTGCTTAGCGCACCTGTCATGGTGGCTTGTCTCCTCCGTGGTTTGTAACAGCAGATTCTGCCAGAGACCTGATTCTACTCTGTCCTGGTTTCAGAGCATCCTCTGTCGAGCTGGGTCAATATAATTGACATCCAATCATGTCACCCCATTGTTCAAAATTCTTTGAGAATCATCCATTACGTACTAAGTGAGATCCAAACTTTAACCTGGATTGAATTCAAAACACATCAAAATGTGGCTCCCTTTAAAGCATTACTCATTTCTTCTGCTTTTATATCAGATCAACTGCCTCCTTAGTCACGCTGAAGTGAACCTGCTGGGTGCTCCTCCTTTTCCTCTTCCCTGGGCTCTGAGGGCACACAGATAGCTGGTGTGCAGACCACATGTGTTCTAGTTTCCTTTCTTGAAGAACGTGTTCTTGATCTACTGACATGAGGTCTCTGAAGAGTCTAGAAGGTTTTGGGCCTCTTTTGCTTCTTTAGCCTAAGTCATACTGTTCCCAAATCACTTTAAAAAGTGCTTTGCTGTCTTTTCCATTGAAGTCAATATAAAAAGATATGCTTCCTTTATTAAGAGAATTTTATTAAGCTTATCGTGCTGCTTCTTTAACTTCTGCAAGAGATGTCTATTCATAAGATCTGGTCCTCTTTGTAGAGTCTTATATGTATCATGAGCACAGCAAGGGGACACAAACAAATATGATTAAATGATATTTTTCTTACCTGTAGGTGCACAGTGAAATTAACTCCTTTATTTGTGATTCTAAGGAGAACTTGTGAACCATCCTTCTATTTACCTTCATGGGAGTAGTCCTAAAGGAAGGATAATCATTCTTATCAGTCAAACATTCCTTTGAACTCCCTGGACTTATTTCCTTGGAAATATAAAATAAAGTAACTGGATTAATCTATCTCTAAGTTTCTTCTGGCTCTTAAATCCATGAAATCTCATGTTGGCATCTCAGAGTCATAGGATCTTACATCTAGGGCTGGAAAGTATTTTATAGCCCACTATTCCAAGGCCCTTATATTATAGATAAGGAATTGGGGCTCAGGAAGTTTAAGTAACATGGCCAAGGTTACACAGTGTCAGAGGTGGATTTGACTATATGTATGTAAAGGAAGTGTTCTTTCCCACAAAATATAGAACAAGACAAGGGTATGGGAGAGATCAAATAAAACACACTACTACACAAAATAACTGAGTTACAGAACTGGGGATCTCCATCAAAAGGGAGCACAAATGTGGTGGAGGGAGCCCCTTCCATGGAGGTCTTACAGCAGAGGCTGGACTTACCAGGTATGTTACCATGGGGTTTGCTGTTCATGTACAGGTTGGCCTCAAAGGTTCCTGAGGTCCCTTACAACCCTCAAAATCTGTGCGTCTAAAACTAACATCTTGACTTCATTCTCAAGTCTGACTATAACTTTTGGCTCTCTTTTTTCTTGAATTCCAGATTGAATCATAGTCCTTACTTTTCTCATTTGTCTATGTACAGACTTCAGTGTTTTAGATGAAAACATGGTTGAGAAGGAACTAGATAAGGTATTCAGTGAGCTCATTTGGTGAGCTCACAGTGCTAAGGAGGGAAAAGCTATCTTAAGGAGGGAAAAGCTATCTTTTAGATATGCCAAGGCATGTCTTTGCATATCTTTTGAATAAAGCAAAGACATATTCCCAACCGTGACCACCTGTATCTCCAATATTCCCACCACAGTTCCCTGTAGGTGTCTGACATTGGTCAGGGACATTCTCTATATGTGTATCCAGATGTCAATTTTTAGATATTTTTAATTTAAAATTTTTACCTTTAAGGTGTTATATGTGAAATAATATGTGGATGATCTTCTTAGTTTCTTGCATTTATTTTGTGTCAAAACAAAAAAAAGGCACTAAAGACTGTAAGGATAATAAATTAATGAGGATGATTTTTAAAATGAATGTATCCAGAGCATCTACATCCAAGTGAGCATTTTCACCTTCAAAGTCATAAGTCACCTTGGAAGGCTATCTATCCAGTGATGCTGAGTTTGCATAAAGCTTTTTTGAGATTTCTTATTTTGACATAGTCTTTATATCTTGCATCACATTCTTTTGAATAGACTTAAAGGTGAAAGCAAAAAAGCCAACCACTTCACTACAACGACAACTCTTGGGTGACCCACCCATAGTCTCAGAGTTTCTACATAACAAGTCCGATGGATGGCTTGAGTTTGGGAAATGAATTCTGCATAAACAATTACATTGATTTCAAAGAGACGTATCAATAGAGACTTCACAGGCAGGTCTGATGTGCTCATTTTCTTGGATACCAAGGATACTGAAGTTTTCAGCCATAGATTCTGATGCTTTGTCTACAGGCAACTGGAAACCAGAACATAAGAATTTGTTATTGATTAATGTTTTCTTCAAAAAAAAACCCAATTATTTTGCCCAATATCCTTGAAAGATCAAAAGAAATGTCTTTCTCTTGTTCATTATCAAAATTATATAACAAAATTGTAGACAGATTTTTTTCATATTCCTTTTTCTCCAAAAATATGTCTCTTCTAAATTTAACCCTGAAGCCATTATTTTGAGAGTTGTCATGAATCAGAACTAATCAGATCTCTCCTGTCTGCTGTGCCTCACACAAAGACGTTTCCTATATTGTTACCTTTTGGGTCAGTCAAGAAATCTTGCTCTTGGCATTACTTTTTAAATCTATCCCAAGGAAGTCCCACTGATCTTCTGAATGTCATTTTCCTCTTCATAAAATGGAGTTAACATTACTTCTAGTACCTCTATCCAAGGTTGTTGTCAGGCACAACTGAAATACTGTACATAAAGTGCTTAGTGCACTTTAAAGTACTTTGTGAATGTCAGGGTTTGGTTTGGTTTTTTTAATTGTTATTTTAGATTTACCTCCACAAGAAATTTGGTATTACCTTTTTGTCTGTGTAAAAGGGTCTCCAATATTCACCCGGACACTACCTGACATACATTTCTATTCACTCAGCTGCAAGCACAAGCAATATTGGCCTACTCTGAGCCCAGTTGCTGCACGCAGAAATAGAATATGGCTGGAGCCCAGTCTTCCTCCATTCATATAGTTCATTTCCCAATGCACAGAGAAAATAGTCAGTACACAGCCCAACCTTCTCAATCACACAGTGCCTTCTCATTGGGCATCTTCATACCTGAAACCTAAGAAACAGAAATCTTTACACTGTAGCAATAAAGCAGTATTGTGGAAGAAAATGGGGCAGTGGTCAGAGAGAGATTAGATGGAGCCTTCTGGGATTTCTGTTTGCTTTCTGGGCTTCATTCGTTCAAATTGTTGCATCAACGATGAAAGTAGTAAAATAAAGCCTTAATAACTCAAGAGGCTGATACAGTTCTTTTACAATGCAGAATTGATACTTATATAAACATCTATTAAATATGCACTGCATGTATGCACAAACATGAATATATGTATGCACATAATTCTAAGTATGTGAGAAGATACAAATTTTATATAGAAATACAATAAGAAACAAATAAGACTTCCTCTGTTTTCAAGGACCTCATGAGTCAGTAGTTCAGACATGACATTTCTGTGACTTTTCAACCAATTGAATAATTATCTCAGTAAGGTTATTGACTCACATCGGAGCAACAGTGTGGGTTCCTGCTAGGAATATAGTCATTTTCAGTTGGATATAAACAAACGCCATAGAGCAGGGGATCTCATGGGATTGTTCCCAGTCCTGTTACTGTACAATTGTATGAATGTGTGAGTCTTAATAGGAATTAAATTGAATCTTTTAATGTGAATAGAAAATTGCCATTTGTTTAGTTACTATGGCTACTCATTCTATGATTATTTTCACATATTTTCACCGTTCTCTGCATTCCTGAAGCCACTGTACTTGTTTTGGAATAAAAATTAAAGCAGAATCCACAGGAGCCATATACAACTAGATAAACAGAAAAAAATTCAGTCAAACATATTTGCTTTTGTTCTACATAATGTTTGACTGAATCAGCAGGTTGTGTTGGTGACTTTCAGATGCAAACTGTAAATTTGTGATTTTAATGATTGTGGGTCAGGTTTTTGAAAAGGAATTCTTTGTGGTAGCAATATGGCAATAATTTTAGTCTGTTCTTTCAATAGTTATTCTCTATGACTGTACTCGCCTTTAAGAGATGTAACTCATTTTTGCACATTTTTATTTAGCATGTCCTATTTGCATAATCCTATTCTAGATGCTGGAGGTACAAAGACAAAAACTAAATCATCCTTTGCCCTTAGGGAGCTTAATTTTCCAAAGACAAGATACAAAACACATACAGCCAAGTGAATTTCAGAAACATCTATTACAGTGTGAACTTCTTGAGGGCAGTGATTCGTTTTGCCTTTCTTTGTGGCCCTACCATTTAGCACAGCACCTGTAATTGATACAGTAGGTGTTTAATAAATGCTTGGAGACTGGTTGGTTTCATGGAGATCCTTCCTTAGCTCCCAGCCTTGAAGCAAGATAATGATTCTAAGAAGTGGGGGGCAGGGGGGACGGATGAGGAGATTGTACATTCTGGGTATGGGAAATGAATAGTGAAAATCTACAGAAGTATTTAAGGGATCCTAGAAGATAAAATATGGGATTAGACTGAAAAGATGCTGTTAGATTACATAACTCAACCATGAAACCAACTGATTTCAAAGAAAGTGTCATTGTGAATGCAGCATATTAGGGTCGATTGGGTGGATTGGATGGATTGGATATCCACGAGTCCGGGGTTCAAGTTCTACAAGCTGTGTGATTAGGCAATTTTGCAATTCCCTCAATTTCTTTGGGTCTCAGTTTCTTCATCTGTAAAATGGAGAGTTGTACCATGTGGCCTCTAGGGTCCATTCTAGCTCTAAATCTATGATCCTAGAGTCCTATGGCTGCTTCATTTTATTATAAAAGAGAATAGCTTCACTAAATAATGATAAGGCGGCACAGTTACGATGACGTTGCTGCTGTTGTTGCGTAGTTATTCAGTTGTGCCCGACTCTTGGTGATGCCATGGACTAATGCACACCAGTGCCATCCATGGGATTTTCTTGGCAAAGATACTGGACTGTTTCGTCATTTTCTTCTCTAGGGAATTCGGTGGATCCTTTTGTCAGGCAATCAGAGGTTAAGAGATTTGCCCAGAGTCACACAGCTAAGAAAGTGTCTGAGGCTGGATTTGAACCCAGGTCTATCTGACTCCAGGTCCAGCACTCTATCCACTGCACCAACCAACTGCCTCTACAAATACTTCCTATTTGAAAAAAAAATCACTGTTTCAGATTCTGAAAGCTAAATGTGAGCTGCTGCTTCTCCTTCTACAAGACCTTTTACATGTATAGCTGTCCCTTGAAAGATTTTTATATATGAAGACTATATGTACACATATGTAGATATGAATGTCCATATGCATCCAGAGAGAGAAAGATGAGACTCAAGATGGGTACAGATAGTTACATAAAATTTAACACTTGAAGGTTATGACTTTGTCAATACAGGTATAATGGATCAAAACCCTTCTCAAATAAATGATAGAAAGTTTCTGTGAACTCAAGTTTTATTACCTTGTAGTCAATGAGGTGATGAGTCTCTGTTAGCTAGGCTAGTTTCCAAATAAATAAAATGCCATATCTTTAAAATAATGCGACAATTCAATAAATAAGTTAGATTTATCTAAACAAGACTACAATTTTCCTGTGATGTGTAAGAAAAGTAGGTAAAATTTTATCCAAGACTTTTGCTTCAGAAAAGGGAAATCAAAGTTATGATACCTTTTATTAATATCAATATTTCACTTGAATTTTGTTACTTCGATAGGTCTATGATATTGGTGTTGAAAGTGCTGTCCCCAGTGGTACAAATCCACACGCCACCCAAAGCTTCACAATGTGTCCATGCCTTCTCGTCTTTGGGGATTCTTACCCATTTGTGGACAAGTCTGTGGTTCCTTTGGTAGAGTAAACTCCCAGGGAGGAATCGATATACCCGAAATAATGATACTTTACATAGTGTTTACTATGAGCCAGGCACTATACGAAGGGCTTTATAATTATCCAATTTGATCGCTAGGAGGGAGGCGCTCTTATGATCCCCATTTTACAGATGAGGAAACTGAGGCACACAGAGATTAAATGACTTGCTTAGACTCACACAGCTAGTAAGTGCGTGAGTCTGGATTTGAATTCAAGTCTGCCCTGGTCCCAGCGCTAATCCTATCCATTCTGCCCCCTAACTGATGATGACCTTAAAGAGTTGTCTGGGAAAGTAGTGAGTTAAGTGACTTGCCCAGGGGCATGCAGCCAGTGTTTGTCAGAAATGGGACTTGATTTGAAGCCAAGAGTTCTTGACTCCAAAATCACATCACCAACCACTACACTTTGCTGCCTTTCCATATTCTTTTGATCACATCCTCCTATAAAGCCTTCAATCAGGATACTAAAGGTTTTCCTCTACATTTTTTAACCATCTCAATTGTACAGTTCCAAATATATTGTGAAAATTGTAGGACTTAGATTCAGGCAGCCTGAGTTCAAATTCCACTTGATATGAACCACATGGTCAGGAGTATCAGCTCATCAGTTACAGTTTTCGTTTCCTGATTTTTTTTTTTAATGAGAATGATACTATCACTGCCTGCCTCAGAGGACTGTCAGAAAAGAACTGTTAAAACTTTAAAGTATTATAGAAATGTGAGGGCTTTTTGTCATTTTTTAAAAACTCTAGACCTGTAATTTGGTTGGTGTAGGGTAGTAGTAGCCTTCGTGTTTTTTTCAGTTTGTGCACTCCTAGGAGCAAAAAGCCTTGAGAATATCATCTCCCCTGTGTTTGTGTTCACTTATCTATAAAAGACATGCATGTACTGTCATATTCATTATAAAACATACACTGAAAATAGAGATTTTTTAAAGGATGAAATCACAGTTGATCCTAGAGTCGCTAGGAAGCCACTGGAATTTATTAAATGGGGTGGGGGAAGTACATGATCAAATCTCAGTTTTAGGAAAATCATTTTGGCAACTATATAGAAAATGGGTTGCAGAGGGGACAGACTTTAGAGAGGAAGATAAATTAGAAGGCTTTTGCAATAATCACCTGAAAGGTAATTATGGTAAACTAGGGTGTTGAGTATGAGTAGAGACATAGAAGCAATGTGGGGGCAAAAATGGCCAGATTTGGCAACTGACTGGCATGAGGCAGAGGGAAGACTCCTTATGGTACTGAGATTGGGAACCTGGGGAATGGGAAGAATGGTTGTGCCCTCAACAGTCAAGGGGAATTTGAGAGAAGAAAGCTAATGGGATGAGTTTGCCATTTGTCACAACCTATCCACACATGTTCACCTTCTGCTCCTCACTCAGTCCCACCCAAAATGAAAAGAGTTAAATAGAACTCTCACAAGTCCTTGCCCTGGCATGCAGAGCCCACCCTTCCCCTCCTAGGTGAGCCGAGGGTGAGAGGGATGAATATGATTGGGGGTTAGTGGTAGAACTAACCAGTGGTGCTTGAGCAGCTGCTGTGGTAGTGATTAGGTTCAAGATGGTCCAAGATGCTGAAACTTGACTCATCAGAGGGGAAGTTGGGAACTTACATGTAAAGGGATGTGATACAGCAGGGGAGAGTTGGAGGATAAGGCTGGATGCATGTTGGAGAGAAGCTCCAAAGTTGGTCATAGTAGGAAGGGTAGAAGGCAACCTTTCTCATCCACCAGTTGCTTGATCACACACTCCATTGGAACCAAGCTACAGCCTCTCCCAGGCTCCCTGGCCCAACACACCCACACACAGTCCCTCACAATGCGTGGAACTGCTAGTGTGGAAAGCCCCTCCTCAAATCACGTGTATTTGGACTCTAAGAGTTACCCAGGTCACTAAGAAGGTAAGGGACTGCCCAATGGGAGTCTGTAGATGTCACAGGCAGGACTGAAATGCAAATTTTTCTGACTCTAAGGCCTCCTCTACCTGCACCCTGCCCGTGTTGGGTACCTCGAGAACATGAATGATCATTTATTCTTGAAGAGCTACCGCTCATTTTAGGTTACAGGAGTCGGGCCCTGGGAGGACAGAAGGGAGATTCTGGCGTCTTGAGGCTTTTCCCGCTGAATGACATTAATGCATGCCATGAGGCAACTATGGATGTGCCGCATGTCGTTTTCCTCCAGGACTCAATTCTTCATAAACCGGTGTAGGCAGAGCCACACTCTTTGGTCCTTCTCTTTCCCGGTTCTGACCCAAAGCCCAACGCTGCCAGGCTGCTTTGGGCTGCGGTCCTTGGTGGTGGGTTCCAGCCCCAGACTGACAGATTCTTCTCCCCACAGGCAGGCAGCCACATTCAGACATTGATGGGCTCGCAGAGCCTCCAGCATCGGAGTCGGGAGCAGCAGCCGTACGAGGGCAGTGTCAACAAGGTGACCATCCAGCAATTTCAATCACCATTACCCATTCAGATCCCCTCCTCGCAAGCTTCGCGGGGCCCTCAGCCTGGACGGTGCTTAATTCAAACTAAAGGGCAGAGGAGTATGGACGGGTATCCAGAGCAGGTGAGCAACCATTATCCCAACACCTCAGCACTCAGCTAAGCCCACGGATTTCCTTCTCCTTAATGTACGGTTCATTTTAGCTCCCAAACCCCAAGTGAAAAGTTGTAGGAATTAAAAGTGTAATTAAGACCGTGGTGTGCTTTGGGACTAGGGATGGCTGTTCTTAGGCAGGCAGTTGCTGAGCGGAGAGAGACTCACCACCTCCACTCCCGAAGTGTCCTTCCACAGCCATCAAAGAGAGAGAATAGGATTCTCAGCATTGCCTCTTTCACAAGGTGAAATGGAGAAAACAGCAGGAACCTTAACCTGCCATGTAAATGAAAGTTGTAATTAGTACCCCAGCTACAGATGAGGAGGATCTTTTACCCAGGAAGCCCACTACACAGAAGGAAAAACTGAGGAGTTGGGGAAGCAGCTCAGCTACAGGCAAATTTCTTTAAAATTGCTTTAAAATGCTTTCATTCCCATATTGTGTGTATCTAATCCACCCCAAGAGAGGCAGCCTGGCCTAACAGAGCTCTGCCTTTAGGGGATGGGAGGCCTGGAAACCCTGGCTAATGCTGACTTACTCTAGGACCAAGGGCAGGTGACTGAACCTTGAGATTCTTCCGGCAACCCTAGAGGACTTACCTCTACGTCTTCAGGGATTGCAGTCTTCTTTGGTGAATAGAGTTCCCCCACATTCGTGAAATCTGCTCCACACTCCTGAATCCTTATATGCAAGCATATGTGAATCAGTTTGCATCTATACATTCTCATCCTTACTTCAATGTCAATACTTGAAACGGCCAGGAATTCCATCGGCGTTGGCACTCCTGAGGTGCAGATCACAGCCCATGCACACCTTCTCTCTTGGGTGACTGAGCCTTCTTCTCCTCTCAGCACTCCCCAGAGGCTCTATCTCCCCATCATGACAAAGGCCTTCTCCCCAAGTCCTCTCATCCCTCACGGGTACCCGTGGAGCCTCCTTCATGTCACCTTACTTTAAATGAGCAGTCAGCCTTCTCTGCCGGTTGTACACACATACACACGCATATATTACCCAAGCACACCAGTGTGCAATGCTTATGTGTCCATATGTCCATGCGTACATGCATGCTCACATGTGTGTGCATACATACATTGCTATACTACAGGCATGCATATGCACATATGCCCATGTATGTGCATACTTAGCTATGCCCCTCCCCTAGCACATGCTTTGTAAATGGCAAACCTTTTCCTCTAGGTTAGGAACTATTTAGCAGAGCACCTGGAGATTTCAAAAGCTAGAAATGTAAAACAAATAACATCCCCTTGTTTCAACAGATAAAAATGTGGGAGGAAACCGACCCCATCACTGTGTGCTATGAATATTCAGAAACCACACAGAATGATTCCACTGGCCTCTTCTGTTACTCACAATATAATAAGACAAAAGACAAAATGGACCAAGTCTTTCTTATTTTAGGACCAGAACCCGAACAGGATTATCTTCCCTTTGAAACGAAAAAGCAAGGCATCACAATGTTCTTGTTCTAATAAAAATTAATCTGTCCCCTTTCATAATTTCGTCTTATCCTGTTGCCATTAGTCAAGCTTTCAGGGACTTTATTAACCATGATATTCCTTTGACATTAAACGTTTTCTGTTTTACTGTTATTTGACTAACATTTTATTTATCTTCCCACCACATTTTTTTAAGCACGTGAGACACAATTATCCCTATTTTTAAGCACATTCACGTGTCAAAATATTTGTTATTTGCTTCCTCTCTATTTTAAACATCATCTGGATGACCTCAGAAACAGTTTCTTTCATCTTCTGGTCTAATCATTATCCTTTAAAATATAGAACATGCCAGTGCTTCTAATCTGGTTTTTTTTCCCTTAGGGAATCTATCATTATTAAACCTTGTGCCATTTATTATCAATGTGCAAAACTTTAGAATGTTCCTATTTTTATCAAAGTCATCGTGGTTCTCCCAGGCATTGAGGCTCATGGTTTCAGAAGCATCATGGAGTCTTTGCCCTGTATATCAGATAAATCACCAAGTCTTGTCCAGTCTTTCTCCAGAACATTTCTCAAATCCCTTCCTTCTACCCACATAGCCATCATCCTCAGTTAAACCCTCATTGCTTCTTATCTAGAGAATGGTAGTAGCCTCCTACTTAGTCTTCCTGCTTCTGGTCTCTGCCCTTTCCACTCTATCCTACATCCTGCCACCAACATGAGATTGGGAAAGTTCAGATCTGTCCTCACTGCTCAAGACCAAAGGCTCTTTAATTCTTTCTAGGATCAAGGATCAGCATTTAAAGGCCTTTACAACTGAGTCCAACCTACCTTTCTATGCTTATTATACATCAGTCCCCTTCACAGTAGGGTCTCACTAGCCTGTTTAATACTCCCTTGTACTTGACCCTCCATTTCTGATCCTAAGCCCCAGGCCTGGAATGTGCTCTCTTCACCTCCCCTCTAAATTCCAACTTTCCTCCGAAGCTCAGCCTAAGTGTCACCTTCCCTGATTCTCTTACTCCTTACTAGGTATTTATTCTGTAGTTACTGATTTACTCATTTAGGAAAGCTAAGTGCTCTTGGCTTATCTCCTTCCCTTTGTATTCTGCCTTTTGTCATTCTCCAAGGCAGGAAAAGCAAAAGTTGGCAGCTCCTTCCTTCCCGCCTGCCAACCTGCCTGCCTTCTTTCCTTCCTTCTCTCCCCTTCCTATGTCCACATAGGGCATCGTACCCTCCCTTGGTATGCTCTGCCCAAAGGAATATAAATTTTGATCCCTGAAACCTCAGAAAGTATCTTGGGATTTATGGACTAGATTTCTTCTTTAAGGACTACGCTTTAAACCCAAATCACTCTGTCTCTCATTGCCTGGCCAACAGTAGGTCCCAGTCCAAGCCTCACTTGGTCATTCTTTGAGTTCCGGTGGCTCAGACTGAGTGTACATAGCAATTGCTTTTATTTTCACCAGAAACCCTGAGGGTCTTCCCCTCCCAGAATGATATTTTCTAACTAGGTAAAGGAGACAGTTTTTTGCTTCATTTATTACCTACATTATTACCTAATCACTGAATGGGTGTTACCTCAGACAAATTGAGACCTGGGAAAGACTTTCGTTTAAAAAGCCCAAGCCCCACTGCATCGGGCCATCTCCAGTGACTACCGGAACCAGGTGGCTCAAGTGGAGAAAGCAAGGTTGATGCCTTCGCACAGCCCTCCCTCACTTAAAGCCAATTCACTTTCAAGTCAAGACATTCCCTTTCTGATGTTAAGGTCCTCTTCAAGAACAAGGACAACAACCAGTCTTTTGTTCTTCTCCATGGCAGGGAAAGCTGAAGTAAAAGTAGTTCCTCCACCTCTCTTTCGTCCCTTATTTCCTGTCCATTTGATCCAATCAACATCTCATCCCTACTTTTCATCTTCATGTATCTTTTTTTTAAAGACTTTTTGTTGTTTTCAGCATTCCTTTCAGGATTGTGTGATGCGTTTGTAATTATAATCCATGACCTATCCCTGACTCTATCTTGTCCCCACACAAGATGTAAAGTTTACATCCCTTGAAATGTTTCCTGTACAGTCATGCTGGTTTCTCCTTTTCTCTCCCCCACCCAGTGGTCCTCATTCCCTTTCCTCTAAAGCTCAGAACACACCTTTGGAAGTGTCCCAAGAAATTCACTCCCAGGATCAAAGAAGGAAAGCATGAGAAGTGAAAGATAAGGATGGCAAACAGAACAAAGTAGGAAGGAAAAGAAGTTATAGTTAAATTTCCCCAAACCATCCTTAGTCGCCTACTGTTGTAAGTTAGGTGAAGGCTGTGTTACCACACTAATGCCAATGGCATAATGTTTCACCTGGAAATACATTCTCACCATTCTGATTGTTATTTTCTATAATTTATATTGCCTTTGAAAAGTCTTTCCTCATCAAGATTCAGTCTGTCCGAGCCAGAAGGTGGTCTAGTGGACAGAGTCCCAGATTCAGAGGCATCCAGACTTGGGTTCAAATCCTGTCTCCTCCCATGAGCAAACTGCCTAACATTAGCTTCAGCTTCGTTAGCTTTAAAATCGTCATAATTAATCGTACCTTTTTCACCGGGAAGTTGTTAGAATCCAATGAGATAAAATGATTTGCAAACATTAAAGTGCTATATGAATATTAAATATTATTCTCTACACTTTTTTAAAACTCCATGTCCTTTGAACATTTCTAAATGCTTTCCTCTGAGAATTCAGATCCCTAGAGATGACATAGGGAACAAAGAAGAATTTATCAGAGGACATAGAGAAGGCATTAGCAGGAAACAAGTTTTAAAATATTTAAAGGAAAAATATCATTAACATGTTCAGCTTGGAGCTAGAAATGAGCTATAGCAACTTAAAAGTCAAAGACCAATAAAATATTCGAAACATTCTATGTGGGTTTCAAGCATCTAAAAGTCAACACTCCGTCTTCACAAGGTCCATTAAAAGGAAATGGATGAGTCTCAAGAGCGGGAGAAAGGGCAAGGCCTCTGTCTCATAAAAGAATGTTGTCTCAAACACTGCTAAGTGGTAAGGACTAACACAGCAACAGTGATTTGCTAAAAGTCAAGCGACACCATCAAGCTGGTACACGGAAAAAGTAATGGATTTTTTAAAATACTTTTTAAAAATTTGAAATTCAACCTTTTTAAAGAAGTTAATAATTATTAGTGTACTGCAAATAAAATCTAACTAATAATAACAGAACAATACGCTGAATGAGAATACAGGAAACCTGTGTCCAGGCTAAAACGTCATCACTAAACGGTGTGCTCTTGGAAAAGTCTCAACTTTTAAAGGACAAGGTTTCCCTACCTGTCAAAGGAGTCTCAAAATGCCTACTTTGCACATCACACAGGACCTTTGTAAGAATCAAATGCGCTAATGGATGCAAGATTTATTTGAAAAACAAAATACATGGCCTAGTTCAGGGGTTCTTAACCTTTTATAAGTTTTTTTTTTTTTGAGCCACATACCCCTTTAGCAGTTTGGTGAAACCTATGAACCCTTTCTTTAAATATGCATGTATGTGTATGTTCATACATACATACATATATATGTATGTATGCATGTATGTGTGTATATTATTTGCAAGTATTCTGCCTATGAGTCATCCCTAGCCCCTCTTGTCTTCCCCAATATCTTTGACTCAAATTTATCATCAAAATTCCTAATTTGTTTTTTATTGCAACCTGCTTATGTTGCCTTCTGTATAAAATTCATTTTTAATTCTTCAAAGACCAGCATATCCCATGTTTTGCTGCTCATACTCACATCCATAGACTGTTAGTATTAAAAATATGCACTTTTGAGCTTGGAAGCTTAAAAAGCATGGCAATCTCCCAAAAGCAGTGAAGCCCACTCTCTTCCCCCATTCAGCTCTCATTGTCCATCTCTAAGCCTTGTCTGAGACTCAGGTACCGAGGAACGAGTACTAGGAAATGTTCATCCGAATGAATTGAAATCTAGGCAATAGATATTCTTCATCCATTTGTCTTTTCTGTGTGGATAGTAAGGTTGAGTACCTCTGAGTCTAAGAATTGCATTTTAATTATAACTAACTAGCTGATAACAGACAGTGCCTTCTGACTGACTCACTGTGTAAATATTTTCAACATAATTTAAGCCCAAACTAAAGTAAATAGAAAAGCCTAATACTTTATAACTGTTCCTACTCCATATCTATTGGGAATGAATTCAATGTTATGTGAAGAATTTTTAATATTTAAAAATAATATGAACTTGTGTTAAAGGTTATTGCAATAATTTGAAAACAATATGCTTTAGATATTTTATTACCTTCTCATATCTTTTAACTTAGTTTTGTGTGAGAATAGAAAAGAATCCTGGCCTTGGATTTAGTATCAGTGGTGGAATTAGTGGACAAGGAAATCCATTCAAACCTTCTGACAAGGTAAGAAATCAATTTTTTCATTGACCATTAATGAAAGAAATCTTTTCTCTTGTGAATGGTAATTGGAACCTGTTTAGAAAGGCATTTTATCATTTTTAATAAAGTATGCAACTTTGAAACAAGTTATACATTTATCAGTAAGATAAACTGCATTATGTTACTTTAAGATATGCTGTCATGAATGTAACAAAAACAGATTGGAACGTTACAGTTGTAAGAAATAGATCTCACTAAAACCTGATCCCTGAGATTGGCTTTTTGAAGAAAACTGCATAGACAGTTCCCAACTCATAAAGGATTGGATTACAGAAGCTAGTAAGTAACTTGTTTGAAATTTGTAATACATTTTTCCATAGAAAGAACATATACAATGAGTTCGGTTCCAGTAATACCCATAATGTACCAGAAGTATAGAACACCATCATCAATAGCAAGGTTCCTGGGAGAAGATGCATTTAGATGTCCACCTTGGGATGCCGGAAACACATTTCTCACCTGTGATCTCAGGAACCAGCTCTCTTCTCCCTCTCCCCTCACCTGCCTACTGAGCAATGGCAAACAGATTCTTCAAACCAATAGTTATAAACTCCTGAAGTCCCATCAAAGTAGGGGATGAATGAGGTGAGAAGTGAGACAGAGAATGACGAGTTTAGTGAGGACTCTAGGGTGAAAAGTAGGATGAAATGGAGATAAAAAGAGCAGATCCGGGGCCAAAGATGGGCAAGGATGATAAGGCTTAAGTGGAAGGGATGGCATTTAGTAATTCCTTTTCATTCTTTCCTTCTCTTTTAAGTGCATCAGCCTAAGGAAGAACAGAATGAGAATGTGGAGAGAAGGGTAGTATTTATCACCCCTCTCCTTCAAACTCAGATTCATAAGGGAAGCACATAAGTAGAGGGATAACTAAGGAGGGACAGTTGAGTTTTGCATCAGGGTGCTGAAATCTAAGGAGTGCTGATAGCACTGGAATTCCAGCATTTAAAGACAACTGGGCTTAGCATATAGCAAAAATAAGAACTTAAAATTAGAGCTACCAGATTGTTTCCCCCATATACATACACACCATAACTTTTAACCAGGTGATCCACCCCTGCCCTGCCCCATTCCTTCCCAATCTTCGGCAGCCTCATCATTGGCAGCCTTATATAATAGTGTTTCTTCTCTCTATGGAGCCTTGTATCCCAAGATCTCCTCTCTACTGCCTACTGAATTTGTCTTAATTAATTGGAGTTTGTGACCAGGCACATTGGGCATTCCTTAGCCCAAGTGTATTTCAGTGGGAAAATAGTAGTTTCATGTGTAATCCAAGCAACAGTCATAGAATATTTGCAAATACACACCAGTTACAAAAGTTGTTGCCAGTTCCACTTCAAAATGCTTTTGAAGACATCATGTATTTAAGAGGCATTTTAAGGTTCCTATCCTCTGGTGCTATGATTCCAGGAAGATGGAAGTCATCATTGTATTTTTTAGCAAATTGGTATTATATAAAGTTTTAAAATTCAGAGTTGTAAGAAACAAGAACCAAAAGAAACAAAAGACTATGTTTATTTTTAATTGTTTTAGCCATCGCGACATACAATCTCCCTCACCATCATCTCCCCACTTCCGCAACAGTCTGGAACCCTTTCTTATCTCTCTACTGGGATGTCTACCTTTGTTCCAGTTGTAGTGAGAAACTGATCATTATGGAAATATGGATCATTATGAAAATATGTACGAAATGCAATAAAAAGTTTTTGGTTCTTTACTTTTTCTGAGCACCATAGACATCTTATCACTTTCTTTTTCTACTCTCTTCTTTTTTTTTTAACTAGAGAGGAGAGATGAAAGGGTGCTTGATATTCTCAATTTGACTGGAAAATTTCCTATTCAGCATGAACGAAAGACCTGATGGAAAATATGTCTGTGAATGCTAGTGTGCTTCCAATTTATTATTTTCAACTACAAGGTCCAATACCGCCAAGGGCTTCTAATGTTCCCCCAAAAAATTGCCCTATATTCCTCCCTCGGTGACAAAGATAAGCATTTTTACAAATGTTTCATTATTATATATTTACGAATTCTCTAAACTTCTGAGACAACTTATTTCTTATCATTTATTTTGATTAAATGTCATGACATAGAATTGCATTTCTATGTGTCCATGGGGAAAAAAACACTCCCTGAGAAGCAATATGTAGATGTATATTTCTAGTATTGCCAAATTGAAGTGGAAGTTCCCAATTCACCAAAAAAAAATTAGGAATTCTCCTATTTGCCACTTTTGGACTGAATGTAATCATATCATCATTGTGCCACTGTTGAAGGCAGTGGAGTAATGGAAGAGGTCAAATGGTGCCATTTCAATGATGGGTATCCATGGAGGAAGGGCTTCATCTCTGGAGAGATTAGTTGGGAACATATGGCCCAACTTCTCTACTTTACTGCAGGTTTAGAATATGGTCCTAGGACTATATTTACTGAACTGGAGTAACAAGTAGAAAAGCGAAAATGTAGTGAATTATTTCTTTTGTCCTCACAAGGCTGAAAAAAGACTATTTGAGTTTCTTTTTTTTTCCATTTACAGCCCTGATTTTGTTTTCCTCAAATGACAAGATGGTTAATAGTAGGCAGTGATGAATCTACAGTGTATATCATGCATGGGAGTATGAGGAAAAGATGAAAAGAATAATAGGTTTAAGTTTATCACATAAAATTCATGTTGACCCAAAGTATGAAACTTTAATCTGGTCTATGCTTCTTTCTCTTTGTGGAATGAATTGATTGGGAAAACACTTAGAAACTCACCATATTCAGTTGGTTTATTGAAAACATGTCTTTTGTTACTAAAGAACTTTATAAAATTATGCTTAAAAATTCAAACATCCAGAGATTTTTGATCATCTGAGATATATGGTGACACTCAGAGGAGGATTTTGTATCCTAAAATGATCATGTATGTAAGGTTTGTTTATATAAACAAACAGCATCCTCATAAACAGAGAAAAGAAGACAGACAGCACACCAAATCCTCATTATAAAAATTGTGCGAGTTTAATAGGGAAAAACTCTGAAGTGTTAATAAAAATTGTTGGAAATCAGGGACTTGAGGATTTAGTCTGGCATCTCTGAGAGGTCCAGGACTTCACCACTCCTGGGGAACCTCAGATGTTGAGCAGTCCTACGTAGAACCCATTTTCAACTCATCTTCTTGACTATGGGCAAGCCAAAGCAAATTAGAATTCCTAGGCTACTTGAAGCCAAACCAGTCAGAGTTTGTTATGACTTAGCTGGTCTATTGCAACAAGATTCAAGAAGCCAAGCACCATTCCCCTTGAGTTTATCCAAAAGCATTTACTTCATTATTACATAACATGTCAAATATCTCTATTTTGGTTGCTATGGGTACTCCCATTAGTGAATCAGATCACAACTCCACTCTATGCATGGCATAGTGCAGGACAATTAAACCCTTAATGATGGTCTACACACAGCACCTTGCAACCTTCCCAAGTGCAGTCAGAACTGATACTATGGGCCTCATGGATTACTATGGCCAAAAAAACATCATCTCCTGGCAAACCTGGTGATGGGTCCTTCCAAAGCTATGTAGTTGTGTCTGCATATGGCAGGCATACACTTCATGGCTGGGGGCGTATTCAGTCTTTCCAGTCTTAAAGGCTCTCCAAGAGCTTGTGTACCATGAATATACTCTTCATAACCCCAAGTTAAACCCCAAGCTACTGTGAGTCCTCAAGGGTGGAGTTTACTGGCGGTGTTGTTCTGTAAGTATGTATGTGTTTGTAGAGACCTCTCTCTGCAGATCTACAGACATTTGTACTATAAGTGACATTAGAGGTCTTAGGAAACGCAGGTGGATCAATGATTCTACAGAGCGGTGGACCATATATCACTTCCCCACACTCTTAAACATATGACTTTCTAATTAATCATGCATTAAATTTCTTATTTAGAAAATTCTTATGAAATAGCATTTGCTCACTATAGAACTAGGATAATTAGACGTGTTATAGAGATTGAACTGCCAAGCAGTACATAGTTTAAGAACTAAAATGTCATTCTTGCGGCAATTCTTCTAGCGTAGCAAACCACCATTTTATTTGTTTATCTTTAAATATTCATACACAATACTTTAAAATTGCTGTCTACAAAGAGCTTGCCAGTACACAACATCCGTTGGTTACTGTTAAAAATATTGATGGTTGATACATATGGAGATCTCCTTATTATATTGTATCAATGATATAATTATATTGTATCAATTCCATAAGGTAAGCCATGATGCTGATAGAAAAATTTCTAATGGTGGATACTAGAAATTCATTACTCAAGGAGTAAGCTCCCTCCTTGCTCCATTTTAGGAAAGGAAGAGTGAATCACAAAGTTGTAGGCAGGAAATGGAATGAAGGATTCTAGACCTCATTTTCTCCAAATCACAGAACAACAATTATGACAAATCCTACCCAGGAAGAATCTGGTTTCACAGTCACAGTAAAACAAACCCCACCACCACCAAAATGACAGAGCTGCTCATTCCAAAAGGACTTTTTCTGCAGGAGGATTAACTGCTTGATGCTGGATTTTGGAAAGAAACTTTTTTTTGCCTGTGAAGTTTAAACAGGCAATCTCTATGTTTAGCAGTTGTACAGAAAACTGGACAGCCATCAATAATGACAATCGGAGTATATGGGCAGAGACTGAAGAAATACATTCCTGCTCCCCCTGGAGAAGTTTTAAGATACTATTGGAAGCCTGACCTAGAGACAAAGTCACCTGTAACAGAAAGAAAACCTCAGACATGATGATTATGAACACTGATTCTCAATCCATCCGAAGTAATTATTCTGGTTTCTCCAATTCGTCTTCATCTCCAATAGAGATTCATGGGGATATCCTAAAGATAGGAAAAAAGATTTCTTGAGAAAGCTTGAAGACATTTAATTTTGATAAAGATTGTTTGAAATGAAAGTGTACAGTGTGTGTGCGTGTGTGTGTGTGTGTGTGTGTGTGTGTGTGTGTGTGTGTGTGTACAGATTTTCTTTTCAAAAGAGAAGAGCTTATAAGCACAGAAAGCATCAAAGCATTCCTTGGAACCCATGGATTGGAAATACTTAAGAGGGTATGTTTTAGAAAATTATGAAATGCATCTGGAGTATTTTTCAGACTTACTGAGCACAGTGACATTGGTCAATTTCAAAGCAGAATAGTTTGCAAATAGCACTTTCTTTATTAAAAATGTATTTTCTGTATATCTATACTCTGTCATGTGTCCATGACAATCATATCACAGAGCAGAATAACACTTAGCAAGGAAGGAGTTTTGTTATTCATCACAAGATGAATGGGCAGATCTCCCAAGTTGGGATGAACGAAGACTTTGTGAAACCTCAAAAGTGGGGCTTTGTAACCTGGAATCTAGGAACTTGCTTTATTGAATATATATACATACACACACACACACACACACACACAAATAGATAGGTAGATAGATAGACAGACAGACAGACAGATGGACAGACGGACAGACAGATGGATGGACAGACAGACAGACAGATAGATGGATAGATAACTATTTCACCGTAATTAGTTTCCTTTGAAATCTTCTGTATTTTTATTTTATGCATTTGAAAAACTGACACTGAGGAGCCCAGAAGCTTCACCAGGCTGACGTGCCAGGGGCCCGTGGCACAGAGAAGGTTGAAGATACCCTTCTTTTGAAGATCTTGACTAAATTCTGTCTTGGAAAAATCAATTAAACTAACCATCTATAAAGGTCAGACTGGCTTCTCCCACTCTTTACCCTCGCAGGTAGGACTACTTAGCTCCCACTTGATAGACTTCTGCCAAGAGACAAATGATCCAGAAAGATCCAGACTGAGAGCCCTAGGAAGAAATTCAGAAGGATGTTTGGGAACTTAAGAAAGTATGGACCCAGCACAGGACAACGTGAGGAGTGGTCTGTTGCTGGGAGGCATAAGAGTAGGCAGGCAGGCCAAAGATGTGCTGACCATGGGCCACTAGAGTCACAGAGTGTAGGCAGAGGTCTAAACAAGCCAGTGGTCAGTGATAGGGAGCTCTAGTGTGCCAGGGCCTAAGAGTGAGGAAATAGTTCCAGTCCCTGATACGTATGTGATATGGTGGCAGAAGTACTGTACTGAGAGTAGAAGGCCTGGGTTCTCGTCCTAACACTGACTGTATTAACATGGATAAGGCACAAACTTATTGTGGACTGGGCACTGGGATTTCCATCTCTGACACTTACTAACTGTGATTTTGGGCAAATCACTTCAACTCTCTGAGCCTCAGTTTCTCCATTTGTATAATTAAGATAATACTTCCAGTGCCTCCCTCACTGGGTTGGTGCAAGCATCAAATGAGATCATGTCTGTAAAATTTTTTGCAAACTTTAAAATTTCACTTAAATATTCATCATTATTGTTACGGAAAATAATGTTGCCCTTCTAATAGCAAGCAATTTGTATTTGAGGCAAAACCAGAAGTTAAAACAATTGTGAGCTCTTTTTGTGGTGGCAAAGAATTAGAAATTGAGGGAATGTCCTTCAATTGGGGAATGGCTGGGCGAGTTGTGGTATATGAATGTAATGGGATACTGTTATGCTATAAGAAATGCTGAGCAGGCAAACTTCAGAAAAACCTGGAAAAGCTTGTATGAACTGATGCTGAGCAGAACCAGAACACTGCACACAGTAATAGCCATATTGTGCAGTGACTGACTTTAATAGACTTGGCTCTTTTCTGCAAAGCAAGAATCCAAGACAACTCCAAAGCAACTCACGATGGACATAGAGGGTGGTACATTTGTGGGTCATGGCAAGATCAGAAGTATGGCCATCTTTGTGTGTGTGGCTATGGTAGAATGGAGGAGTAGACCATCAGAAGTGTAAAGATTGAGTGGTAGGATGTTTCAGGGAAAGTCTATATGTATGGTGAAGTCCACTAATTTGAGGGCAGGGATTAAGGAAGAGAGAAAAATTGTGAGCCAGGTATCAGAAGCGGAGTATCTTAGCCATCCATCGGGACTTTTCTTAGCCTATTAGCTCCCCCTTTGGAAGGCAGTCAAAAGGCTGTGGGGGCTGAGAGTATGCTGCATGAGGAATCTGTGTCATCCCTACACACATGTACCCCTGAAGATGTTATTGAACCTGTCATTCTGCTGAGGTCACAAAAGAAAGACTTTCTAATGCCTTCCCTCCCTTCTAACCCCATCTTGGGAAGGATGTGGATTAGAAAGGGTGTGGGCTTCAGGACAGTGGTATAACCCAGTCCTAAGGCTTTACCTCTTTTGAATCTGCACATACCAGAGATAATAACAGATAACATTTATATAGAGTTTACTACGTGCTAGGTTCTGTGCTAAACACTTTACAATTAGTCTCTTATTTGACCCTCACAACAACCTTAGGAGGTAGGTACTATTATTATTATTTCCATCTTATATAGATGAAGAGACAGTCAAAAAAGTTTCAGTGACTTGTCCAGGATCACAGAGCTATTGTCTGAGATCAAATCTGATCTCAGGTCTCTCTGACTCCAGGTTCAGCACTCTGCAGCGCCACTGACGATCAGAAATGGAACCTCTGGATGTGTCCTGTAATTTTCTCTTTTTCTTTCACAATATTCAAGGAAAGATGCAAGGACCATTCTATCTGAGACAGCTGGCTAAGAAAAGATAAGTTGAGGTCTTCCAAAGATCTTTCAGGGTCCCTAGAGCCCCAAAAGCTGAGCTGGAAGAAGATTGCCACCCATTAAAGTCAAATTGTCTGGAAGAGCTTTTGATGTCAAGTTTCTCCAAAGTCTCAGAGTTGTCCTAGTAAAGGTCAGACTACCCCTTAAGAATTTCAGAATGAATTAGAAAGAATTCTAATCAAACTTGGAGATGAAACTGTGGCTTAATTCATCAATGATTAATAGGTTTTTCATTTATGAAAAATACCAATTATATCAAAAATGTTTATTTAAATTTCATTATAAATGTATGCTAACATTTTAAATGTTACTATGCTTCATTTTGGTAGAATACTCGCTTTATTTGGTTTTAATGAATAATTGAGCAGAATAGTATCATAGTTCCCCTCTCAGTTAATTCTGCCTACATCTGGATCCTGCCTCTTCAGACCATTTCACTATAACCAAAGTGCCCTCACTTGGCACAAAGTACCTGAGGGGAAATAGACTCTTGAATTCTTCCCATAAATATTCAAGTTTTAATAGAAATAGCAAGCATGATTTTAGATTCCCCTCTCTACTGAGACCTTTTTCTGTGGATTAAAAAGAAACTTTCCTTTTATTAAGTTGTTGTTGATATCTATTGTTTTTCCCTCACTACATTTCCCAACAGAGCCATTACCCCATGATCTCCCAGAGAATTATCCCTTATAAGAACATTAAAAAAAAAAAAGAGGGATCCTTCTCCCACACTCACCCACAATTTAGCACATCTAATCACCATGTCCATACTGATAGTCTCTAACCTCTGCAAAGAAAGGAAGAAGGTGGATTCTCATATATCTTCTTTGGGGCCAAGCTTGGTTATTGTAATTCCTTTCTTAAAAGTAGATTTTATTGATATATTTTGTTTTTATGTCACATTAATTTCCATCTTAATTTCTCCCTCGAGCCTCGCCCAGGGAGACTACATATTTTTAAAAGTTGAAAAACGTGGAAAAAAAAAAATAGCAAAAATCAATCAACACTTTGAAAAAAGTCTGGTGTTATATGCAATGTTCCACATTCACAGACCAAGAATACTGCAAAGGAGCAAGGGGGGGGGGGGGGACAGCTTGTCTTCTCTATCTGTTCTTAGGGACCAAGCTTGTTCTTCATTTTACAGCATTCATTTTCTCTTTTTTTTTTCAATTTTTTTTAACATTTTTTATTCAAAGTTTTGAGTTCCAAACCCCGTTCCTCCCTTCCTCTTTCCCCTCCTCCCTTCCTGAGATGGCAAGAAACCATGCTCAATTATGTAAAACATTTCCAAGAACACTTGAACAGAAGGAAAAAATGAAAACAAGAAAATGAAAAATAGCATGCTTCAGTCTGTAGTCAATCAATATCAGTTCTTTCTCTGGAGGCAGATAGTATATTTCATCATTACTCTTTTAGAATTGTCTTAGAGCATTGTATTGCTGAGAAGAGCTAAGTCATTCACAGTTCTTCATCAAACAATATTGTTCTTACTGTGTACAACCCTCTCCTGGTTCTGTTCACTTCACTCTGCATCAGTTCACGAAAGTCTTTCCAGGGTTTTCTGAAATCATTCTGCTTGTCATTTCTTATGGAACAATAATATTCCATTACAATCATACACCACAGTTTGTTTAGTCATTGGCCAATTGATGGCAATCCCTTTGATTTCCAATTCTTAGCCACTGAAGAAAGAGCTGCTATAAGTATTTTTGTACAGATAGGTCTTTTTCCCCTTTTTTATGTCTTTGGAATATAGAGCAAGCAGTGGTATTGCTGCATCAAAGCGTATGCACAGTTTTATAGCCCTTTGGGTATAGCTCCAAATTGTTCTCCACCAACAGCTAGTTGGTGTCAGAGTTCTCTCACATCCCCTCCAACATTTACATTTCCTTTTTTGTCATATTAGCCATTCTGATAGGTGTGAGGTAGCACCCCAGAATTGTTTCGATTTTAATTTTCTCCAATCAATAGTGATTTAAGCAGGGGTTCTTAAACTTTTACCACTTGTGACCCTTCAGTACTTCTTAAACTGTGAGTTGTGATATGGGATTGCAACCCACAGTTTAAGAAGCACTGATTTAGAATATTTCTTCACATTACTATAGATAGCTTAAATTCTTTGTCTAAAAATTTACTGTTCATACCCATTGACATTTATCAATTGGACAATGCCTTTTATTTTTACAAATTTGACTCAGTTCTCTATATATTTGAGAAATGAGGCCTTTATCAGAGATACTTATTGCAAAAATTGTCCCCTGGTTTTCTGCTTTCCTTTTAATTTTGGTTGCATTGGTTTTGTTTGTTCAAAAACTTTTTAATTTTATATAATCAAAATTATCTATTTCACATTTTGTAATGCTCTCTATATCTTCTCTGGTCCTAAATTCTTCTCTTATCTATAAACCTGACAGATGAACTGCTCCGTGCTATCTTAAATTTGTCTGTGACATCACCTTTTGTGTGTAAATCATGTACCCATTTTGAACCTTATTTTGGTATGAGATGTTGTTCTATACCCATTTTCCACCATACTGTTTTCCAATTTTCCTACCAGTTTTGGTCAAATAATGAGTATTTGTTCCAAAACCTTGGGTCCTTGTGTGTATCATATACTGGATTACTATGATCATTTACTGCAATGTAATTTATACCTAATCTAGTCCACTGATCCACCACTCTATTTCTTAGCCAGTACCAGATTGTTTTGATAATTACTGCCTTATAATACAGTTTGAGATCTGGTATGAATAACATAATTTCTTGATAATTTGATTGGTGTGGCACTGAATAAATAGATTAATTTAGGTAGAATTGTCACTTTTATTAAATTGGCTCAGCCTACCCATGAGCAGTCATCACTTTTCCAATTGTTTAGATTTGACTTTATTTGTTGTAAAAACATGTTTATGTAAAATGTGTAAAAACATATAGTTATTAGGTTTGTCATGTCAGGAAGACTCCTAAGTATTTCATATTGTCTACAGTTATTTTAAGTGAAACTTCTCTCTCTATCTCTTGCTGCTGAAACTTGTTGGCAACATGCAGAAGTGCTAATGATTTATGTGGGTTTGTATATCCTACAACCTTGCCTAAGTTGTTAATAATTTGAAGTAGTTTTTTTTAGTTGATCCTCTATGATTTTCTAAGTACACCATCACATCATCCACAAAGAGAAATAGCCCTGTTTCCTCATTGCCCATTCCAATAACTTCAGTCTCTCTCCCTTCTCCCACCACTATCTACAATCAACGTCCCCAACACAATACTAAATAATAGAGGTGAAACTGGGCATCCCTGCTTCACCTCTATCGTATTGAGAAAGCTTCTAGCTCTTCCCCACTACAGACATCATTTACTGATAATTTTAGATAAATATTACTTATCATTTTAAGTCCATTCATTCCTATACTCTCCAGTGTTTTCAATAGAAATAGGTGATGTACCTTGTCAAAGGCTTTTTCTCCATCCATTGAGACAATCATATGATTTCTTGTTGGTTTTGCTATTGATATGGTCAAGCATGATGGTAGTTTTCCCAATATTGAACTAGCCCTGCATTCTTGATGTACATCCGACTTGGTCATAGTATATAATCCTTGTTTAATAATATTTTTAATTTAATTTAATAATATGATTATTGCTGTAATCTCTTTGCTAGGGTTTTACTTAAAATTTTTGCATCAGTATCCATTATAGAAATTGGTCCATAATTTTGTCTCTCTGCTCTGGCTTTTCTCCGTCTGGGTATCCTTACCTTTTTTGTGTCATAAAAGGAATTTGGTGGAATTTAGCCTATTTTTCTAAATAGTTTATATAGTATTGGGATTAATTGTTCTTCAAATGTTTGGTAGAATTCATGTGCGATTCCACCTGGTCCTAGGGATTATTTCTTAGAAAGTTCATTGATAGCTTATTTAATTACTTTTTTCTCATATTGGGTTATTTAAGTATTTTGTTTCTTCTTTTAATCTGGGTAATTTATATTTTTGCAGATATTCATCTATTTCATCTAGATTGTCAAAATTATTGGCATATAATTGGGCAAAATAGCTCCCAACAATTGTTTTAATTTCTTCTTCATTGAAAGTGAATTCACCCCTTTCATTTTTTATACTAGTAATTTGGTTTTCTTCTTTCCCTTCTCTAATAAAATTAACCAATGGTTCATCTATTCCATTATCTGGGAGGTTTTTCCATAAAACCAAGTTACAATTTTATTCATTAGTTCAATAGTGTTCTTATTTTCAATTTTATTAATGTCTCCCTTGACCCCCAGGACCTCCAACCTGGTGTTCAATTGGGGATTTCTGATATTCTTCTCCTAATCCCCTTAGTTGCACGCCCAATTCACTAATCCACTCTTTCTCTATTCCACCAACGCAAGCAACTAGAGATATAAATAACTTCCCCCCACCCCACCGCCAAGCACCATCTTAGCTGGATCCCACAAATTCCACTATGTGGTCTCATTAGTGTCATCTTCTTTAATGAAATAGTTGATTGTTTTTGTAATTTATTCCTTGACCCACCCATTCGCCAGAACTAGATTACCTAATTTCCAATTAACCTTTAATCTCTCTTTCCATCGTACATTATTGAATGTAATTTTCACTGTACCATAATCTGAAAAGGATGTGTTTACTTCTTCTGCCTTTCTGTATCTGCTTGTAAGGTTTCTATGTCCTAATACATGGTCAGTTTCTGTGTAGGTGCCATATACTGCTGAGAAAAAGTTATATTCCTTTCTATTCCCATTCAATTTTCTCCAAAGGTCCATCATATCTAACTTTTCCAAAATTTTAGTCACCTCCTTAACTTCTTTCTTGTTTATTTTTTATTGGTTTATATAGTTTTGAGAGAGAAAAGTTGAGGTCCCCCACTAGTTTAGTTTTGTTATCTACTTCCTCATATAATTCATGCAATTTCTCCTTCAAAAGATTAGATACTATACCATTTGGTGGATATATATTTAGTATTGATATGACTTCATTGTCTTTGGTACCTTTTAGCAAGATCTAGTTTCCTCCTTTATCTTTTAATTAGATCTAATTTTGCTTTTGCTTTTGTTTTTGCTTTTGCCTGAGGTCACAATTGCTACCCCTGCTTTCCTTGCTTCAGCTAAAGCATAATAGATTGTGCTCCAGCCCCTTATCTTTACCCTGTGTGTATCTCCCTGCTTCAAATATGTTTCTTGTAAGCAACATATTGTAGGATTCCAGTTTTTAATTCATTCTACTATCCACTTCTGCCTTATAGGGGAGTTCATCCCATTGACATTTGTAGTTATGATAACTGTGTATTTCCTTCTATGCTATTTAAATTTTCCCCTTTTCTCTCTTACCCCACCCCCACCCTTTTCCTTCTCACATAATAGCTCTTTCATGTCTCTTTTATGTAGGATAATAATTTACCCCGTTCAATCTCTGCCCTCCTTCTTCCAGTGCAATTTTATTTATCACCCTTTTATGTTGTTTGGGGGGGGGGGGGTGTCATTCCATCAAAGTCAACTTATATCTATGCCCTCTGTCTACTTATATTCCTTCTAATTGCCCTTATAGTAATAAAGTTGTTAAGAGTTACAAATAATGTCTTACTTTATAGAAGTACAAACAGTTTAACCTTATTGAATTTATTATGTTTTTTCTCTCTTGTTTCTTTTTTTCCTTTTTATGTTTCCCTTGAGTCTTGTATTTGGAGGTTAATTTTTTTTTATTTTTCAGTTCTGGTCTTTTAATTAGAAATGGTTGAAAGTCCTCTATTTCATTAAATATCCTATTTTTACATGCAATATTATATTCAATTTTGCTGGGTAGGTGATTCTTGGTTGTAATCCTAGAGCCTTTGCCTTCTGGTATATCATATTCCAAGCCCCCCAGTTCTTCAATATGGAAGCTGCCAAATGCTGTATAATCCTAACTGTAGCACCATAATATTTAAATTGTTTCTTTTTGGCCCCTTGCAACACTTTCTCCTTGATCTGTGAACTCTGGAATTTATCTCTGATGTTCTGAGGCATTTTCATTTTGGGATCTCTTTCAGGTAGTGATCAGTGGATTCTTTCAATTTCCGTTTTGACTTCTGGTTCTAACATGCTAGGGCAGTTTTCTTTGCCATTTTCTTTTAAAATGTTGTCCAAGCTTTTTTTTAATCATGACTTTCAGGTAGTCCAATAATTCTTATATTATCTCTTCCATATCTATTTTCTAGGTCAGTTATTTCTTTCAATGAGAAATTTCATATTTTCTTCTATTTTTTTTTTACTTTTTATTTTGTTTTATTTTATCTTGATGTCTCAGAGTCATTAGCTTTCATTTGCTCAATTCTAATTTTTAAGGAATTACTTTCTTCAGTGGGATTTTTATTTCCTTTTCCATTTTGCCAATTTTATTTTTTAGGGAGTTATTCTCCTCAGTAAATTTTTGTATATCTTTTCCCATGATGACTCTCTTTTCATGATTCTCTTGCATTACTCTCATTTCTTTTCCCAATTTTTATTCTACTTCTCTAATTTGCTTTTTAAATCCTTTTTAAGCTCTTCCAAGAATTCTTTTGAGGTCTGAGACTAAATTACATTTGTCTTTGAGGCTTCACATGTAGCTATTTTGACATTATTGTCCTCTTCTAAGTTTATGCCTTGATCCTCCCTATCACTATAGTAATTTGCTATAGTCAAGCTCTTTTTTTTGAGTTTTTGCTCATTTTTTCTGCCTTTTTTGTGACTTGGTGTTTTTATGTTGACAGTTGAACTCTGGTCCTGAACTATATCAAGTTTTTTTGTGTGTGCTGGAGTTCAAAACAAGCAGTTTTCCTACTTCTAGATCAATTCTGAGGCAGTTTTCAGAGGGTTCCTTCCTCATTCCACCATCTTGGCACTGGAAGTCAAGAGAACTTCTTAAAGTTTCCCTTTATGGCTCTGAATAAAAAAATAAACATTAGATTACTTACTAGCACTCAGAAAAGTGCCTCTTCCCTTCCCCTGAATGAGTACATGGACCCTGGCAGGAGCACAAATCACTGAGTTATATATATCTTTGGACTCCTCATGGATAACATCTGATGAGGCTGAAATTTGGGGGTTTTAAGTGAATTATTAACTTCATGTAAGTCCATTTTTGAAGATGTAACCAAAAAACCAATGTCACTGAATTCTCCACTTTTTCAGCTGCTCTTATTGTTATTATATGAAATGTATGTATCAAAAAATTCCAAGAAGGGATTGGGCATTGAGGGTAGCCTACAGGGTTGATCATTTGATAAGTAATTAGTTATCATGTCTTGGAAAACATTCAAGGAATATCCACATCTCTCCAGATTCCAATCATAATACTTTAATATTCATCATAATTAATAATACACAATGATTTTTCCTTAATAATTTTTTACCAAAAGACTTTAGGGTTCTTATTTGGCATTAGGCACTGATGTTTGATCACTTGTCAAGTATGTTTTAATGGAAATTCTTTTCCATGTACTTTTGCTTGTACTAGACAGCCCCTGAAACTCCTTCAACTCAGAGATTGTGTGATTCTTTGATAAGCTGTGAGAAATTTATCAAATAAAATATTCCTGTAACAAATAGGAATATCACCCGAAACAAAAAAAGCATGGTAATTTTTACCAAAATGTGTGATCTAAGGGGAGACAATTAACTGATAGAGATTTATTTTTTTTAATTTAAAAAATTAATACATGTACAGAATATAAATACAATCCCAGTGTCACAGTCAGAAATAGATAATGAAATTACATCTCCCAAGTGGAACATAACATTGGATCATTTTTACAGCACCAGAGGAATTAATAAAAAAGTAAATTGACCTGGTAAAAGTAGGCAAAGCAAACCCCATTTTGAATTTTAGTATCTAGTCCCCAAAAGAAAACAGCCCATAATGATCCTTCCATCAAATTAACAAAGTCATGAAGATCATTGAATTATTATTTCTTAGTCTATTTTAGGCTGGACTTATCTAATGAGGAGGGAGCAAACCACTTACCTTTTTAATTCATGAACCAGACCACCAGAGCAGCATTGTGTAAAATGAATTTTTCATTGCACTTGATGGACTGCTATGGTTATCTTGGGCGGGGGGGAATCCCATATATCCAAAAAGTTGAGCAATTCATTTCTATCCTACAGATTAGAATCATATCCACTCTCTTCACCCAAATATCCATACAGTATCATCACCAACCACTACAGGGATCATTGTTCTCTCTCTGTTACCTTTATGTTCTTTCGTAAATGTAACTAAATTATATCCATAATCTTATGAGTAAATAAAAAATAAGGAGTTGGGGATGCCTTTAAATGCCTAACATTTATGTAAAATCCTCACTTTTCATGATTTTCTTGCCTCACTTTCATTTCTCTTCCCAATTTTTCCTCCACCTCTCTTACTTGATTTTCAAAATTCTTTTTGAGCTCTTCTATGGCCTGGGACAATTGCATATTTATTTTGGAGATTTTGGATGAAGCAGCCTTGACTTTTATGTCTTCCCCAATGGTAAACATTGTTCCTCCTCATCTGAAAGGATAGGAGGAAATACCTGTTCACCAAGAAAGTAGCCTTCTATAGTCTTATTTTTTTCCCTTTTTGGGGCATTTTCCCAACCAGTTACTTGACTTTTGGGTCCTTTGTCAAGAGTAGGGTATACTCTGGGGACCTTAAGATCTCAGTTTCTCCAAGGTGGCATAATCAAGGGAGAGGAGTCTACTCCCTGGCCTGGCTCATGGCTGAGTTTCAGATCAGCTGCTCAATTCCCCCAGGGGCTCCAAGTTGAGGCTCCAGCAGTGGAAGCTGGCTGCTGCCTGCCCCAGCCACCGCCACCAAAGCCACAGCTGCTGCCACCTGCTGCTATCACCTGCCACCACTGCCCAGGGCCAAGGCCAGGTGAGGACCCCACTCCCTTGTCATGGAGGTGAAAAAGCTCTCTCACTGACCTTTGAAGTGTCTTTGGCACCTGTAGATTGAGGCATCTGCTAACCTCCACTGCTGCCGGGAATTCCGCCCCTGAGGCCTACTCCTCTCAGTGCCACGAGGCCCAGGTTGGGCTGTACTTCACCCTACGTCCAGTGCAACAGACCTCTCTTACTGGCCTGCCAGGTCACCCCGAGCTGGAAATCTCCTCCACTCCATTGCTCTGTGGGTTGAGAGTCATTCTTTACAGGTATTTTATGGGCTGTAGGGGAAGAACCAGTGTATATACATCTTTCGATTCTACCATCTTGGCTCCACTCCCCCCCCCCTTCCTATTTATGTAAAATCCTAAGAAACAAGCTGTTTTTCAAACATGTCCCTGAGTGGTTCAGGGATAAGTTGTCAGCAGCCATTAAGTAGAGCTCCCTGAGATCTATGTTCAGCCCTGATCTGCTTGACTTTTTTGTTCTATTGGGATAAAGACATTGGTGGAATGCTTATTGAAGCTGGGAAAGATAATTAACACACTGACAGTAGTCAGGCTCCAAAAAGATCCAGAGAAGCTCAGATATTTGGGTCAAATTAATACAATGAAATGTAGGAAGATCCTTGGATCCTGCCTTCCATGGAAAACCATCCCCAGTCACCCCATTTCATGGTGTTTTCCCTTCTCAGATTGTTCCATCTGCTCCTTAGAGTCTCATTTGACCTTTCTTCTCAGTCAATCCAACACACTATAATGTGTGGACCGCTAATGCCAGCTAGCTTGAAAGATTCACCAGTGAAATGATTTAACATTATCTATAACTAAAACATTCATCGGACAAGGTATGGTTCATCTCTAGAGCTTTGTCATTGGCTGTGTTTTTCATTCCTCATATAACTATTTGTTGCTTTACACTAACAAAATTCCTGGGTTTTCAGTTCTTTTTAGAAACAGAAAAGCCAAGGGACCACCATTAATGACCATTTTGATGAAAGCAATAATGAATTAAAATTTGTATTGGAAATGCATAATGGTGCTTAGTGGGGCTAAATGTTTGAATTTTGGAAAGTGTTAGAAAATCTGAAAGCCAAGAGCCAAAGATACAGATCAAAATCACAGAATTTCAAAGCGAGAAGAAACCTCAGTTTACCAGGCAACAGTCAGTCAATCAAAAACCACTTACGTGCCTGCTATGTTTCAGGTATTGTGCTGGGTGTTGATCTACAGAAGCAAAGAGAGCAGTGGCCATGGCTGCCTGGTGCCTCTGAGTGTCCCCTCTTGCATCCTTCTTATTGCACCCCCAGACACTGCTCTCTGTGGGAAGGTGACCAGAAGTAAGCATGGTAATAGAGTGCTCCCTATGGATCTCAGTGGTTCTAAAGTCATTGGCTTATGCTGGTTCAGAGCACAAAGTGCATACCAAGAAGGGAAGCACAGTGAGAACTCACCAAAGAGCACAAAGCTGAGTCTGTGACTGTTGGCCAAGTCCAGGAATCAGTTATCTTCCAGGATAACCCTTTGAGCATTTACCCACCATTCCTTGGATGCTGCTATGTTTGGTAGATTACTTAATGCGTTCTGGATTGTAGGCATTTTGTGCGAGCTGGGGTCTGTGTAGAAACAGAGACAGAGATTTTTAAGTGTTACATTCCGTAAATGGGAGCTGCAGTTCACATTTCTTTAGGCAAGATCCATTTTGGTTTCTGCAGCTGCAATGGCCAAGGCTGTAAGAACTTTTCACTTTCATCGTTAAATTCCTCTAAGGTTATAATTTTTGATTATTATATGCGGACAGCAGGGCTCATCCTTTTTATCAGACTGTATGTCCAGTACTCTCCATGCCAAACGATCTGCTCAGTAGTCACATCTTGTGCCTTGTGGAATACACCTCATTTCTTCCAGGATGACTGCTCAAAAACAGAAACGTTCCTCCCATGGCTGTCTAGAACTTTGGAAGATTGATTGTGATTGACACTAAAGCTGAATAAGCAAGTGCATAAAATGGCATCATGTCAAATGCCAGGTTCAGATTTTACCTGGCCTGGTGCATGCCTGCCAAGCACCTACTGAGCTGGACATGTCTGAGCTTTATTCCTGGGTAGACAACAGCTTGAAGGCCATCACATTTGCAGACTCTTTTGGAGTCATACTGTGCTCATGCTTGGCTCACAAAGCAGTGCCTGCATGGCCATGTTAGGAAGCAAATCTCTCTAAATGGAGCATTTATGAGGCCCCTCCTCCAGACCAGGCATTGTACAAAGCATCAGGGACATGAAGAAAAGAGACCCAGCTCCTACCCTCAGGGAGCTCAGAGCCTCATGGTAAGTCAACAGGTACCTATAAATAGATGCAGATAGGGACTGGACTTGTGATTTCTCAGGTGAGGAAATTCCATCCATCTATGCAAGTGGTCACCTTCTCTGAAACTGAGAGGTTCTGAACGGTGCCTGGAGCCTGAGAGCTTCAGGGACTCATCCAGGGTCACATAGCCGGTGTGGGTCAGAGATGGGACTTGAACCCAGATCTTCTTGGTTTCAGTCAGCTTCCTGTCTATTATACCTGCTGTTTCTAAGTATATATGGGAGACACAATTTAAACCAGGTAGTTTTGCTAAATAAGTTGTTTTTCAAATGTACTTTACTCTTCCTATTGCACTGCTAGGATATTGTTGCTGTAGGACATTATAAGTATTTTCCACCTCTTAATGCATCATTGTACATTTATGAGTTCATCGTGAAGTCGCTTTGTTGTACAGGGAGATTGTACCACTGGAATACAATAAAGCAGGTGAGGATTTTTCCCAGCACTTACCTCGCTCCCATCCCATATTCACAAAAATCCCAACATCCTGGCAAAGAGTCCAAAAAATGAAGGAGATGCCTCCATTCCTGTCTATGATCCCTTCATGTTGCCCAGCAGGTGGAAGGCAGTGTTGTAAGGATATGACAATGGCCATGCTCTTGCTGAATAGTTTGAAAGCTACATAGAATAGTTCTTGATGTTCGTGTGATCAGCTGATATTCTTCTGTATTTTGGCATTGTTGGCAATTTATATTTTGAATCACCACCCGTTGCTATGATGAGATTAACCAGTTTTATAAATCAATTTTCTTTTCCCTCACTGATATTCGCCTAAGTCTAACCTTCCATTAAAGATAGCATGATGTGGTGGAGAGAAGACCAACCTTGGAACCAAGAAGATCTGGGTTCAAGTGCTGCTTCGGACACATAATAGCAGTGTGACCCGTTTATCTTTCAATGCCTCGGTGAAGTCTCCAAGTCTACAAGTTATACATGGGCTGTTGATCTATGAGACTGGAGAGAGTTTCTAATCCAACACACCCTCACACCGTGGTTATGTCCTCCTTGTTTTATCTATTTTGCGTCATCATGTTTAAAGACATCCCAAACAACAACAACATCTGGGAACTGACTTCAATTTAAGCTTGCAGTTCTCTGGGAAACACTGGCAACTTGAAAGGTGAAAAATACCTGTCATCTTCATCAGCTTCCAGCTGAAGGCAGTCAGCTCCTGCTAACTCAGCAGCACCACAAACTGAAACCTTAACAAGGAAACCAGCAAGCCCTTTGGGAAGCTGCAGTCACCAGGACAGAAGGCTTCAGAATCCACCTCAGGGTAGCGGCTGGGGTGCACCTCATTATGTGATACTGATGGCAAGTTCTTCAATTTGAAAAGACTACAAGCCAAAACCAAAGTGGAAGGAATGTTGGTACATGATTTTCTGTTTGCAGATGACTGTACACTCAATGTAGCCTCTGAAGCCGAGATGCAACTAAGTATGGATCAATTCTCTGCTGCCTGTGCTAATTTTGGTCTAATAATTAACGGCAAGAAAACACAGGCACTCCATCAGCCACCAGAACACCATTCATACATGGAACCATGGATTGCAACAAATGGAGAAGTTTTGAATGCTGTGGATAAATTCACTTACCTTGGTAGTGTACTTTCCAGGGATGTACACATTGACAATGAGGTTAATGCATGTATTGCCAGAGCTAGCTCAGTGTTTGGGAGGCTATGAAGAAAAGTTTGGAAGAGAAGAGGTATTAGACTAACTATCAAACTGAAGGTCTACAGAGTCATTGTGCTGATCTCACTGTTATATGCTTGTGAAACATGGACAGTGTACCAGCACCATGCCAGGAAACTAAATTGATTCCATTTGAACTGTCTTAGGAAGATTCTAAGGATTACCTGGCAGGATAAGGCACCAGACACTGAAGTCCTTGCTTGAGCTGAACTACCAAGTAGTCAAACTATGCTTCAGAGAGCGATGGGCTGGCCATGTTGTTCGAATGCAAAATGTGTACTTGCCAAAAAAACTGTTTTATAGAGAACTCACATGGGGCAGGCAATCACATAGTGGCCAGAAGAAGCGATACAAGTACATTCTTAAGGTCTCTCTCAAGAACTTTGGATTTGACTGTGCAAATTAGGAGACACTGGCACAGGACCGCTCAGCATGGTGTGCCCACATCAGAAAGGGTGCTGTGCTCTTTGAGCAAACCAGAATTGAGACAGCACAAAGTAAACACAGGATGCGCAAATTTGGGATATCTACCCCAAATATTCAAACGGACTATCTGTGCCCAACCTGTGGTAGAGCATTCCGAGCTCATATTAGTCTGATTAGCCACAGTCAAACACACTGAAATTTCACTTTATCATGGTGATGTCATTTTGGTCCTCTTCGAAGACGAAGGACAACAACCAACCAACCTTCAAATGGACCTACCGCTGACAAGGACAACATGTTGGGATTATTAAAAAGTTTCTCTGATGTTCACATTTCCATTCTGGGTCCCAGCTCAGCAATAACAAAGCCCCAGAGAATAGGGAAGCCAATGCAGTGCAGTTATACTGTCCTCAATTCCGTTTCTATAGACCGAATGTACACAAGGGATTTCTGCAACAGGAGACCCCCCCCCCCAACTTCCCCTGTCCAATATCCTGAAACAAGCAAACTAGTGAAATCCACTGAAACTCAGATTGCAAGCTGTGAATCAGATAATGTTCACCCAGCCTGACCTGCTGCTGCAATCAGAGATGTGGGGGACATATTTTGACCAGTGATAGCACTCATCCTCTGGAGCAGTGAGACAGAACGACCAAGAGCAAAGAGCCCTGAAAGTTTCCCCTGCCTTTGGGATAGATTGCACACACATCCTGCATGGAAAGAATTATTGGGGTCCCCCAGGTCTTAGGTTCATGACAAGAGTAACACAGTCTATTTATTACTGTCTGATCCATTGGCCATTTTTGAGTAAACTAATCCTAAATACTAACTAAACCCTAACCCTAACTAAACTCACATTTGAGACAATTTCTTTGGTTAGTTGGCTACTTAACTGTGTAACTGATGAAACTAACTGGTTGTTAAAACATGATGTAGTCCTAGCCACTTTTGGTGATATTGCCTTTACATATGGAGGATAACAGTAGGAAATCCAAAGGAGAGCTTCTATGGCAAGCCTCCAAAGTAATTTTGAATAAGAGCACAAATGTTAGGGAATAAAAATGGACTAAATAGTGATGTGAGAATTCAGAATAGCTTGTTTACTCATTTATTAATAAGTCAAAGTTTAGACTTTTAAAAATATATTAAGTCTTCAGAACAGCAGACAATAAGTGGTTGTGCAAATTCCAGAACATATATGATTATATTGATATTGAAAAACGCTCTGCATTTAAAGACTGCATCTACGCAATGTTCAAGCAGTCAGTTGGAAGATAAATTCAGTCATTAAATGTCTTGGTTTGTCTACACAACACTGGCTAACCCATTTGTCCAATTTAGGGACTGAGCTGATAAGACTTCATCGTTATCTATATTTCAGTCAACACGCTTTCAATTTTTGTGTAAATAGAAAATGATTTAGATGAAATCTCAATGAAACAAGATGATCACTGAAATCAGCATAGGTAGCTTCTACTCAAGCTTTTAAAATATTGAACTGAATAAATACTATGTAGTCACTTGAAGGAGCTCTCTCCCAGGTAGATGGAGTGATTGAAAACAGAATGAATGAGTACAAACACATGAGAGACAATTGAGTTTGCAATTAAGACAATAGAGTTCTCTGCAACTTCACAAGAAAATGCTGTTGGATGAACTCATAATCCCACTGTGAACTTGGAAAGTTTGAGGAGTCTCTCCTATACGTGTCTAGTCCTTTATTCTAGTGATGGTGACCTGTACCTCAAGGGTACCCATAATCATAATGTTGATGTTAACATGAATGGAGTATTTCGCAAGTTTTTGTTATTATTAAAAATAATCATCTGAGTTTTTGGTGTGAATTAATAGCAAACAAATCTAAAGCCTAGTTCTTGGTAAAGAATCCTAACCTCTGTTACTTCTGACTTATAGGGTATCTTTGTTACTAGGGTTCAGCCTGATGGGCCAGCATCCAGCCTGCTGCAGCCTGGTGATAAGATCCTTCAGGTAAGAAAAATATATTTGTTTTTTCATAATTTATAGACAAGGGGGGAAAGTTATTTTAAAAAATATCTGTTAATCCAGAGCATATTGGGGCCAACAAGGAAATGTGTTTTCTGACAGTAATGTTTATCTCAGACGTTTTTATTTTCATTATTCTTGCTTGGCATTATAAATAGTCATCGAAAGGAAACTGCTCTTTTCTCAGTTTTAATTAATTTAAAGAAGAACCCATAGATTGAGGAACTTGGACCAGAGATGGGGAAGTAGTTTGGGATTTAATTTTCTTAACTGTGACTCTTAGATATGTTGCATCAATACCACAGAAAATTACATAAATATGTATATATACATATATTGTTTTCACAAAAGAAGAAAAATTTAAGTGTACAAAAGGTAAGTTTTCTGTAAAGTCCTTTCTTCTTCAAAAAGGCTTTCTCTAATTTAATGGTCTGCACAGCAGGTAAAACTCACTCCTACAGCTGTCAAATGTGCTATGAAGCCTTAGACATCTTGCTCTCTCTGTGCACCCATATCATCATCTTTGAGCTCTGTTCCTGTCCAAGATGGGCACAAAAGCTTCACAAACAATCCCTGCCTTGCATGATGGGAAACTCTTCAGGGGATATGTCTTTATTTTGCAATACAAAAGGAAGCCTTTCTGAAATGCTTGCCTAGGGATACAGATTTTTTTACTTATAGGTCCCAGAATCTAAATGTATGCCACTGTAAAGATAGAGAAAAAGAACCCAGAGGTAGATATTAACAATGCAAAATAAACTGGAGAATTAGCCACAAAAAAAATCAGATCTGAAAGAGAATGATGATTCCAAGGATTTAAGGGTCCTTTTTAATTCACCTTTGCTAGTCTAGCTTCCTATTAGCTAGCTACCTTTCCATCAGAAGCACTTAGAAAATAAGAAACTTGAATATTCATCTTCATAGCCTGATTTATTTGTCCTGGCATATGGCAGTGAATATGTATTTATATATTTATTCCTGGAATTATATCTAAGTTAAGTAGTAAGACAAAAACCAAAAAATATGTGTCATGAAAAGGTCTATCAATCCGACCTACCTACCTGTGTCTCATTCAAAGAAGTATTAAAAATGAGGTTCTCAGCCTCTGTTTCCATGATGTTGAGAAGAAAGGAGGGAAGAAAGAAAGAGAGAGGGAGGGAGGAAGAAAAGATGGAAGGAGAAGAGGAGAGAGGAGAGATGAGAGGAGAGGGTAGGAGAAGGGAGGG